>NC_064818.1:28211086-28406614 GCF_023721935.1 Panthera uncia | reverse complement strand
GCCCAGAGCCTGACGCGGGGCTCGAACTCACGGACCGCGAGATCGTGACCTGGCTGAAGTCGGACGCTTAACCGACTGCGCCACCCAGGCGCCCCTAAATAAAACTTTTTAAAATTAAAAATAAATAAAAATAAAGACAAAATAATCTTACAGTGATTAGAATGCAAGAAAAAAGAGTAATAAATATAGCTTTGGAAATGTTGAGTTTAAAAGGTCTACAAAGGGTCTAGGTTGAAATAATCGGGACCTCAAAAATGGACTTAACATTAGAAAGATAACTTGGAAGTTTGGGGCACTTAAGTTGCAAATTAAGCCATATTTATTTAGAGAACAGAGTGTAATGTTGTAAAGATGGCCCTCGATCAACAGTAGCAATTACTATTCACACACTTGAGCAGTAATAACACTGATGGATTTACTTACTGTTTTCGTCCCAGAAGATAAAAACACTTTGGAGATATTATCCGATTGCTTCTGTCAGTCAATATTTGGTCTGTCAGCAATATTTATTGAGGGTATTATAGTATGAAGTCCTATGGAAAGATAAAATACAAAAGAAATAGAAAGTATGAGTGTCGCCCTGAAGTCTTCAGGCAATTGGGGAAATAAAATATTGACATATGTAATACTAATGAACAGTTACATATTTACATACTTAATAAAGTTCAACACTATTCTTCATTAATGCTGAAGAGGGATGATAATTCAGAGGCTATCTACTTTTGGTGGAGTTGTTCAAGAACAGTTTTCTAAAGGAACTGAGTTGTCAGTGGATTTTAGTTTGTTTTAATGTTTATTTATTTACTTTGAGAAAGTGAGAGTGCAAGAAGGGAAGGGGCAGAGAGAGAGGCAGAGAGAATCACAGATGGGATTCCTGAGTCAGGGATTGATCCCACAAACTGTGAGATCACGACCTGAGCCAAAATTAAGAGTCAGTCGGACACTTAACTGACTGAGCCACCCAGGCGCCACTGGATTTTTAAAAATTTTTTAATTTTAATTTTATTTTTAGTTTATTTATTTTGAGAGAGATAGAGAGCATGCACACATGTAGGGGAGGAGCAGAGAGAGGAGAGAGAGAGAGAGAGAGAGAGAGAGAGAGAGAATCCAAAGCAGGCTCCACACAGTCATACAGAGACTGACATGAGGCTTGAACTCACAAACTGTGAGATCATGATGTGAGCCGAAATCAAGAGTTGGTTGCTTGGGGCGCCTGGGTAGTTCAGTTGGTTAAGCCTCTGACTTCTGCTGAGGTTATGATCTCATGGCTCTCATGAGTTCGAACCCTTCATTGGGCTCTGTGCTGACAGCTCAGAGCCTGGAGCCTGCTTTGAATTCTGTGTCTTCCTTTCTGTCTGTGCCTCCCCTGTTTGTGCTCTGTCTGTCTGTCTCTCTCTCAAAAATATATTAAAAAATAAAATAAAATAAAAGAGTCAGACGTTTAACTGACTGAGCCACCCAGGTGCCCCTCCTGGATTTTAAATAATAGAATTCTAGAGATGGTAAGGACCTTGCAGATCTTCAAGGCAAAGACAAATATTTTTGAAGTGCTTCTTATATATAAGGGGAGGCGATGGGAAAGGGACCCACAGAGATCCTGCTTTGTGTGGGCCTAGTGTAGGTGTTTTACTGTCATGTTTAAGGTATGGTGACACTGAAGTTTATCAAGAAGTTAGTCTCAGTTGTGCCAACATAGAATTGCGCAATTGCAGCCTTAGAGTTTAGATAGGACCCCAGGGAGGCATTTAACAAAAATTTCTTGAGCTATTTGTTATTTGCTATGTGCCAAGTCCTGCGCTAAACACTGGGAATATAAAATGAAAGATAAGCCCTTTGAAGGGTGTACAACTTGGTAACTGGTTAGAGTGTGTGAGAAGTGCTTGATGTGGAAATGCTACAGAAGCAGTGTCAGAGGAGCGGCAATACTCCTAATTCTGCCTGGGTCATTACGTGAGGCTTCAAGGAGCTCTGCGAGGTGGGTTTTGAGGGATAGGATAAGTTTGCCAGGCTGACAAGAATAAGAGCAATATAGAGGAAGGAGAGACAGAACAGAAGGGATGACATTCCAGGCAGACCTGTATCTGTTCCAACCATTCCATCCCTTCTATTCACAAAGCCAGACAAAATAAGTTTGTTAGGAGAGACTCACAGGGTAATTAAGTCAGCTTTGAACGAATCTTCAGTGAGGAGGAAGAAAATGGCCAGAAATAATTCAGTCAATTGCTTTTCAAGTGCCTAATAAGTAGAGGTCATCTCGTGTGACACAGAGAAACATCAGAGTGGAGCAGGTCCCAGCATGTTTCAGGTGAAAATGAAAGGAAAGCAGATCAGGAACATTGCATATGGCTTCAGAGGTGAGAGATAATGGGCTGGAGTTCACAGAGCAAAGCATTCTGTGCTAGAGATCCAGCTTTGGAAGTGTTCTGCAGGTCCTAAAGTGCTTGCAGTGAGTGCCAAGAGAACTCTGAAGAAGAGAGAGAAGATGGTGAAGTATTTTGGCTGGATGTGTAAGAGAAGAACAAGGGTGGACTGCATGTGTTACATAATTCCAGGATGGAGGCATTTCAAAATTAAGCGTGGACAGGAAGGAGAACGAAACTGTGTTGTGAATGTAACCTCAGGAATGGGTCAGTGGACTCAGGAATAAATAGGTGTTATAGGAACAGGAAAAAGCAAGAAATACCATTTGTCAAGGAGAGAAGTGGAACTTAAGTTAAATGGGAGAACAAGATCAGGGTGACCTAGGCATGATACGCATAAAGACTCTGGGGTGCCTGGGTGGCTCAGCTGGTTAGTCCTCCAACTCTTGATCTCAGCTCAGGCCTTAATCTCAGAGTTGTGAGTTCAAACCCCATATTGGGCTCTGTGCTGGGTGTGAAGCCTACCTAGGGGAAAAAAAATACCTCTAGACAGCAGAGAAGATGGAGCATTGAAGACGAACTGGAGATACTAAGAGAAGGGCTCTTCAAAAACAGTAAAAAAAAAAAAAAAAAAAAAAAAAAAAAGGCTTAAATAAAGTAGCATGGACACTATGGGCTCAAGGGGGAGAAGTTAAGGAACAGTCATATAACAAGGCAAGAAACTTCAGCTAAGGAAGGAAATAGTACTGCAGAGGAAGGGTGGGAAAGGTAAGAAATCTATTGCTTGAAGACCTTACTTGACAGCCTGAGCTATGGGCAGCTTTGGAGGTGAGGAAAAAATGAAGGCTTAGAACAGGTCCCATGGCAGAAAGAGGCTAAAAATCTCCACAAACAGGGATTGTTGAGGAGCAATAAAGACTTCAGGCAGATTTAGGGCCTAAGATTTTGAAGCTGGCTAAGTCTGAGAGAATTCTGCTGCTTGCAAGCAGTAGAGAAAATGGATGAGGGGGATGTAAAGGTCAAGTGAGGGTGCTTCCAGGTTGAGTTTGGGAGAGGTCAAAAGAAGAATTAAATTAGTGGGTTGAAAAGGTTACCAATGAAGTTGCCGGAAGTTGCCGGACAACACACAAATGTAGCAAATGGCTACAATCTTGCCATAAGAAGTAGGGAGGAGCTTGCACCAAAACAGGCTCACCTGACCACATGCAGACAGTTCTCCATTGGGTGTTTGGTACTTTTGGAAGTTGTCTATAATACAAAAGATCTTGTTTCTTCATTATAACTAGAATATATCTTCATGCTTTACAATCACTGTGAAGACATGGTAATTCTAGTTCCTTCCAAAACAATTCTGGCAATCCCAATTTTCTTCTCCTTCTTTCTACTACTTTGATTTCCTTTCTTCTGCCTCCCCCATGGAGGTGTCTTTTGGTTTGCACCTACTATGTGTTCTATGTACCCTGTGTATTCTTTTTTTAAATTTTTAAAAAAAATTTATTCTTGAGAGACAACGTGAGCAGGGGAGGGACAGAGACAGAGGGAGAAGGAGAGAGAGAATCCCGGGCAGGCTCCACACTGTCAGCATGGAGCCCTACATGGAGTTCAAACCCACAAATAGTGAGATCATGACCTGAGCCGAAATCAAGAGTGGGATGCTTAACCGAATGAACCACCCAGGCGCCCCATACCATGTGTATTCTTGACAATTGTTGAATTCAATTTTAAAACTTGAGTAAGAAAAAGATTTTAGTTCTGTGTCTGCCATTAAATTGACCAGTAAATGCCAATTCCTGCAAACTTGCTCAGTGCAAATTCTCAAGTAATTCCCTTGGGTCTTTTTTGCTCTAAGTTTTTCTTGCTCTCTTGAACTCCTGGCAGAATTGACAGCATAGTTCTTTTTCAGTGCTAAGCTACTACTGCAGATTTATCTTGCCCAGCCTCCCCTCCAATCTCCCAGGATCATGCAAATGTGCTGTGCTAGATCACCAAGGGACAATTAGCTCTCCCCTACCTACATTACATCTATCTATCTATCTATCTATCTATCTATCTATTTATCTATCTATCCATCCATCCATCCCTGAGCTCCATATAGAAAATACTTTGTCTTCTTAGCCATTTATACTACCAGGATTCCTCACCAATACTAGGACAGTGTTGCCAATTTTTTATTTTATTATTTTTTGTTTTATTTTAATTCCAGTATCGTTAACATACAGTGTTATATTAGTTTCAGATGTACAATAAAGTGATTCAACAATTTTATACATTATTCAGTGCTATAAGTATACACTTAATCCCCTTCACCTCTTTTACCCATCCCCCACCCACTTCCCCTCTGGTAATCATCAGTTTGTTCTCTATAGTTCAGAGTCTGTTTCTTGGTTTCTCTCTCTGTCCCTCTTTTTCCCCTTTGCTCATTTCTTTTGTTTCTTAAATTCCACATAAGAATGAAGTCATATGGTATTTCTATTTCTCTGACTGACTTCTTTCTCTTGGTATTATACTCTCTAGATCCATCTATGTTGCTGCAAGTGGCAAGATTTTGTTCTTTTTTATGGCTGAGTAATATTCCCTGTGTATATGCGTGTATGTGTGTGTGTGTGTGTGTGTGTGTGTGTGTGTGTGAGACAGAGAGAGAGAGAGACCTCTTCTTTATCCATTCATCTATCAGTGGACACTTCGACTGTTTCCATAATTTGCCTATTGTAAGAATGCTGTAATAACCATAGAGATGCATGTATCTTTTCAAATTCATGTTTCATATTCTTTGGGTAAATATCCAGTGGTGGAATTACTGGATCATATGATAATTCTTTTTTTAATTTTTTGAAGAACCTCCATACTGTTGTCCACAGTAGCTGCACCAGTTTACATTCCCACCAACAGCACAAGAGGCTTCCTTTTTCTCTACATTCTTGCCAACCCTTGTTGTTTCTTGTGTGTTTTGATTTTAGCCATTCTGACAGATGTGAGATGATATATCATTGTGCTTTTGATTTGCATTTCCCAGATGATGTGCTGTTGAACATCTTTTTCTTTTTTTTTTTTTTAAGTAGGTTCCACATTTAACATGGGCTTGACTCAAGACCCTGAGATCAGGAGTCACATGCTCTGGGCACCTGGGTGGTTCAGTGAGTTAAGTGTCCCACTCTTGATTTCAGCTCAGGTCATGATCTCATGGTTCGGTTAGTGAGATTAAGCTCCACATTAGGCTCTGCACTGACAGCGTGGAGACAGCTTAGGATTCTCTCTCTCGTCTCTCTGCCCCTTCCCTCCCCCCAAAATAAATAAAATAAAAAAAATTTTTAATGTAAAAAAAGATGTTTTCAAAAACATTAAAACAAAACAAAAAAAAGTTGTGTGCTCTACCAAACGAACCAGCATCTTTTTATGTGTCTGTTGGCTGTGTATCTTTTTTGGTGAAATGTCTATTCATGAACTTTGCCCATTTATTAGGTGGATTATTTGTTTTTTTGGTGTTGAGTTGTATCAGTTCTTTACATATATTGGATACATACCCCTTTATTGGATATGTCATTTGCAAATATCTTCTTCCACTTAGTAGCTTGTCTTTTAATTCTGTTGATTGTTTTGTTTTTTGTTTTTTGTTTTTTTGCTGTACAGAAGCTTTTTATTTTGATGTAGTCCCAATAGTTTATTATTCCTTTTCTTTTCTTGCCTCAGGAGTCATATCTTAAAAAATGTTGCTATAGCCAATGTCAGAGAAATTACTACCTTTGGTCTCTTCTAGGGTTGCTATGGTTTCAAGACTCACATTTAAATCCTTAATTCATTTTGAGTTTCTTTTCTTTTTTCTTTTTTAATTTTTTTAATAATTTTTTTAAAGTTTATTTATTATTGAGAGACAGAGAGACACAGAGCGTGAGCAGGGGAGGGGCAGAGAGGGAGACACAGAATCTGAAGCAGGCTCCAGGCTCTGAGCTGTCAGCACAGAGCCCAATGCGGGGCTCAAACTCACAAACCAGGAGATCGTGACCTGAGCTGAAGTTAGACATTTAGACAACTGAGCCACCCAGGCACCCCAATTTTCATGTATGGTATAAGAAAGTGGTCCAGGGGCGTCTGGTGGCTCAGTCGGTTGAGCGTCCGACTTCGGCTCAGGTCATGATCTCACGGTCTGTGAGTTCGAGCCCCACATCGGGCTCTGTGCTGACAGCTCAGAGCCTGGAGCCTGTTTCAGATTCTGTGTCTCCCTCTCTGACCCTCCCCCGCTCATGCTCTGTCTCTCTCTCTCTCAAAAATAAATAAACATATTAAAAAAAAAAAAAGAAAGTGGTCCAGTTTCACTCTTTTACATGTCGTTGTCCAGTTTTCCCAACACCGTTTGTTGAAGAGATTGTCTTTTTCCAGTATTGCCAAATTAAAAAACTTTTGAGAATCAAGATTATTTTTTTTTAATTTTTTAAATGTTTATTTATTTTTGAGACAGAGAGAGACAGAGCATGAACGGGGGAGGGGCAGAGAGAGAGGGAGACACAGAATCCGAAGCAGGTTCCAGGCTCTGAGCCATCAGCCCAGAGCCCGACGCGGGGCTCGAACTCACGTTCCGCGAGATAGTGACCTGAGTTGAAGTCGGAGGCTTAACCGACTGAGCCACCCAGGAGCCCCAAGATTATTTTCTTTAGGGTAGAAACTGTGTGTGGGATGCATGTGTATCTGTGTATATGCATGTGTGTTTGAGGAGAGTATATATATATTTTTTTTCCCTAGGGCACTGCCTAAGGTAAATTAGTAAGCAGGGCAGCTAAGACGAAATTAGTTATATCTTTAGGAAGTTAAATCAACACAGTTCCAGGACCCACATATGTGTAAATATATCTCTTTTCTAGAGAGATGATTGGAATAAGACAGGAATTCTTGCTTTGTTATTAAGGAAGAATAAGGTGAGGTAGCTGTAAGGAAAGTGGGAAACTGCTTAAACATTTATTCCTTGATAATGAGTTCTGGAAAGAATTTCACTTCCTTTTCTTCTCCTTGAGTAGACATTTCATATTACTGTCTAGTTCCTCATGTATTGTTCAACCTTTCAGTTTCTATGAAAATATCAAATCAGACCCCTTTTCTTTCTTTTTTTTAATATGTATATTTTTAAGTTTATTTAATTTTTGAGAGAGACAGAGACAGTGTGAGCAAGGGAGAGGCAGAGAAAGAGGGAGGGAGAGAGAATTCCAAGCAGGATCTGCGCTGTCCGCACAGAGCCTGACTCGGAGCTTGAACTCATGAAACCGTGAGATCATGGCCTGAGCCTAAACCAAGAGTCAGAGGCTTAACTGACTGAGCCACCCAGGTGCCCCCAGACACCTTTTGGATAGGATCAGATTGACTAATGTTGTTCAGTGAGATGTTAAGACTCAGATACCAGAGTGACTGTAAATATCATCTACATGCTGATGTCTCCCAAATTTGTTTTTCCAGAGGAAATCTCTTTTCCAAATTCAAAATTATCCCAGACTTGGCCAATGGGAGTGATCTATACTTTTTTTCTGACAGGCACATAGAGTTTCCAATGTCTTCCTGTTGTGAAACACAGTGAAAACTATTGTATTTCCACAAAAACAATCCCACCTTCAGGACCTTTGCACTTGTTCTTTCCTACACATAAAATCCCCCCCAGCTCCCTCCCTTATCTTTTTCGGACCTACTCTATGAGCTTACTGCTGTATTTAAAATTGCAGCTTTGGGGCGCCTGGGTGGCTCAGTCGGTTAAGCGGCTGACTTTGGCTCAGGTCACGATCTCGTGGTCCGTGAGTTCGAGCCCCACGTCAGGCTCTGTGCTGACAGTTTAGAGCCTGGAGCCTGTTTCAGATTCTGTGTCTCCCTCTCTCTGACCCTCCCCTGTTCATGCTCTGTCTCTCTCTGTCTCAAAAATAAATAAACGTTAAAAAAAATTTTTTTAATTGCAGCTTTCCTCATCACTTCCTGTCCCCTTGCCTGTTTTTCTCCCACTCCCTCTATGACCATCTGATGCACTATATATATTTTGCTTATTTGACTTCTTCATTTTCGGCCCCAACCCCACTCCATGATGGAATGCAAGCTTCACAAGGACAGAGGTTTCATTTTGTTCACTGCTGCTTCCCTAGATTTAGAACTGTGCCTGGCACATAGTATAGGTTCAACTAACATTTACGGAATGAAGAGAATGAGTGTTACCATAGATATTTTTCTACATCTTTGTGTGATTTTCCCATTTCAATACTTAAAATTTTTTAAATGTTTATTTATTTTGAGAGAGAGAGAGAGAGAGAGAGAGAGAGCAAGCTCATGGGGGAGGGGCAGAAGGAGAGGGAGAGAGAGAAAATCCCAAGCAGGCGCCACACTGTCAGTGTAGAGCCCTATGCAGAGCTTGAACTCACAAACCTTGAGATCATGACTCTGAGATCAGAACCATGAGATCATGTCTGTGAGATGAGCCAAAATCAAGAGTCAGACATTTAACAGACTGAGGCACCCAGGTCCCCATTTCAATAGTTTTTATTTTTATTATTTTGAAAAATTTTTAAGAGATAGAGACAGAGTGCGAGCAGGGTAGAGGCAGAGAGAGAGGGAGACACAGAATACAAAGCAGGCTCCAGGCTCTGAACTGTCACCACAGAGCCCTAAGCAGAGCTTGAACTCATGAATGGCTAGATCATGACCTGAGACAAAGTTGGCTGCTTATAGGACTGAGCCACCCAGGGGCGCCTCAATACTTTTTAAAGATAGTCATTTCAGTTAACTGACAAATGCCAGGATATTGCTATTTCATGATAATCTTTTCCCCTTTGTTCTTCTTTTTCAAATGTTCTTTCTTCTTTGTTCTTTATAGAGATTAAGTTATGAGTCAAACTCTCCCAACATTCTTTTCATCTAAGTCCTAGGAGATTGTTTTTGACAAGGTATTAATAATTAGGTTTTTTTTAAACATTGAAAAGAGTCCATTTTTGAAGATAAGATTTATTTTATTTTTAAAAAAATTTTTTTTGACGTTTATTTATTTTTGAGACCGAGAGAGAGAGAGAGAGAGAGCATGAACAGGGGAGGGTCAGAGAGAGAGGGAGACACAGAATCCAAAACAGGCTCCAGACTCTGAGCTGTCAGCACAGAGCTCGACGCGGGGCTCGAACTCACGGACCGCGAGATCATGACCTGAGCCGAAGTCGGCCGCTTAACCGACTGAGCCACCCAGGCGCTCCTAAGATAAGATTTATTTTAAAAGCCACATTTTAAATTTCCTCCAACTAACGTATTTATCTGACTGTAGCACTGAAAACACTGTAGTGTTCATTTGCTCTGCTTGCCAACCCAGAATGTGTGTTCTTCCTGGGCAAGAGGCAATTTTTATTCATCTCTGTATACCTATATCCTGGCTGAAGAATAAATTTGAATGAATCAATCAGTGAGAAAGGTTGAAAGTTTAGGAATCTATCTCAAAAGAACAATCTGGTTATGCTTATTAAAGTAACAAGAATACAAGTTATGTGCAGAATGGGGGTAGAATGGTGTTGAAGGCAATGACAGAATGAATCTTTCTCTTCGGTTGAAGTTTGACCTGGGAGGAAAGATAGTTCCATGAACAGCATTTTCCTTACCACGGTGAGCCCATGAAAGCTCTGGATTTCCTTGTTTGTGTAATGACTGACTGCTGGAAGAAGCAACAGCCATCAAACATTTAGGGAGAAATTCCAATGCCCCATTGAGTCTTAATTTTGGCATAATGCCACTTGGTTATTCCTTTTAATGCTAAAAACTTACTTCTTCCGATGTTTTCAATTTTTCATCCATAAAGTGAATATGACCACCCTCAACATACAAGGCCAGATAGCTAGCAAAAAATGTTATGACATCTGCAGACATCAAGTGTTGAGTCAAGGAAACACAACCGTCCTCTGGCCTCTCTTTAGTGTTGAGGGCAGTTTACCATTGTCTGCAACCCAGATATTGCTCAATTGTGTCATCTCTGATCTGGCACTCCCTTGATCTATCTATAAACATTCAATTTAGAAACCCTAAAATTTTTCTCTCAGCCCAAGAACTCCTCCGAAAAAAGATAATGACAAGAAAACCTTAACACCTCTCTCCCTATCCAATACTCTCCTTTGACATCACACACACACACACACACACACACACACACACACACACACCACACACACAAAGGTGTTATGAGAGAGGAGGGCTAAGGGGAGGGGTAAGGGTCGAGAGGGGAGTCCAGCTCCAGTTTGGGGAAATCCAGCTCGCGTTTTGACTCTCGCTCAGCGGTGCAGGGTCCAGCAAAGGCAGAGCCCCTGCTTCACTCCCAGAGGTCTGTCCTGGGGAGACACTACTGCTCCGGGGGGCTGACCTGGCGGGGAGTGGCAGCGCAATCCGCTCCCGCACTGCTTTGTGCGCGCAGCCGCCGGCCCCTCGGCTCCCGGGTCTGCCCCCTGGGACAACCCCCTGCCCCGCCCCAGTCATGCAACTCTACCTGCTTCTCCTCTGTGGACCTTTGGGAAGCTGCCGCCCACCCCAGGGTCTCGGGCCCTGACCCTGCCAGGCAGCCGGTAGGTGTCCGCCCGGGGCCCGCTCGCGCCCCTCGTGCCCGCCGAGACTCTGGGCTCTCAAGTTGTGGGGACCAGCGCGAGTTGGAAAGTTTACCCGAGGGCTGGTGCGGGCTTGGAGCCTGGGGCACGCGCGCTGCCCTCGGAGCCGGCGCCGGCCAGTGGTGAGTTGGGGCTGGGGCAGAGGGCAGGGTTGCAGGGACCCTCACACCGAGGCCGGAAGGGGGTGCGAGGGGCGGTACTCGGCTAGGGCTGGGTGGGGGCCGGAGCTCGGCGTCCGCGGGTCCTCCGGGTCCGCTAGGGTGGGCCCACTCCCCGCGGCGACCCCCTGCCCCGAGCCGCTTGGGGCGCTTTTGTTGCGGGTGGTAAACAATGCTCCCGGCCGGAGGACGCGGCCGCCGGCCCCGGAGGCCCAGCTGCGGCGCTGGACGAGGGGAGCGGGGCGGGGGCGCCGCGGGCTCGGACCCCGGGCGCCGCCGCAAACCGGGCTTGGGGGAGGGTAAGTGTGCCTGCGGGGATCCCTGAAAGTGCCGGAGACTGATGCGCCTCGTAGGAGAGTCGCAGGTCTGGCTCCTTAAGGTGAGAAGGCAGAGTTAGGGCAAGTTGCGGGTGAGGAGCCCGTCCTGGCGCACAATCAAGCGCACCCCCAAACAGGGTTTCTCCCTCCCCCATGCTTGTGTAGGGGACAGATTTCTTTGGGAAACTGTTGGCACTTCCCTCCCTGAGCATTTCGGGGAAGGGACTTCATAGATGAAACTTTAGAGTCTGACCCGAGGTGACCTGGAGTTACAGCGATCCGGGAAGTAGGGACTAGGGAGTAGAATTAGTGTTCTGTCAAAATGGCTTTTGAAAACCTCTTTTGGGCGCCACCGGGTTGCGGAGCGCGCTGGCGTTGCGGTCTGGTCATTCCCACCCGCAGGGTCCGGGGAGCTGGCCTCCGGGGTGGGAGGTGCGCAGAGCTGGGTGCCTCCGACCAGCGGTGCCGTCCGGGAGGGGCCGAGTCCCGGCCAGGGCCGCAGGCACTTCACGTGTCGTGAAGGGACGGGGCTGGATCTCTCTCCCTCTCCCCCTCTCCTCTCTTCCTCCCTTCCCGGCCCTGCTTCTCACCCACACCCTCAACTGATAGGGCTTCTGGAAGGGCTACTTGCAGTCCGTATAGTTCCACTAAAAGTGGTCAGGAGGTTACCGACCCGCCCCAGTAGCCTTCCACGTGAATGGGGAACCCAAACTGCGCATTTCTGACCCAATAAAAATGAATATATCACCAAGAACAAAAATTGCCTGGATTAGGAGTCTTTCCCCCGCCCCCAACTCGTCATTTTCCCAAATTAACCATTTTGCATAGGTCACCCCTGTGCCACTTCTCCCCGGTTCCACTCTCGGGCACCAAATGAGCTGCACAATACGTAATGGTAATAGCTTATGAAGAGATAAAGGTTAAGTGCTTCGAGACTTAAGCGAGTTAAAGATAAGGTGCACGGTCTAGTGTCCGCCGGGTGCGCTGCGCACCGCACCGGGATGAGTTGAAGGGCGGCGCTGTAGGGTAGCAGCCTCAGGTCTGCCCTGAACGAAATGTGCTCACCTTCCCTTCTCCTCCCCCTCCGACGATATGAAGTAAAATAAAGACGATGGTTTCTTAAGGCCCAAGATGCCAAATATATATGCATCTATACATGTATTTGGGGCTTGTTAACCAGTTAGGGCAAGAATTATTTAGAGCAGATCAGGAATGTATGACTGCAATTAAACAAGGGTGGTGCACCAGATAGGTGCATAGATAAGGAGATGCTTGGAGATTAGTCCGTATTATTTCCAAGAACTGAAAGACTTCGGCACTGTGATTTTGGGCGTGTTTCCTGATTTTACCAGTTTTGAGTTACACTTCCCTCCCCAAGTAAGGGATCTTAAATAGGTTGGTTGTCAGCCTCTGACAGTGTTTAAAGCCAGGTTATGATTTCGGTTAAACTTCAGAATCAAGATATTCTGGAGTTATTAGCACACCCCGTCCCTTTCTCTTTGCACAGATTAGTAGCTCAGATTTACAACTCTGCGACGATCACTTACCATTATAATGAGAATTAACTATGGCACTCAGCTCTGGTTTTCCAGAATTGATGGGTCTGAGGTTTGGATCACCACTGTTTCTGCTCTTTGTTTCTCTTCCCTCTCCAATCTTCTTTATCTGGTTTGTCCATCCCCTCCCCCACTCTCTCTTTGCATCTATTTTTCTTTCCCTGCACAATTAAATTTCTTTTTTCTCTCCCCTAGGTCTTTTTACCTTTAGTCTTCAGCGTTTTGATCCCAGTTATCTTTTTTACATTCTAGCTTTATTACTACAAAAGTCTTCCCCTTAGTTTTTTGCCCACTCCCCCTTTCCCTTTAGACATTTTCTTCCTTCTTATGCTTTTTACTATTCCCAGTGTGTTTTATACTTTTCTTGTTTTTGGAAGAATCCTTCCATCTCCATTTTAACTTCTCCCTTCCCTTTTCTGTGGCTCTCTTAGGCCTTTTTTTTTCTTGCTCTCTGCAGGGCAGCAGGGGTGTTTTACATATGGAAGGAGCCTTTGACTAAATCTGCTGGCATTCTAGTGAGTTTCCTTGAACAGCCTTTCCTTGTGCAGAGGGCTCTCACACTTCCTGTGGTAGAAGACTATCTAGGAACTGCAAGCCGCCCGCCCACCTCCTCTTCCTTTAGATGTAGAACTTAGTTGCTGGAGGAAACTAAGTCAGGTGGTGCCTTTTAAAAGAAATGTTGTAAGTCTTGTATTTCTCAGTCAAGTGCAGTAGCCTTTAAATTCTAAGGAGCTGAATGGAGCGACTCTGAAATCAGAGCTTCTTTTGCCTCCAGCCATATGAATGCAAATACTCACCACTTTTTTGGCCACTGCTAGTAGTGGGAAGGGTTGCAATATAATTTTAAATTGACATGCGGGCTGGATGGTTACATCAGTTCAGCCACTTCCTGCCCAAGGGACTTTGGGAGATCCAGGAGAAGGAGGAGGGATGGAGGTGGGAGAGGATTTTCTGACATGGTGCTGTTGTCAATATTGTCCTTTACAGACAACTGACATAGTTCATGAAGTCACTTTTTATTTTCTAGACCAGGGAATTACTTCAGTAATTATAAAAAAGGCCCTCTGTAGGGAAAGATTGAGTACTTAGTAAGCTCAAATAATATTGAGGAAAATACCTGATCCTATTTGTTCACCAGTTTGGTTAGGTTAAGTTTAAATTATTTGTGAATAATTAGTCAATCCTTAGACAGTCAAATATTTATTGCCTGCTCCTGCCACTTCTTCCCTCTGTCTTTAACCTTATACTCTCTACTTTAGGTTGGCATCATGTCTTTTCATGTTTCAAATTATGTGTTGGCCTCTTGAATCTCCTACTGCTCTAGTCCTCTACATCAGAAGGATATTTTAGTAAAAAGAATTTTTATTTGTGGTGTCCTGTGGTGAAAAGATTTGTTAACTAATGTTTTATATCTCACAATTGTTGGGAGTTTTGTTTGCTTGTTTCATTTTGTTTTCTCTTCCAGGAAAATAAGAACCCACAGAATAGTATCAATTGCAAATAATTAGGACCTATGATCTGTATTTAATAACAGAGACACTATTCTCTTATTTTCTGCTCTAATTGTGTTATCCTATATCTATCTCTGTAGCACTCAGAACTCTTCAATATATTCTAGGGTAGAATAAATTGATTTTGAGAAATATTGAAACGTCAATTTTCATCAGAAATGAAAAATGTAAGTGGAATTAGTTTTTGGTTGTAAATATACCTTTTTGTAGGACTTAAGTACTCTATAATAAATAAAAGTAACAAAAAAGGGGGAAATGGAGCATTTAATAATGTGTACAGGTTAACAAGGAAAATAATTTTCAGGAGATCTGTGGGGATAACTTCATATTTAAATAGGAACCTATTTAATAGAATGGACTGCATTGTCCCCCCCCCCCCCCCCCCCCACACACACACAAATTTCAAAAAGAGCTTGTTGCCTCTCCTCCCAGAGTTCAGCCCTGGGGATAACTTAGTTTATCACAAAAGAAGGTCACATTTCATCATTGGAGCCTTGGGTGATAAAATTAGGATCTTGTGGGAGCCCTTATTTTGTTTCTGATTGTCTATTTCTTTGGCTGGGTGGTACCCA
Source organism: Panthera uncia (assembly GCF_023721935.1). NCBI lineage: Eukaryota > Metazoa > Chordata > Mammalia > Carnivora > Felidae > Panthera > Panthera uncia. The sequence continues at coordinate 28,391,555 of NC_064818.1, read as the reverse complement.
GTGGTTTCTCCCCTGCAGTTGGGTTTTTCAGGGGTCATTGGCCTCTTTCACGATCTCATAAAAAGGCTGTTACCATTTAAAGAGACCACATCTTCCCAATCCATGTTGCTCATACCTTTTCCATTTCCTTGGCAGGCTCTTTTTCAGGAGATAAGGTTTGAATGGTAAACATTATCTTAATTACAAGGCTGAATTTCTAAAGCACTTTAATTTAAAAATATAAAAGAATATATGAGGCTGAGATCAATTTATAAACTACTTTCAAAGGCAGATCCCATGACACCTTCTGGTATATCCAGATTACTTGCCTACATAACGTGAATTTTAATTTTCGTGGCCTATTGCAATACCTAGATTATATGCTCCTAATAATTTTTTAGAAATGCAATCTTGATACAAGAGATAAAGCAAGCTTATACTGATATTGTTGAATTTCTAAAGAATGGAAAGGATTGCTTTTTGCTATCTGAAAAAACATCCTTATAAAGACTGCTGACTTTCTGGAGATTAGAATTGGAATGTCTTTTGTTTTCTAAAAATACTGGTACAAAAAGCAATGGTCTTTGGAGAAAATATCTAACAGTTTTTCACAGCCAAAAAATTAGTGCAAGCCAAAACCCTTTTTTTTTTTAAAGGGGGAAAGCAGTAAGCTTAGATACCAAGAACTCCAGTATTCTCCAGTCTAGTGTTTGTATTTAGCACACATTTATCAAACTTATTTTTCTTGTAGTTAATATTATCACTGCCCATTTAAAAAGTCTATCTTGAGGTGGGGACGGGGCACTTGCCTGAGTGGCTCAGTTGGCCAAGCGTCCATCCTTAGCCGAGGTCATGATCTCTCGGTTTGTGAGTTCAAGCCCCAAGCCCCTCATGGACTCTGCAGTGATGGCTTTGAGACTGCATTGGACTCTCTGTCTTCCTCTCTCTCTCTCTCTCTCTCTCTCTCTCCCGCTCATGCTCACTCAATGTCTGTCTCTCAAAAATAAATAAACAAACATTAAAAAATAAAATAATTAAAAAGTCTGTCTTGGGGGAAAAACTAAGTAAAAAATCAAAAATCTGTCTTGGGGTGCCTGTCTGGCTCAGTTGGTGGAGCTTCTGACTCTTGATCTCAAGGTTGTGAGTCTGAGCCCCACACTGGGTGTAGAGATTTCTTAAAAATAAAATCTTAAAAAAAAAAAAAAGAAACAAAAAGGCTATCATTATTTCTTTTTAAAGTTTACTTATTTATTTTGAGAGATAGTGCAGGAGGGGCACAGAGAGAAAAATATCTTAATTTTTTTTTTTTAATGTTTATTTATTTTTGAAACAGAGAGAGACAGAGCATGAATGGGGGAGGGTCAGAGAGAGAGGGAGACCCAGAATCTGAAGGAGGCTCCAGGCTCTGAGCTGTCAGCACAGAGCCCGAAATGGGGCTCGGGCCCACAAACCATGAGATCATGACCTGAGCCAAAGTTGGACGCTTAACCAACTGAGCCACCCAGGCGCCCCGAGAAAAATATCCTAAAGGCACAATGCTTTGACTTTAACTCAATGAGTGCTCTGGGGTCTTTTATTGCAGTGTGTAGCTTACTATGTGTTAGGTGATAATAGAAACAAAAGAACTAAATCTTGTTTTGCAGTGTATGGCAGACTGGGTTAAACTGATTCTATAATGATAACCATTTTGCTTATCTCTCTTTTTTTGTTTTTTGGAGTTATAAGCAGCCTTTATTTTTTTAAGTTCCCATTTATTATTAAACACCTAAGAATATGCCAGCACTATGCTAAGTGTTTACACAGCTCATCTCATTTTATTCTCATGGTAACCCAGTGAGGTCAGTACTATTATGCTTCCTCTTCTATTACACATGAGGAAACTGAGGTATAGAGAGACTGAAGAATTTATCAGAATCACGTGGCTAGTAATGTTTCTGAGCTGGAAACTGAACCCAAGTCTGCCTATTTCCAAAGTCCTTCCCCTACCTTCCCCACTCCCTCCTCAACCTCACATAAGCTTTTCCTGTAGGAGCCCAATGATACCTCAAAATGACCTCAGTTCAGATGTAGAAACCTTGATTCAGTTAAATAGGATGTGGAAGGAACTAGCAGGTGATTACAAATTCAAACTTGCAGCTTTCTGATGGGGCACATCTCTCTAGCCACTAAACCCACCAGTGTGTCCCAGGATTACCTGGATCAGATCAGTGCAACAAAAACAAATGCACAACTTGAGAATGATAGAGGGCTGTCAAGTTTTTACTTGGCCAAGTAATAACATTATAAAATAAATCTATCCCTACCTTTTCAAAAAAAATAAAGGACTTTTACTTTTCTAAAAGAAAAGACATTTTAATGAGAGAAAACAGGGAGGCATTTCAGAGTAAGGAAGAGTTGTCTAAAATGAATAAATTCAACTTTATGGAAAAACTTTATACTGCCCTTTTTGCCCCTGATTTTGCCACAGACTGTTGATCACTTGGTTGCAGACCAAGTTTTTGGTAACTATTCTCCTACAACATATTTTCTTACAAATCCAACAACGTGTTAACCGTTAAAGAATCCTCACCAACCCAGCTGTCCCACTCTTGATTCTGTGATCTTTAGGGAATAGACTGATACATCTTGTATGGTGAGCTTCATTCTTGCTCATAGTTTGGTCTTATTTTGGGTTAGGGTAAGCAATCAAAGGAGACCAAAAGATAGTGGTAGCTCTTAGTCCCCTTTCATTTTCTCCTTTTTCTTGCTTACCTTTCAAATAATAGTTGCTTGCCTAGTATGCTTTACTGTTCTAATTATCTCATTTTCTCTTTATTTCCAATTTCCTTGCCTAGGCATTCATCATGAGACTTTTGGGATCCTTGGTAGAAGGGATTTAGAACCAGCAGTCTTTGGATTAAGTCGGGTGAAAGAGAAAAGAGGGACCTCATTTCTGGGTGTGGGCAGTGCCCACCACAATGCCTTCCTTATACATAGTAGGTACTCAACAGATATTTGTTGGACCCGTGAGTCTTATCTGTAACCTAATCTGTCAATACTAACTCCTAAGATTTTATGCCATTTTTGTGTGCATGTGTAAAGCTTAAAATTTGTAGATTATTAATTGGAATGTGGTATTAATATTACTAGATCTCCGAGTAGAGTTTCTTGAATTATATAAACTTCTTCCTCTGGTTTTACCAGATGATACCTCATCTTGTGTGGTGATATGCTGAGGAAAGATTAATGGATAATTTTTTAAGTATCCAAAATTTGTAAAGATTGGGATTTGATCTTTAAACTACATGTACTACAACAACTGTGGTTTCTAATGTAGAATAACCCACATGCTTACCCTGTTCGTAGAACTTCATCAGCTAAATCAGTTGTCACAGTAATTAAAGGACCTTTATTTGTGAATCTGGAGTTTAAAGGATATGTTAGTATCTTTTGTGTTTATTATATTTTTCTTTTGCAATAAACATTCTCATTCCCAATTTTGATTAATAATTGTTAGTATTTTATTTCGAATGGGAGAATACATAGGAAAAAGACTCACTTCCAATGTTTTTTTTTTGTTATTTCAGACCAAAATTTTGTGGGCTGAACTCAACCATGCTACATTCAGATTCTCCTCAGAGGCGAGACTTTCCAAAGGACCAATGACTCTGTTCCTTGTGCCCTTTCATTTATTCCTACTCTGTAGCTATGTCTCGATCCCGCCATGCAAGGCCTTCCAGACTAATCAGGAGGGAAGATCTAAACAGAAAGAAAAGCAGCCAACTGAAGAAGACATCTAAGCTAGCCAATAAAAATGTGGCATCAGTCAAGACTGTGAGCCCTGGAAAAGGAGTAAAGCAATTAATTCAAGAAAGAGATGTTAAGAAAAAAATAGAACCCAAAACACCTATGCCAGTCAGAAGCCTTCTGACAAGAGCTGGAGCGGCACGAATGAATTTGGATAGGACTGAGGTTCTTTTTCAGAACCCAGAATCCTTAACTTGCAATGGGTTTACAATGGCTCTCCGAAGTACCTCTCTTAGCAGACGACTCTCCCAACCTCCAGTGATCATAGCCAAACCTAAAAAAATTCCACCTGCTAAGCATTTAGAAAAGCAACATGAATGTGATTGTAATGTAGTTACTGACAAAGGAGTGAAACACTCAGAAAATGATTCAATTCCAACCCAAGTTCCCCTAATTGCTCCTGATACAGAGAATCTAATTGGTGTACAAAATGCATCTTTAATTGAAGGTGAGAGCCAAGAGACAACCCAGTCTTGGTCCCAAAAGGTGGAGGATACCAAAATAAATATCTCTGCTCACAGTGGTCCTGCAGTAGAGATCCCTTCTGGGTCATTGGAAGGGACACATGGTGGTGAAGGACTATTCTCTAAAGAGACATTGACTGATACAAGTGATTCCCCTAGAATGTTTGCTCAGGACACTCTGTGTGCTCCTTTGCTCCAAAGAGCAGCCCTCAAGGTTACTTACGAAGGAAACTCCAGCATTCAGTTAGAAGATTTGGGTTCACGAGTAGAATCTCTTAAGCTATCTGATTCTTACCTGGATCCTATCAAAAGTGAACATGATTGCTACCCCACCTCCAGCTTTAATAAGGTTATACCTGAATTGGACCTTAGAAACTGTTTGTCCATTGGTGGGTCAATATATCCTACCTCATTAATAAAACTCCTCTTGGCAAGCTCTGAACAAGAAACGCTTGGTGCTAAACCAGATAATCAAGAGGTACTCAAAGCTACCCCAGATCAACAGGCAATTCCTGATACCACCCCTGTCCTAGGACAGGCTTTTAGTGCTGTCCCACATCAATGGGAAGTCCCTGGTGCTAACCCAGTACACAGAGAGGCTCTGGATGAGACCCCAGCCCCACCAGAGATTCCTGGTGCTATTCCAGTCCAAGGAGAGGTCTTTGGTGCTATCCTAGACCAACAAATCCTTGGGATGGGTGGCGGTACTGCCTCAGACCCACCTATCTTTGTTCCTGCTCCGCTAAACCCAATTGCTACCTATAGTGTTCTCCCAGAATGGCCTGAGCCCCAGCGCACTGTTTCATATGGGCTTGAGGTCCAGGGAGCAATGCAGATTTTGCCTTTGGGCTCAGGTCACACTCCTCAGCCATCATTAAACTCTGAGATAAGTTCGGTACCTCCTGTGATGACTATTAGCAATATAGAAAATCAGAAGCAGGTTCATATAAGCTTTCTGCCAGCTAACACTCAGGCGTTCACCTTAGCCCCTGAGAGAGGACTCTTCCATGCTTCACAGGGCATTACCCAACTCTCCCAGGCTGGTCCCAGCAAATTGGAAGGAGGGAGCTCCCAGATCAGCGTGACCAGCATGGTTGACATCAATACCACAGTGGTATCTAGGCCAGGTTCAATTGCCAGGGCCTCCCCTTCCTCCTATACAACTTTGCTACCTACTTTGGAAAAGAAGAAACGAAAGCGGTGTGGGGTGTGTGGGCCCTGCCAGCAGAAGACCAATTGTGGTGAATGTACTTACTGTAAGAACAGAAAGAATAGCCATCAGATCTGTAAGAAGAGGAAATGTGAGGAACTGAAAAAGAAACCATCCGTCATTGTGCCTTCGGAGGTAAGTAAACATCCCAGGGGCTGGGAGACGCCTGTAAGACTTTCATAGAGTGATTTGTGCAGAACACTTTACTTTGATAAAATGTTGTATTATCTATAAGAATGTATGGATCTACCTGAAATATGTCTTGTGCAGTGATACATTAGCTTATTTTTAGAATTTGTCTCACAAAACTAGAACATAAAATTTTACATTAAAGGATTTGATGAGACAGAGCAGTGACATGAAACATGGTTTTGCAAAGATTTCCACTTTGCCTTATTTTGGCTAGTTGTGTGTCTTTTTTTGGAAGTTACAGGTTTAACTTAAATTTAAATTAACAGTGGAACATTCATTAACTCCCTTCCAGCTTGAGGAACCGAGGAGTTAAACTTCTTTTCTTTTGAAAGAATAAAATGGTCGGTATCGTTAATTTTGAAAATTTGCCTTGAAGGTGAAACAACAATAAAGCTTTCATCGCACCTTTTGGTAGGTGATTTCCATTTGCTCTACATATCTCATGTGGTTAGGATTAAATGGTCACCAGAAGTTAAAAAGAATTTGTAAACTCTAAAGTGGTACATAAACCTTAGTTGTCATTATTACAGTTAATGAACCTAAGGTACTAAAAGTATTGGTTGACTTAAGACTTTATTTAAAGGTTTTTATGGAACTTGGTTAATACTTAAACTTGCTTTTCAGACCTTTAAAACACATGCCAACTTGGTGTTTTATGATTTTTAGATCACTCACTTGAAGTTATGCTTATTTTGTGTCTGCTGTGAATAAAGGTATAGTAGAAGAGATTAATTTTAAAGAATTGTGAACTTAAATTTAAGTTAGTCTTTTCTATTTCATTCTTATCTATCCAAAATGCTGACTTTCTATTTGACCCATTGCAAACAAGAGATCAGACATTTAACTAATCATATATTGATGGGCATTTAAGGTGTTTCTTTAAATTAAAAAAATTTTTTTTTAATTAATTAATTAATATTTTAATTTACATCCAACTTAGTTAGCATATAACACAACAATGATTTCAGGAGTAGATTCCAGTGATTCGTCCCCCATGTATAACACCCAGTGGTCATCCCAACAAGTATCTTCCTTAATGTCCCTTACCCATTTAGCCCACTCCCCCTCCAACAACCCTCTGTTTGTTCTCTATATTTAAGAGTCTCTTATGTTTTGTCCTCTTCCTTGTTTGTACATTATTTTTGCTTTCCTTAAAAATTTTTAATGTTTATTTATTTATTTTGAGATAGAGAGCGAGAGTGAGCAGGGGAGAGGCAGAGAGAGAGAGAGAGGGAGAGAGAGAATCCCAAGCAGACTCCACAGTCTATGCAAAGCCCGATGTGGGGCTTGTGAATCCATGAACCATGAAATCATGACCTGAGCCAAAATCAAGAGTTGGACGCTTAACCGACTGAGCCACCCAGGCACCCCTAAGGTGTTTCTAAAATACTCTGTTATTCCAAGGGCACCTGGGTGGCTCAGTCAGTTAAGCATCCTACTTCAGCTCAGGTCGGGCTCTGTGCTGACTGCTCAGAGCCTGGAGCCTGCTTTAGATCCTAGGTCTCCCTCTCCCTGCCCCTCTCCCGCTCACACTCTGTCTCTCAAAACTGAATAAACGTTAAAGAAATTTTTTAAGTAAATAAAATACTCTGTTATTCCAAACCTTACTGCAATGAGTAACTTTTACTCAAGTCGCTTCACACGTGTGGGAGTGGCCAGCAACCTGATGGTTTACAAACGTACATGGACAATACCTAGCAGCAGCAGTATCTTACAGCAGAGACCTCCCTCGTAAGTTCCTGATTTGTAAGATTGCCAAATGGCATCATTGCCGAAGGTACTCACTCTGTCTCTGATAGGTGTAAGTGAATTTGTTTTCTTTTTTCCTAAACCTGCTCCTCTTTTGTCATTACATATTTGGCTTAATGGCTTACCGTCTGCATTGTCACCCAAAATGGAAAATTCAGTCATCGTTGATCCCTTCCTTTCCCTCTTCTAGATTTCTTGTTTATGAGATCTGAGCACTCCTTCCTCTCCATTTTCTTAGCCACTTCTATAGACGATGCCTTTATCCCTTATTGGGACATTTCAGTGTTCTCTCTCTCACAGCAAGTATTTACTGCACTTCAACTCTGGGTTGTGCCCTGGGGGTATAGTTGTAAGTGTACTGGCTAGCAGAGAAGTCAGGATGTTGAACAACCTCTCCTTGAGTACAGTCTGAGTTTTCTTTCTAAATCCCTGATGATTCTCTTACCTAAATACATTTAGTGCTCTTCTGTATGTGTGATATATCTCACTCAAAACAAAACAAAAATAGAGCAAAGCTTTTGGTGCCTGCCAAGTATAGGTGAAGCCTAGTTTCTTAGCATGAAATACAAGATCTTCAAGATCTTGACACAGCTGACCTCTGTCTTGTTTGTTGTCACTGCTTCTCATATTAATCTTGAAGTTTCAGTAGTATCCACCTACTTGTATTTCCCCAAGCTCACCATGTGTGTTCCAACTTCAGTGTCCATGTTTATGGTACACATTCTTCCTTTCCCTATCTGACAAGACTCCACCCATTCACTCACCCCTCACTGTGCCACAACTATTTGTGTGTGTTCCCCAGGTTGTTTTTCTAGTGCCTGTCTAGACTTGGCATGGTGATATGTGCTAAATAAGTTAAATGATAAGACAATATAAAGCAGGGGCACCTGGGTGACTCAGTTGATTAAGCATCTGACTCTTGATTTCGGCTCAGGTCATGATCTCATGGTTTGTGGGTTCTAGCCCTCAGTCAGGCTTGCATTGGTCTCTGTGCTGATAGCACAGAGATTCTCTTTCTCCCCCTCTCTCTTCCCCTCCTTCACCCACACACTCTCTCTCTCTCCAAAATAAATAAATTAAAAAAAGGGGGGGGCCTGGGTGGCTCAGTTGGTTAAGCGTCCAACTTCAGCTCAGGTCATGATCTCGCAGTTCGTGAGTTTGATCCCCGCGTCGGGCTCTGTGCTGACAGCTCAGAGCCTGGAGTTTGCTTCTGATTCTGTGTCTCCCTCTCTCTCTGCCCCTTCCTCGCTCATACTCTGTCTCTCTCTGTCTCTCAAAAATGAATAAACATTAAAAAAAATTTTTTTAAAAGAGAGAATATAAAGTATATAATTTGATAGCTATGACATAATGTATACACTGTGCAACTATTAGCACAAAAGCCATCGCCTCCAAAAATTCCTTTGTGCCCCTTTGTAGTCCCTACCCCCTCCCTGCACCCTTTCTGTTTAGGCAAATAGTATCTTTTGTCACTATAGATTTTTTATTTTCTGGAATTTGATATAAATAGAATCATACAATACATACTCTATTTTTTCGGGGGGTGTCATAGGACAGTTCCTCAGGATTCATCCTTTATGATGCTTTTACAAAGTGCAGATCACTTCTTTTGTAATTTGAGTCTGTTTAATGTTTCCTCATGATGAGGTCTGGGTTATACATTTTTGTAGGAATGTCTTCTTATCAGGTGGGACATGATGTCAGTTTGTCCTACTATTATGATCTTATTTTTTTAAAAGATTTATTTATTTTGAGAGACAGACTGAGGTAGAGCATGAGCAGGGGAAGGGCAGAGAGAGAGAGACAGAGACAGAGGATTCAAAGCAGGCTCTGCACTGACAGCAGAGACCCTGATGCAGGGCTTAGACTCATGAACCCTGAGATCAAGACCTGAGCTGAAACTGGACGCTTAACCTACTGAGCCACCCAGGCACTCCTATGATCTTAATTTTGATCTCTTGCTTAAGGTCATATCTTCCAGAATTCTCCATTTTAAAGTCAGTAGTTTTCACTTTATATACTTAATGAATATCTTATAGGGAGACTGAGGCTTTGTAAATATCCTGCTATCCCTCAAACTTTTACCCCCTAGTTTTACATTTATTAGTGAGTTTTGCCTGATGGCTGCCAAATGGTGATTCTGTTTCCATCATTTCTTCTAAATCTATTAGCGAGCTTAGCTTTCAACTCTAAGAGATTTTCCTCCTTTTTTTCAAGATTTTTATTTTTAAGTAATCTCTATACTTACCTTGGGGCTCAAGCTTAGAACCCTGAGATGAAGAGTCTCATGCTCTACTGATGGAGCCAGACAGGTTCCCCCATTTTTTTAATATTCTTTAAAACCACATTTTAAAAAAATGTTAATTTATTTTCATAGAGAGAGGGTGCACACAGGGAAGGGGTAGAGAGAGGGAGAGAGAGAATCCCAACTAGGCTCAGCGCTGTCATTACAGAGTCTGACAGAGGGCTGGATGCCCTGAACGGTGAGATCATGATGTGAGCCGAAATCAGAGTCCAACACTCAACCAACTGAGCCACCCAGATACCCCTCTTGATATTCTATTTCACATTTCCCCCTATACTTGATACTCATATTTTTTGCTCTCTCTTGCTCTTCCCCTCCTCCAAAAGGTCACTTTTATCACTGACAAAGCTGATCCTGAAGAATGTATTATGTTGTCCTTACTCTGGCAGTAGATAGATCTGCCCATCCAAAAGTGCTGGAGAGGCAGAGGAGAACACAGGGAACACTTCTCTGAGGGAAGTTCATTCTGAGGGAACAAACAACAATTGTAAACTCTTGTTTCTGGTTTCTTTGCTTAATATTCAGTAATGTTGCTTATAGTTATTCATTTTTATTGCAGTATGGTGTTCCATTGTATGTTTATATCACAATACATTCATCCATTCTACTCTTAATGAACAGTACTGCTACTGTGCACATTATCATGAATGTCTTTTGGTGAATGTATGTGTGTGTTCTATTGTATATTCCTAGGAATGGAATTGCTGGGTCATAGACTATGCATATGTTTAGCTTTCGTTATTATTCAACAGCTGTGGTTGTTCCAATTAAGACTTCATCAGTCATGTATGAGAGTTCTATTTGCTCCACATCCTTTTTTTTTTTTTTTTTAATTTTTTTTTTTCAACGTTTTTTATTTATTTTTGGGACAGAGAGAGACAGAGCATGAATGGGGGAGGGGCAGAGAGAGAGGGAGACACAGAATCGGAAACAGGCTCCAGGCTCCGAGCCATCAGCCCAGAGCCTGACGCGGGGCTCGAACTCACGGACCGCGAGATCGTGACCTGGCTGAAGTCGGACGCTTAACCGACTGCGCCACCCAGGCGCCCCTATTTATTTTTTTTGAGAGAGAGAGAGCACGAGTAGGGAAGAGGCAGAGAGAGAGAGAGAGAGAGAGAGAGAGAGAGAGAGAATTCCAAGTAGGCTCCACACTGTCAGAGCAGAATCGTGAGATGATGACCTGAGCTGAAATCAAGGGTCGGTTGCTCAACCGACTGAGCCACCCAAGTGCCCATATTTATTTTAAATTTTATTCCAGCATAATTAACATACAGTGCTTTATTAGTTTCAGGTGTACAATATAATGCTTCAGTAATTCCATGCTATTCAGTGTTCATCATCCAATACTGTATTATTCTTTTGTTGAAAAATTTTTAATGCTTATTTGTTTTTGAGAGAGAGAGACAGAGACAGAGAGAGGCAGCGTGAGTGGGGGAGGGGCAGAGAGAGAGGGAGACACAGAATCTGAAGCAGGCTCCAGGCTCTGAGCTACAGCACAGAGCCCGACGTGGGGCTGTAACTCCTGAACCACAAGATCACGACTTGAGCTGAAGTCGGACACTTAACCGACTGAGCCACCCAGGTGTACCTTATACTGTATTATTCTTAAAACACTCTTTTCCATTGGCTTCTATAACTCTTGTTTTACCCTCTACATCTTTAGCTACTTCCTAGTCTCCTTTGCCAGTCTTTGATTCTCTATCTAGACATTAAGTGTTCTAGTTACCCAAGGCTGATTTCTAGGTTCTCACTTTCTCCTTAACCTTGATTTACCAATGTTATATCTTTAGCCCAGGCTGCTTCTTATATATTCAACTCTTTAGTATCTCTTCTTGGGTGTCTCTAAGGCCTCTGCATACTCAATATGGCCCAACCAAGTAACTCATCCTTTCCTCTGTCCTTCCACTTTGCTCTAAACCAACAGTAAACTGATTCTCTTCTAGTGATCCCTGCCTCGGTGGTGAATCCATAAAATTATGTTAACAGGAAACTAGGAATTATCCTTGACATCTTCCTCTCCCCATTGCCCTATTGAATCCCTTGCCAAGTCTCATCCATTTTATCACTTCAGAGTCCATTCATCCATTTCCCTCCATTTCTGTGGCCTTTACTCTAGACTAAGTGCCACATCTTGCAATAGTCTACTCATATCTGCTTTTGTCTCTATTACATTATCCAAGCTATGGGCAAGGATCTTTTTTGAAATGTACACCTGACCATGTCAACCACAGCTTAACACTTTGGCTTGTGTTGCTTTTAGGATAATGACAAGACCTCCACAGTGACTACAAGGCTTCTAGTGGCTATAAGATTTTATATATATATATATGTTTTATTATTTATTTTTGAGAGAGAGAGCCTGAGTGGTGGAGGTACACAGAGAGAGGGGGACAGAGGATCTGAAGTGGGCTCTGTGCTAACAGCAGAGAGCCCAGTGAGGGACTCGAACTCATGAACTATGAGATCATGACCTGAGCCAAAGTTGGACACTCAACCAACTCAGCCACCCAGGCGCCCCTAGATTTGACCTATTTCTCTATTTCATCTTATATCACACACTTCCTAGTTCTTCCTACTCTAGTCACAGTGGTTTTCTTCTATAGTTGCAAACCAATAATTTTGTTCTTATGAACCAGTTAATTTCATTTGCAGACAAGTTTCATTGTAGGCTGGACAAACACTTTGACACTTCTCCAGTCTAGCAGCTCCCTCTATTGTCTCATACATTTGTCAGCATAGGTGACCTGCCTGATCCCTGGAAGGCATTTGAATTCTTGACCCTTAAAGGACATAGTGTAGTCATGTATTTGAGGTTGTGATCAGACCTTTGAAAACACCAGCTCTCCTACCAGAGGCTCTGTTTCCTTTTTGTGGAATGCTTTTTCTTATGCCTTTCCTCAGTTAAGCCCTTGTCATCCTCCACTTCTGAGTTTAAGCATCACTTCCTTCCTCAAAGAAGCCTTCTCTAAACTTATTTAGGTCAATGGGGCACCTGTGTGGCTCAGTGGCTTGAGTGTCTGACTTTGGCTCAGGTCATGATCTTGCAGTTTATGAGTTGGAGCCACACATCAGGCTCGTTGCTGTCAGCCTGTGGGGGCAAAGCCCTCTTCAGTTTCTCTGTCCCCTTCTCTCTCTGCCCCTCCCCTTCTTGCATTCTCTCAAAGATAAATATTAAAAAAAAAAAAAGTAAATTGTTTTAGGTCAAATTACTTTTTTATGGTTTTATATCACCATGTACTAAACCTCCTCTCAAACGTACTAATCTCAGTTTGAATTTTACATGAATTGCTGTGATTATTTGATTAAGATCTGTCTTTCCCACTGGAGTATAAGCTCCCTGAAGGACATGGATCAAGCTTTTTTCTTTGTTTTTAAGGTTTTATTTTTTTATTAAAATGTTTTTAATGTTTATTTATTTTTGAGAGAGAGAGAGCATGAACAGGGGAAGGGCAGAGGGAGAGAGCGGGGGGAGACACAGAATGCAAAGCAGGCTCCAGGCTCTGAGCTGTCAGCATAGAGTCCAATGCAGAGCTCAAACTCATGAGCTGTGAGATCATGACCGGAGCCAAAGTTGGACGTCTAACCGACTGAGTGCCCCAGGTGCCCCATTAAGGTTTTATTTTGAAGTAATTTCCACGTCCAACATAGGGCTTGAAGTTACAACCCTGAGATCAAGATGGACCATGTTTTTATCAACTATTGTATCTCTGATGCCTACCATCTGTACAAGAAATACCTATTGAATGAATGAAAGAATAAATTAGGTCAGTTCTGTAAACAACTTCTAGTTCATTGCTATATCTAATTGTAACTACATTGACATAATACAATTCCTCTTCTGCAATATTCTTTCTCCTACAACTGCCTGGAAAACTCTTACTCATTTTTCAAGGCTCAGCTCAAGTCTCTTTTCCTAATCTCCTCACTCCTCCCATAGAATTTGTCTCTCCCCTTTCTGCCTTATAGTACTCCATGCATACTCCTAATATAAAATAGGTAACTGACAAATTGTGCTCACTTTTTGTAGCTGCTTGCTCTCTTACAAAAGACTTTGTAGAAATGTTGTCTTATTAATTTGTATACCTTGGTCATCTAACACAATGCCTGGAACACAGTAGGTAGACAGTGGATGTGTGTTGACTGAATGAATATAGATCTATTCTGTAGGTTTAGGGGTGTACATACTAAGGAAGTGAGAGGAATATAGCACCTAATATGTGCTGAGCACTGCAGTAGCTCTTATGCCTCAATGATCTCATGTGATATTTGCATCACATGGAGGGGATCACTCACATTTTACAGATTAGAAACTGATACTCGGATATTTAGTGAGTCCTTAAGATCATTATCTAAGTAGAGAACATTCAATGCTTTGGTTCTTTCTTATTCTACTGTGTTGTTAGAAATTAATGTGCAACAACTATACTTAAATTAAAAAAATTAATGTGAAGATTTGATGGGCTTCAGAAAAAGACTTGACTCAAAAATGTCAGCTTTGGGGCACCTGGGTGGCTCAGTCGGTTAAGCGTCCAACTTCAGCTTAGGTCATGATCTCACGGTTAATGAATTTGAGCCCTGCGTTGGGCTCTGTGCTGACATCTCAGAGCCTGGAGCCTTCTTTGGATTCTGTGTCTCCCTCTCTCTCTGCCCCTCCCCACTCGTACTCTGCCTCTCTCTCTCTCTCAAAAATAAATAAAACATTTAAAAAATTTAAAAAAAAGAAAAATGTTGGTTTTCATTTTTTCAAATACCAGATTATTAAAACCAAAATAAAAGAGAAATCTGAAGCAATTTCCTAAAATTTCTGCTCTCCTTATTAGCTTTGACCTTATGTTCACAAACTTTTCTCAACTTCACATTAGCCATGGAAATCTGATGTCACAACTTTAGAATATCTAATATTATTTCTAGAGTTGAGCAGCACCTGGCCAGCTCAGTTGGTAGAGCATGTGACTCTTGATCTCAGGGTCATAAGTTCAAGCCCCACATTGGGCATGGAGCCTACTTAATTACAAAGAAAAAAAGAGTTGAAAATATTAAGAATTATGTTCATCTCATGCAATTTCTTAATATCTAATTAATTAATGTCTAATATCTAATAGATCAAAAATATAACCAAACTATGCTTTAGAAAATATCCAAACCATAAAAAAAGTGTATAATGAAAAGTAAAAGGTACAGGTCTCCTAAGTTTCATCAGTCCCATCCCCCAGAGGTAATCACTGCTAGACAGTGTCTTGTGTATCATTTCAGAAATAGTTATGGCATTTCTTCTGATATACTAAAATACGCTATATGCATATAAAAGAAAACAAAGATGTCCAATTTCATGTGACGTTGCATAACATCTAAAACATTATAGGAATTCCTGGGTGGCTCTGTTGGTTAAGCCTCCAACTCTTGATTTTGGCTCAGCTCATGACCTCATGCTTTGTGAGATATCATGCTTTGTGAACCCTTACATTGGACTCCACCTTAACAGCAAGGAGCCTGTTTAGGATTCTCTCTCTCCCTCTCTCTTTCTGCCCCTCTCCTGCTTACGTGTGTGCACGTGCATGTGCTTTCTCTCTCAAAATAAATAAATAAACATTTTTAAATATTTAAAATGTTGTTTGTGGATAAATTCAACACTGAAGGAGCAAAGGTCTCCAGGCACCTGGGTGACTCAGTCAGTTGAGCGACCTACTCTTCATACTGGTTGAGGTCATAACCCCAGGGTCATGGAATCAAGCCCAGCGTTAGGCTCCTCTTGGATTCTGTTTCAGATTCTCTGTCCCTCTCCCTCTTACCCTCGTGTATGCATACTCTCTCTCTGTCTCTCCCTCTCTCAAAAATAAGTAAATAAAGGAGCAAAGGTCTTATGTTAGACATAGGATAAAATATATATGACCCAAAGTTATTGAAATTAGTTAGGCATCTGTGATACATTCGTGACAGATACAAGTAAATGAAAGTCTGCGGTCTAAAAGACTCTTTAACAGAAGACTTGCAGATAGCTAAGGTCCACGACAGTGTTTATTAAAATGGCACTGCAGGGCATCTGGGTGGTTCAGTCCGTTAAGCATCCTACTCTTGATTTCAGCTCCTGTCATGATTTCACAGTTCGAGCCCTGCAATGGGCTCTGTGCTGACAGAGCCCTTGTGGAGCCTGCTTCAGATTCTCTCTCCCTTTCTCTCTGCCCCTCCCCCACTCAAAAATAAATAAATAAACATTTAAAAATTGGCATTCCAATTTCTCCCTATTTCACATAACACGGTGGTGCATGTGGGGATGGGAAAGTTTTCAAAGAAGGCTTTTCAGGTAGTTATTGTTATATATGGTCTACATGGTATTCATATATTGTCATATTAAAAAAAAAAAAAAGCTTTGTCAAAACTTTGTCCTTTGCCAGAGATGCCTGGCTGGCTCAGTCAGTAGAGCATGCTACTCTTGATCTAGGGGTCATGAGTTCAAGCCCCTTTTAGAGGGTAGAACTTAAAAACAAAACAAACTTTGTTTTGGTATTTTGTATGTTTTCACTCAAATGCTGCATTATACATACAGTGTTTATTTGAAAATTATTTTGGCTTGGGTGCCTGGGTGGCTCAGTTGGTTGAGTGTCTGACTTTGGCTCAGGTCATGATCTCATGTCTTGTGCTGAGACAAGCACATCGGGCTCTGTGCTGACAGCTCAGAGCCTGGAGCCTACTTTGGATTCTGTGTCTCCCTCTCTCTGCTCCTCCCCTGCTCGCACTTTTTCTTTCTCTGTCTTACAAAAATAAATAAACATTAAAAAAAATATTTTGGCTTTTTTTGCTGTTGTTTTTGTATTTCATCTTTTTTTTTAGACTGAATTAATTAACTAATTAATTTAGAGGGCACAAGTGAACAAGGAGTAGAGACAAAGGGAGAGAGAGAAGCAGAGCTCACCCCGTGGGGCTCATGTTCACCTGAAGCAGGGCTGGAACTCACAAACCATGAGATCATGACCTGAGCCAAAGCCAGATGCTTAACTGACTGAGCCACCCAAGCGCCCAGTTTTTTTTTTTTTTTTTTTTGTCTTTGTGTTTTGTTTTTTGTTTTTGTGCTAACATTTCTAAACTTTCTGTGTCTTAAGCCAATTCCTCTTTCTGTCTTCCTTATTTTGTTAGTGATACCATCAAGTCTGTTAATCACTCTAGCAAAAAGGTTTGCAGCAGCTTTGGCTTTTCCTCCATCAATTTCCTTTTAGGTCGCTATGTTTTTATGCTCCTATCAGCCCTCTTTTTTAATTAATTAACTTTTTGAGAGAGAGAGAGAGAGAGAGAGAGAGAGAGAGAGCACAAGTGGGGGAGAGACAGAGAGAAACTCCCAAGAAGGCTCCTGGATGTCAGTTCAGAGCCTGATATGGGGCTCGAGCTCACTGATCTCATGAATTGTGAGATTGTGACGAAATCAAGAGTCAGACACTTAACCAAGTGAATCACCCAGGCCCTCTTGCCTGGATTGTTGCAAAAGCTTCCCAACTGGCTTCTTTATTAAGGATCTGTCAGTATCTCCCTTCCCAAACATTCTATTCATCTCTTCCAAATTAACTTTTCTAAAATCGAGCTGTCACCAGCTTCTTATTATCCATTGAACTAAGTCTAAACTCTTTAGCCAAAGATTAAACCACTTCATGATATAGCCTTGACCTACTTCTCTAACATTATTGGTCAGTAGTCTGCCACACAAGTGTTGGGCCATCATGGAGAGGGAATCAAGGATCGACAAACTGGACTATTCCTTGTTTCTTGAACAAGTTCAGTTTTCTTATTCTGTGTGTGTGTATGTGTATATATGTTTGCCTTAGTCCATGCTTAGCCATGTCAAAGGACAGTTTAATTATCTCCTTCCCTGATGACCACTAGCCAATATGATCTTTCTCCTGCATCCCCACTTTTATTTGTATTATATGTATTTTACTATTAGGTTCACATTCATTCCATGAAATAATACATTCTCTGAGGAAGTGGATTGATTTTTCCCTACTTTTTTAGCTTATGGCTACTAGTTGCTAGATATTCTAAAAGTGAAAGACAGAGAGAAAAGATTGGTCTTTGGCATGCCTGGCTGTCTCAGTTAGTAGAGCGCACAACTCTTGATCTTGGAGTTGTGAGTTCGAGCTCCATGTTGGATGTGGAGATTACTTAAAAATAAAATCTTTAAAAAAATGATAAAAGAGGGGTGCCTGGGTGACTCAGTCAGTTAAGTGTCTGACTGTTGATATTGGCTCAGGTCATGATCCCATGGTCCTGAAATTGAGCCCTGTGTTGGGCTCCACACTGAGCATGGAGCCTGCTTGGGATTCTCTTTCTCCCTCTCTCTCTCTTTCTCTGCCCCTCCCTGATTGGCACATGCTCGCTCTCTCTCTCTCTCTCTCTCTCTCTCAAAATAAATAAATAAACTTTAAAAAAAAAGAAAAAAAGAAAAGCTTGGTCTTTAAGTAGATCTACCATCATGTATCACCTATTCAGTGTCAAAGGACATACCCAATTAATGAAACAGATGAGTCCTAACGTCATTTGAGCTTACATTCTAGTGGAGGGAAACTGATATAGAAACATTTTATATATAACATAAATCTTGTATATAATATATATGGAAAGCTGATAAATGCTGTGGAAAATATCTATTAAATTAAAAAAATTAATGTTTATTTATTTTTGAAAGAGAGAGAGAGAGAATGCGAGTGGGGGAGAGGCAGAGAGAAAGGGAGTCACAGAATCCTAAGCCGGCTCCAGGCTCTAAGCTATCAGCACAGAACCTGACGTGGGGCTCAAACCCATGAACTTTGAGATCATGACCTGAGCCCAATTTGGATGCTTAACTGATTGAGCCACCCAGGTGCCCTTTATTAATCTTTTTTAATGTTTATTTATTTTTGAGAGAAAGAGAGAGTGAGTAGGGGAGGGGCAGAGAGAGAGGGGGAGACACAAAATCTGAAGCAGGTTCCAGGCTCCAAGCTGTTAGCACAAAGCCTGATGCGGGGCTCGAACTCATGGACTGTGAGATCATGATCTGAGCCAAAGTTGGACACTCAACCAACTGAGCCACCCAGGCACTCCTGTGGAAAATATTTAAATTAGAGTCACATACCTTACTGACTGAACCAGCCAGGTGCCCCAGAAAATTTTATTTCACTTTTTAATCTATTTCTAAAGATTATTATTATTATTATTATTTTAAAGTTTACTTATTTTGAGAGAGATAGAGCGGGAGCAGGGCAGGTATAGAGAGGGAGGGAGAGAGAGAACCCCAAGCAGGCTCTGTTAAAGGGGGCTTGACCTCACAAATCATGAGATCATGACTTGAGCCAAAATTAAGGGTCAGACACTTAACAGACTGAGCCACCCAAGCACCCCTAGCATGAGACTTTTGATCTCGGGGATCATGAGTTTAAGCCCCATGATGGGTGTACAGTTTACCTAAAAATATATAATAAATATAATATAATAAAAATAATATAATAAAAATATAATAAAACTGTGAGGTTGGGTAAGATCTAGAGTGAGTGTGATTATAGAAGAGACCCACTGACTGAGCCCTGGGACACTATAACATCTGTAGGTTAGGTAGTTTAGTAGTAACCAGTTGCATAGATGGAGAAGAAATAATTGGATGTTGGGGTGTCTGGCTGACTCACTCTGAAGAGCATGTGACTCTTGATCTAGGGGTTGTGAGTTTGAGCCCCACATTTGGTGTAGAGATAAATAAATAAATAAATACATAAATAAAGGATGTTGAAATCACTAGACTTGTCAGTTATCATTTATATCAACTTTCCATCCTTCATCTGGATTGAGTTTTGGAGCTGGGAGCCATTAAATGATAAGCTGAACCTGTAAGGTACATCTCATTGAAAATGGAAACGGAGGAGAAGAGATGTACCAGTATAGCCTACAGGCCTGGGGGAGAAATCCACATTAGCACTAGGAATTGGGGCAGTTTTGCTAGTTAGGTAATTTCTCCTTTGTTGTTACATTAAAAAAAAATGTAAGAAGCTTTCTCTTTGTATTTTTTTTATTGTGTAAAATACACTTCATTTAAAATCTACAATTTTAACCATTTAAAAAAAATTTTTAATGTTTATTTATTTTTGACAGAGAGAGAGAGACAGAGCCTGAACAGGGGAGGGGGGGCAGAGAGAGAGAGGGAGACAGAATCCAAAGCAGGCTCCAGGCTCTGAGCTGTCAGCACAGAGCCCGACACGGGGCTCAAACTCACAGACCATGAGATCAAGACCTGAGCCGAAGTCGGTTGTTCAACCAACTGAGCCACCCAGGCGCCCCTTAACCATTTTTAATTGTACAATTCAGTAGCATTAATTACATTTACAGTGCAACCATTCCATTTGGGGAGCTTTAGTTTCTACACATTAGACATGTAACATATAAATAATGATATTATTATATAAGTCTGAATTTTCTGGCAGAAACTGAAAATTGGGAACCTGGAGGAAAATAAATTATAAATCTGGACTCATTACTAGTGACTACATGTGTCTAGAAAGATCTTGCAGAAGCATATTCATAGAAATAGAAAGAGGAGACCGGTGCCAATAATAAGAAAGGTTGGAATAACTATTGAAGAAAATTCTAATATCGTTTCTGAAAGAGACAAAACAAGTTCAGAACAACTTTGGTCATAAAGAATAGGAATGAATTTTGCCCAGCGTGGAAGTGATGAGGGGCTTACAGTGAGAGAATAGTGCCCCTCACCTGGGTGGCTCAGTAGGTTAAGCGCCCGACTTCGGCCCAGGTCCTGATCTCAAGCCCCCCGCGTCGGGCTCTGTGCTGCTCCGAGCCTGCTTCGGATTCTGTATCTCCCTCTCTCTCTGCCCCTCCCCTACTCGTGTTCTTTCTCTTCCTGTCAAAATAGACATTAAAAAAATCTATAAAAAAAGAGAGAGAGAGAGAGAAATAGTGCCCCTAAGGAGTAGTTAAGTAGAAGTCTTGGAGTACAGTGCGGGCGCGGAGAAGCAACTGGAAAGTTCCTAAGATTTTATGGCAGAGACTGGGCTGGTGGGGAGCAGAGTTCGGTTAAGCAGAGGCATAGATTCAGAAACGCTGGACAAGCATAGTAATTGTGTAATTTGTAGGGCCCCAAAGAAAGCGCAATCTGCTTTAGCAATATTTCTTTGACTGAGGTGATGGGGTGGAGTGGAAGCTTAATAGGTGGTTAGGGAGAGTAGACACCGAGGTTCAGTGGGAAGCTCTGAGAAGGCAGAACTGATTTGGCGGGAGATGGTGCAATTTCAGAGGTTCCTGGAAAGAGCAGTGAGGAACCAAAGGTTGTTTCTGGAAAGGATTCATCTGAGCTAGGGCAATTACAAGTCAATGGACGGGGAGAGCTTTCTGAGGTGGGTTTTGGTGGGACCTTCTCGCTGGCCACGCTTTCCTTCTTCCATCAGAACAGAAGAGGCCTGGTAAGCGAGGCCGGGAGGAGGGTCTTGGGTGAGGCTGGACGGGGGAGGTGGCGAGCGTGGGTGACTCCCACTCGTGGCGCGGGCCCAGGCCCCGCCCCTGGTGTACGCCATCAGCCCGCGCCGCGCCGCTTGGTGTTATTCCGTCCCGCCCGCGCGGCGGTCGGTGCTCTGTCACCGCCCGCTCTGGTCATGTCTCCAGCCAGTGGCTTGTAAATTGGCGACCCGACTTCCCGTCGCGGCCCTGGTCCTGATGGCGGCGGCGGCGGCCCTGGCAGCGGCCGATCCCCCTCCCGCGATGCCGCAAGCGGCGGGAGCCGGAGGGCCCACCGCCCGCCGGGACTTCTACTGGCTGCGCTCCTTTCTGGCCGGAGGTTGGTGTCAGCCGAGAGGAGCCGGCGCGCTCGGGTGGCAGGGCGGGATCCTGGGCAGATCCGGTGTTTGCGGCCGCGATGACATTCTTGGACTCTGGCTGCTTCAGTGCCCTGTCGGTTGTTTGCACTGACCTGTTGTAACTCTTTCTGATAACCACTTGACTAGTGACAACAGGATCCTGGGGAAGAAGGGCCTGGGAGGGAAGGAAGAGCGGTCTGGGAGCGGCTGGGGATGTGGACGGGCCGAACCAAGCACCCATTCTTCGGGGTGGGAAAGTAGGGGAAAGAGCGAAGTGCCAGGGTTTCAGTGAGACATGTTGGGCACCCTTTTCTTTTACAAGGACCATAAATGACCCATTGTAGAGTTGGATTTTGCTGTTTGCTTTAAAGAAAACAAATACTGGAGGTCAGCTTTTTAAAGATGATGAGGGAAATTGTGTAAAACTGTCTACAACCAAAACTGCTTCCAGTGATCCTAGTAAACTGCTCTATAGTTACATGATAGGTAGCTGGTGCAGCCCTTCTATCTCTGTTACTGTGAGGCCAGAAAGTTCATAATTGTCTCTCAGAAATTTCCTCTGCCTTACCATAAAGAAGTCTTTCAGTCACTGCCTTCTCTTATTTGATTGTCAGGGTTGTCAACACTTAATTACTTGTTAAGGCTGGGAATTTAAAAAATTCCACGTTATGAGGGCTTGTGGAAAGAATATCTGTAGGCAGCAGTAGTATTAATAATTTAATTATTTTGTTCTTCTGATAAAAACGACATTCATTCATTTATACCAGGAATATGAGTGCCTGCTATGTGCCTGCTACATGGTCAGTGTATACCATGGAACAAAACAAAGCTCCTAGAGTTTAGGTTGATTGGGGATTTGAGGGGAGAAAGTAAGTTACATAGTATGTTAGAAGGTGATGAATGCAATGGGGAGAAGTAAAAGGAGAATGGGGCAAGGGAACGCAAAGCTGAGTGGGTGCAGTGTTAAATAGGACGGTCATAAGTCTCTTGGAGAGAATGACACTTGAGCGGACTTGAAGTGAGAGAGTTGAGCAAGTTGATGTCTGAAGAGGAGCATTTCAGGCCAGAAGGAAAGCCATGTAGCTGGAGCCAAGTGGTGTTGATGGGGGAAGGAGGTTAGAGGTAATGGGGAGGCAGAATGAAGAGCTTTGCAAGCGATTGTAAACATTCTGACTTTTAGGGGCGCCTGGGTGGCTCAGTCGGTTGGGCGTCTGACTTCAGCTCAGGTCATGATCTCACCATCGGTGGGTTCAAGCCCCACGTTGGGCTCTGTGCTGACAGCTTGGGGCTTGGAGCCTGCTTTGGTTTCTGTGTCTCCCTCTCTCTGCCTCTCCCCTCTCGTGCTTTGTCTCTCTGTCTCTCAAAAATGAGTAAACATTAAAAAAAAAAAGATTCTGACTTTTACTTGGAATGAAGTAGGAACTGCCAAACTGTTTTCTAAAGTGTATTGGTATTATCAAAGTTTGTGTCCTCTGTGTTTGTGTATGTGTGTGTGTGTGTGTGCTTTCCCTTTAAATAGGTGTTTAATGGTATCTAATTGTAGTTTTAATTTGCATTTGCCTGATAACGTATGATGCTGAATATCTTTTCATATTCTTTGGTCTCTTATTTGGTAAAGTGCTGCTTCAAATTTTTGGTAAGTGTGAATAACTTTGAAGATTGTATAGGAATTCTTGGTTCAAGTGATAAGAAAAAAATACCATTGGGCAAGTTATTTAGCCTCCCTGTGCCTCAGTTTCCACATCTTTTATTTTATTATTTTTTAAAGTACTTTATAATCTTTTTTTTTTTTAATACTTGTTTATTTTTGAGAGAGACAGAGACAGAATGCGAGTGGGTTAGGAGCAGAGAGAGAGGGAGACACAAAATCCAAAGCAGGCTCCAGGCTCTGACTGTCAGCACAGAGCCCGAAGCAGGGCTCGAATTCACGGGCCATGAGATCATGACCTGAGCCGAAGTCGGACACTCAACTGACTGAGCCACCCAGGTGCCCCTGTTGCCACATCTTTTAAGTGGGAAAAGGATAGTACCCACCTCAGAAGATTGTAATGATTAAATGAGATAGTACCCATAAAAGCTTTGGCATAATGCCCTCAGTTAAATCTCTTAGCCTAGTACCTGGTATAAAGTAAACATTCAATACTTGTTAACTGTTATTGTTGATTAGCAGCAGTGTTGGACAAATAACTTCATTTGCTCAAAAGGAAGATAAAAGCTTCATGACCTAACTCAGTGGATTGTTGTGATGATCAACTGAGCTATAAAGTAATGTGACGAAATAAGTTAAGATACTATCAAAGAAAACTACTTACTGCACGCATTCCAAATTTTATAATAATGACTGAAAAGATAATATAACAAAATATTCTGAAACTAAATATACCCAAATGCAAAATATTTTTCACTTATCCTCAATTTGAGGCAGCCATGACTATTATTTTCATTAGTTAAGATAAGAGAAGCTTGTAATATATAAAGCTTATATGTGAATTTGAATACGATAGGCATTTTATTTTTAGATATCTCAGATTATGGATTTTAATATTAGTTACATGCTAGGCTATTAAGTAAATATGAGTGATTTTGTCTTACATTTTAAAAAGTTTGTAAAGTAAGAGTCTATGTTCATTCATTAAACAAACATCTTTTGGGTGCCTATTATGTGCCAGGCCCTGTACTGGTCTTTGGGGATATAGTTCTAAAGGAGACCCACAAAATCCCAGTCCTTTTGTACCTTCTGGATCAAATATGCAATGGTGAAGAGCTTAAAGTAGTCACAAAAAGATACCAAAGAGTTTTAATCCATCATTTTATAATGATAACAGCCTATTTTATCAAGTGCTTACAACATGTAAGGTACTTTACAAAATTGTCTAATTTGGGCTAACTATACCAAAAATACCATAATTTAGATAGTTGGCTTATAAACAACATTTTTTCTTCCTTCCTTCCTTCCTTCCTTCCTTCCTTCCTTCCTCCCTCCCTCCCTCCCTCCCTCCCTTCCTTCCTTCCTTCCTTCCTATCAACCTGGAAGCTTCAGACATTTATTTCTCATAGTTCTGGAAGCCAGGAAAGCCAAATCATGGTATCAGCAGATTTGGTGTCTGTTAAGGACCTGCTTCCTCATAGAGGGCACCTTCTCACTGTGTTTTCACCTGGTGGAAGGGGCCAGGGATTTCTCTGGGCTTTTGTTTTTTTTTATTTTTTAAAAATTTTGTTTAACGTTTTTTATTTATTTTTGAGACAGAGAGAGACGGAGCATGAACGGGGGAGGGTCAGAGAGAGGGAGACACAGAATCCGAAACAGGCCCCGGGCTCCGAGCTGTCAGCACAGAGCCCAACGCGGGGCTCGAACTCACAGACTGTGAGATCATGACCCGAGCCAAAGTCAGACGCTCAACCAACTGAGCCACCCAGGCGCCCCTCTCTGGGCTTTTATAAGGGTATTAATCTCATTCACGAGGGCTCTACCCTCCGGACCTGATCAATTCCTAAAACCCCCACCTCTAAATACTATCACATTGGGAATTAGTTTTCAACATATGAACAATCTATAGTAAAGAGTCTTTATATATTATCATTTTATAAGCATGCAAGGAGGTAGGGCTGCCCTGGATTCTGACCTACACTAAAGCCCATGTATACACATTAGTGTCATCCATATGTCTCCACAGGGGCATGTGTTAGGGACCAAATACATAATTGCTAGATATATAAGTGAATAACTGAATTTTATGGGTAAAAGTTGGTTGTTTCAACGAAAGAGTCATCTAGAAGTAGAGGTTACTTGAAATAGAGCCTCACAGTTGGGTAAATACCTTCAAGTGTCTGTCTCCTTAACTACAGTTAGCAAGATTCCTAGTGTTCATCGGGTATTAGAGGGAAGATTTACACTCTCCGAATTTATTTTTAAGTCTGACATGCTCAATTATTAAGTTACAGGGAATGGGGGCCAATCATCTGCATATCCCTGCAACTGGGCAGTTCTACCCGTGGAGACCAAATTAGAAATCAGGAGGTGTGCTGGCTGAATAAATAACGATTTCCATGTGGAAAGAAATAGTGTGCAATTTCATCCTGTTTAAAAATTTTTCAGGTATTGCTGGATGCTGTGCCAAAACAACAGTTGCTCCTTTGGATCGAGTAAAGGTTTTGTTACAAGCTCACAATCACCATTACAAACATTTAGGTGAGTTAATGGATGCTAAAGATAAAAAATGAATGAAAACATTATCCATCTACTAGGTTGGTTTCCATTTGTGAATTAGTGGAAAGAGGACGCAAAAGGGAATTCAAGTTTGGGAGCAAATTTTGCATGAGATTTATCTCTTATCTACTTTAAACTTTTCATTTGCAATTAGTGGTTATATATATTATCAATTTAAGGGTACTGATATTCTGTAAAGCAAAATCTTAGAATCCTTGAAGTAAGTACTATTTGTTTATTGGGATTAACAAGTCACATCTTTTCCAGACACATGTAACTACTCGATCTGATTTTTATTTTTATTACTGTTTTCAACATGATTTTTTTTTTCATTTTAGAGAGAGAGCAAGAGTGAGTGGGGGAGAGAGGCAGAGAGAGAGAGGGAGAGAGAATCTTAAGCAGGCTCCATGCTTAGTGCAGAGTACAATGTGGGCTTGATCCCACAGCCCTGTGATCATAACCTGAGCCAAAACCAAGAGTCAGAGGCTGAGCCACCCAGGTGACCCTCAACCTGATTTTTAAAAAAAATATCCAATTATTGATGGAAGTAAAGTTTATTCCTTTATTTATTATTTTTTATTTTAAAGTAATCTACACCCAATGTGGGACTTGAACTCATAACCTCAAGATTAAGAGTTGCAGGCTGTACTGACTGAGTCAGACAGGCAACCATATTCCTTTAAACACCCAGTTAAACAAGCTCCTAGAGGGGCGCCTGGGTGGCTCAGTCGGTTAAGCGTCCGACTTCAGCTCAGGTCACGATCTCACGGTCTGTGAGTTCGAGCCCCGCGTCGGCTCTGGGCTGATGGCTCAGAGCCTGGAGCCTGTTTCCGTTTCTGTGTCTCCCTTTCTCTCTGCCCCTCCCCCGTTCATGCTCTGTCTCTCTCTGTCTCAAAAATAAATAAACGTTAAAAAAAAAAAAAAAAAAAAAACAAAAAACAAGCTCCTAGAAATCTTAGTGCAAATAAAATTCAATGCAGTTAGTATGGATAAACTTCAATTGTTAAAGAATATCAAGCTCTTGTTTGTTCCTTACAAATATAAAAATCGGCCATTTAATTAACATGGATACTCTAATAATATATCATTGGTGGGAGTAGGAATTTTTTAATAGCCTTTTTGGAAGGTGTTTTGGTAATATGCATCAAAAATCTTGAAAAGATACATATTCTTTCACCGTGCGATTCTAGTTCTAGGAAGTTATTGTAAGGAACTAATCAGAAATATACTCAGGGGCACCTGGGTGGCTCAGTTGGTTGGGCGACCTCCTTCAGCTTGGGTCATGATCTCATGGTTTGTGGGTTTGAGCCCCACATCGGGCTCTGTGCTGACAGCTCAGAGCCTCAAGTCTGATTTGGATTCTGTGTCTCCCCTGTCTCTCTGCCCCTCCTCCACTTGCACTCTGTCTCTCTCTCAAAAATAAATGTTAAAAAAAAAAGAAAAATATGCTCAAAGATGTGGGACGCCTGGGTGACTCAGTGGGTTGAGTGCTAGAGTCTTGATTTCGGCTCAGGTCACGATCCTAAGTTGGTGGGATTGAGCCATGTGTCAGGCTCTGCACTGAGCATGGAGCCTGCTTAAGATTCTCTCTCTCCCTCTGCTTTTCTCCTGCTTGTGTGCGCTCATGCTCTCTCTCAAATAAAATAAAAAAAATTTTTTTTAAGAAGGAAATATGAGGGGCGCCTGGGTGGCTCAGTCGGTTAAGCATCCGACTTCAGCCTGGGTCACGATCTCACGGTCCGTGAGTTCGAGCCCCGCGTTGGGCTCTGGGCTGATGGCTCAGAGCCTGGAGCCTGATTCCGATTCTGTGTCTCCTTCTCTCTCTGCCCCTCCCCCATTCATGCTGTGTCTCTCTCTGTCTCAAAATAAATAAATGTTAAAAAAAAAAATTAAAAAAAAAAAAAAAAAGAAGGAAATATGAGGCACCTGGTTGGCTCAGTCAGTTAAGTGTCCGACTTCGGCTCAGGTCATGACCTCAGAGTTGATGAGTTTGAGTCCTGCATTATGTTCTCTGCTGTCAGCACAGAGCCCTCTTTGGATCCTCTGCCCTCCTCTCTTTCTGCCCCTACCCTGTTCATGCTCTCACCCTCTCTCTTAAAAATAAATAAACATTAAAAAAAAAAAAAGAAATGTGCTCAAAGACATATATACAAGGATGAAAACATTATTTATGTTAGTAAAACAAAAAACAAACCCCAAAATGTTCAATAATAGGGAATTGGTTAAGTTTAAATAAGTGTTATTTAAATAAATAAATTCATATTGTAGACTATTTTCCAATCACACAAAAACTGTAAAAAGAATATTAATTGGGGGTACCTGGCTGGCTCTTCTTCTTTTTTTTTTTTTTTTTTAAGTAAACTCTATGTCCAGCGTGGTACTGGAGCTCACAACCCAAGATCAAGAGTGGCATGCCCTACAGGCTGAGCCAGCCAGGTGCCATAAGCATGTGACTCTTGATTTCAAGGTTGTGAGTTCCAGCCTCACATTGGGCTTAGAGCTTACTTTATTTTTTATTTTTATTTTTTATATGAAGTTGTTTTTTATTTTATTTTATTTTATTTTATTTTATTTTATTATTTTATTTTATTTTATTTTATTTTAGTTATTTTATTTATTTTTTTAATTTAAGTAATCTCTACACCACATAGGGCTTGAACTCAGCCCAAGATCAAGAATGCATGCTCTTCTGATTGAGCCAGCCAGGCATCCCTAGAGCTTCCTTAAAAAAAAAAAAAAAACTATATGTATATGTATATGTATATGTATATCTATATATCTATATATCTATATCTATATATCTATATCTATATTGTCTAGGAACAATGTTCATAATGTATTAGATAAATGAAAACATATTACAGGGGCTCCTGGGTGGCTTAGTGGTTAAACATCTAACTTCAGCTTAGGTCATGATCTCAGTTTGTGGGTTCAAGCCCACGTTAGGCTCTGTGCTGACAACTCAGAGCCTGGACCCTGCTTCGGATTTGGTCTCCCTTTCTCTCTCTGCTCCTCCCCCACTTGTGCTTTGTCTCTCTGTCTTTCAAAAATAAATAAACATTTTAAAAAATTTTAAAAAAAGAACATATTACAAAATGGTTTAATCATATTGCATTTTATATAAATATATTCTTAGACAAAAGGCTAGAAATAAAAACATTAACTGGTTAATTTTCTTATTTATTAATTTATTTAATAAATACTTTGGTGAAATTTTAAGGAAATTTTTTCCCCTAAGCTAATATTAATACATGTTGAACATATATTACTTTTTCAAGTAGAGGGGAAAAGACCTAAAAGAAAAAGAATTAATGTGGATAGAGACCAAGAAAGAAATTAGGTCAAGGCAACTAACTCATACCACTTCATTGCTTTATAGGTTCATGCTTTGGTAGATAGGAATGATGTGTGCTCTGTATGACTTACGCAGCATTAGTGTACAAGGAACGTGTTCTACCGAGTGAATGAATCCGTTGTTTTTTCCATAACATATAGAGTTATCAAATCACAGTTGTAAACCTAAACTAATGTAACATTGTGTCAACTGTCTTCAATTAAAAAAAAAAACAAAAAGAATCGGGATGCCTGGGTGGCCCCAGCTGGTTAGCATCCAACTCTTGATTTTGGTTCACGTCATGATCTCAGGATTCATGGGTTCAAGCTCTGCGTCAGGCTGTGCACTAACAGTGCGAGATTCTGTCTCTTTCTCTCAAATAAATAAATAAATAAATAAACATAAAAAAGAGAATAAATTGTTTTTCCAATTGTGTTTTTAAAATGTGATTTTTCTTAAAAGGGGTAATGGATATTTATGTTGTATAGAAACTATAGCTCATTTTCTTTTTTCTTTTTTTAAGTTTACTTATTTTGAGAGAGAGAGGGAGAGAAACAGAGCATGTGAGCAGCAGGGAAGGGGCAGAGAGAGAGGGAGTGAGGGAGAATCCCAAGCAGGCTCCGTACTGCCAGTGCCAAGCTTGACATGGGGCTCGACCCCACAAACTCTGAGGTCATGACCCAAGTCGAAATCAAGAATCCGGTGCTTAACTGACTGAGCCACCCAGGCACCCCAGCTCATTTTCTTTCTTTACTTTTTTCTTTTTTTTCCAGCTCATTTTCTTTTCAATATTTTTAATACTCAGTAAGTCTCTACTTAAAATTAAAAGAAAAAAGTTGCTGTTATCTTTGCGTCCAGCAATGAGTTCTGGTGGCTCAGTCGGTTAAGCGTCCACCTTCAGCTCAGGTCATGATCTCACGGTTCATGGGTTTGAGCCCCACATCCGGCTCTGCACTAACAGCTCAGAGCCTGGAGCCTGCTTCAGATTCTGTGTGTGTGTCTCTCTCTCTGCCCCTCTCCTGCTCTTGCACTGTCTCTCCCTCTCAAAAATAAATAAACATTTAAAAAAAATTATAAAATCTGCAACCAAAAAAATTATAGGTATAAATATATGTAGGTGTATATATATACATATAAATAGTCTTTTATTTTCTTTTTAAATGTTTCTGGGCATTTTATGCTAGATGCCTCTCTTTTTATATGCAGACATAAGATAGTTTTTAAAATTTTGCCTTTTTAAACATGATTTTTCACAAAGATGATGAGGATGTGCTATGGATAAAACTTCTACACTAACTTCTTTTAAAAAATGTGTAACTTGACTTCCAGGGCATCAAAAACGATTTTTTATTTTGAAGCAAAATTATTCTGGCCAATGAAAAGAAAGGAGTACTATTAGAATTTCTCCTTTCTCCACTTTGCAATGTTAGTATAAAGAATCTTTTTCTGTAATATATTGAAAATCTTTGATTTCCATTTGACTTTGCATACTCAAATGTGATATAAAAATAGGTAGACGAGGGGGGCATCTGGGTGGCTCAGTTGGTTGGGTGTCTGATGTGGGCTAAGGTCGTGATCTCACGGTTCATGGGTTCAAACCCCACATTGGGCTCTGTGCTGACAGGTCAGAACGTGGAGCCTGCTTCAGATTTTGGGTCTCCCTCTCTCTCTCTGCCCCTTCCTGCTTGTATTCTGTCTGTCTCTCTCTCTCTCCCCAAAATAAATAAAACATTAAAAAAAAATAGGTAGATGAGGGGCACCTGGGTGGCTCAGTTAGTTAAGCGTCCGACTTCAGCTCAGGTCATCATCTCAGGGTTGGTGAGTTTTAGCCCCGCATTGGGCTCTGTGCTGACAACTCAGAGCCTGGAGTCTGCTTTAGATTCTGTGTCTCCCTCTCTCTCTGACCCTCCCCTGCTCGTGCTCTGTCTCTCAAAAACAAATATTTGAAAATAAATAAGTAAATAAATAAATAAAGGTAGATGATTCTTTAAAAATTTTTACTTTTAATTTTACTGCTTTTATTTATTTTTTTGCAAAAGGAATTTCTATTTATTTATTTATTTTTATTGACTTCTCTCTTTTTTTTTCTTTTTTTAATATATGAAATTTATTGTCAAATTGGTTTCCATACAACACCCAGTGCTCATCCCAAAAGATGCCCCTTCAATACCCATCACCTTCCTTTCATTTTATTTTAATTTATTTATCTTTATTTTTTAATATAATTTATTGTCAAATTGGCTAACATACAGTGTGTACACAGTGTGCTCTTGGTTTTGGGGGTAGAGTCCCATGATTCATTGCCTACATACAACACCCAGTGCTCATCCCAACAGTGCTCTCCTCGGTGCCCATCACCATTTTCCCCTCTTCCTCACCCTCCATCAACTCTCAGTTTGTTCTCTGTATTTAAGAGTCTCTTATGGTTTGCCTCCCTCCCTCTCTATTTGTAACTATTTTTTTCCCTTCCCTTACCCCATGATCTTCTGTTAAGTTTCTCAAGCTCCACATATGAGTGAAAACATATGATATCTATCTTCTCTGACTGACTTATTTCACTTAGGATAATACCCTCCAGTTCCATCCATGTTGCTGCAAATGGCATGATTTTATTCTTTCTCCTTGCCAAGTAGTATTCCACTGTATATATAAACCACATCTTCTTTATCCATTCATTAGTTGATGGACATTTAGGCCCCTTCCATGATTCGGCTGTTGGTGAAAGTGCTGCTATAAACATTGGGGTACATGTGCCCTATGAAATAGCACTCCTGGGGGCGCCTGGGTGGCTTGGTCGGTTAAGTGTCCGACTTCGGCTCAGGTCATGATCTTACGGTCCGTGAGTTCGAGCCCCGCGTCGGGCTCTGTGCTGACGGCTCAGAGCCTGGAGCCTGCTTCCGATTCTGTGTCTCCCTCTCTCTCTGACCCTCCCCCATTCATGCTCTGTCTCTCTCTGTCTCAAAAATAAATAAACGTTAAAAAATAAAAAATAAAAAAAAAAAAAGAAATAGCACTCCTGTATCCTTTGGATAAATTCTGAGTAGTACTATTTCTGGGTCGTAGGATAGTTCTATTTTTAATTTTTTGAGGAACCTCCACACTGTTTTCCAGAGTGGCTGCACTAGTTTGCATTCCCACCAACAGTGCAAGCGGGTTCCCATTTCTCCATAACCACGCCAGCATCTGTTGTTTCCTGAGTTGTTTAATTTTAGTCACTCTGACCAGTGTGAGGTGGTATCTCAGTGTGGTTTCGATTTGTATTTCCTTGATGATGAGTCACGTTGAGCATCTTTTCATGTGTCTGTTGGCCATCTGGATGTCTCCTTTGGAAAAGTGTCTATTCGTGTCTTCTGCCCTTTTGTTCACTGGACTATCTGGTTTTTGGGTGTTGAGTTTGGTAAATTCTTTATAGATTTTGGATACTAACCCTTTATCTGATATGTCATTTGCAAATATCTTTTCCTATTCCATCGGTTGCCTTTTAGTTTTGTTGTTTCCTTTGCAGCTTTTTATCTTGATGAGGTCCCCGTTCATTTTTGCTTTTAATTCCCTTGACTTTGGAGATGTGTCGAACAAGAAATTGCTGCTGCTGAGGTCAAAGAGGTTGTTGCCTGTTTTCTCCTCTCGTGTTTCGATGGTTTCCTGTCTCACATTTAGGTCGTTCATCCATTTTGAGTTTATTTTTTGTATGGTGTAAGAAGTGGTCTAATTTCATCCTTCTGCATGTTGCTGTCCAGTTCTCCCAGAATCATTTTTTTTTTTAATTTTTTTTAATGTTTATTTATTTTTGAGAGAGACTGAGACAGAGTTTGAGCAGGGGAGGGGCAGAGAGAGAGAGGGAGACAGAATCCAAAACAGGCTCTAGGCTCTGAGCTGTCAGCACAGAGCCCGACGTGGGGCTTGAACCCACGGACCGTGAGATCATGACCTGAGCCAAAGTCGGACGCTCAACCTCCTGAGCCACCCAGGTGCCCCTCCCAGCATTATTTGTTAAAGAGACTGTCTTTTTTCCATTGGATATTCTTTCCTGCTTTGTCAAAGATTAGTTGGCCATACTTTTGTGGGTCCAATTTTGGAGTCTCTATTCTGTTCCATTGGTCTGTTTGTCTGTTTTTATGCCAATACCATGCTGTCTTGATGATTACAGCTTTGTAGTAGAGGCTAAAGTCTGGGATTGTGATGCCTCCCACTTTGGTCTTCTTTTTCAGTATTACTTTGGCTATTCGGTGTCTTCGGTGTCTTCTGTGGTTCTATACAAATTTTAGAATTGTTTGTTCTAAAGGAAAGCTGGTGCAATTTTGATTGGGATTGCATTGAATGTGTAGATAGCTTTGGGTAGTATTGACATTTTAACAATATTTATTCTTCCAATCCATGATCCTGGAATGTTTTTCCATTTCTTTGTATCTTCTTCAATTTCATTCATAAGCTTTCTATAGTTTTCAGCATTGGTTTTACATCTTTGGTTAGGTTTAGGTATTTTATGGTTCTGGGTGCAGTTGTAAATGAGATCGATTTCTTGAATTCTCTTTCTTTTGCTTCATTATTGGTGTATAGAAGTGCAGCTGGTTTCTGTACATTGATTTTGTATCCTGTGACTTTGCTGAATTCATGTATCAGTTCTAGCAGCTTTTTGGTGGAGTCTTTCACGTTTTCCATGTAGAGTATCATGTCATCTGTGAAGAGTGAAAGTTTGACTTCTTTGCCAATTTTGATGTCTTTTATTTCATTTTGTTTTCTGATTGCTGATACTAGGACTTCCAACACTATGTTAAACAACAGTGGTGAGAGTGGACATCCCTGTCGTGTTCCTGATCTTAGGGGGAAAGCTCTCAGTTTTTTCCCATTGAGGATGATATTAGCTGTGGGCCTTTCATAAATGGCTTTTATAATGTTTAAGTATGTTTTTTCTATCCTGACTTTCTTGAGGGTTTTTATTAAGAAAGCATACTGCCAAATGCTTTTTCTGTATCTATTGACAGGATCATATGGTTCTTACCTTTCTTTTATTAATGTTATGTATCACATTGGTTGATTTGCAAATATTGAACCAGCCCTGCAGCCCAGGAGTGAATCCCACTTGATCATGGTGAATAATTCTTTTTATATGTTGTTGAATTTGATTTGCTAGTATCTTGTTGAGAATGTTTGCATCCATGTTCATCGGGGATATTGGCCTGTAATTCTCCTTTTTTGTGGGATCTTTGTCTGGTTTAGGAATGAAGGTAATGCTGGCTTCATAGAATGAGTCCGGAAGTTTTCCTTCTATTTCTATTTTTTGAGACAGCTTGAGAAGGATAACTATTAACTCTGTTTTAAACGTCTGGTAGAATTCCCCTGGGAAGTTGTCTGGCCCAAGACTCTTATTTGTTGGGAGATTTTTGATAACTGATTCAATTCTTCACTAGTTATGGGTCTATTCAAATTTTCTGTTTCTTCCTGTTTGAGTTTTGGTAATGTGTGAGTGTCTAGGAGTTTGTCCATTTCTTCCAGGTTGTCCAGTTTGTTGGCATACAATTTTTCATAGTATTCTCTGATAATTGTTATTTATTTATTTATTTATTTATTTATAAAAAATAAAAATAGGTAGATGAGTCATAATAGGATTCTTTAAAAATTTTTACTTTTAATTTCGTTGCTTTTAAAATTTTTATTTTTAGTTTTTTGAATGTGTGATGTTTTCACAAGTTTATAATTCAACATGTATAAAAACATCTTGTTCCCTCCCTTATTTCTTCCTTGGAATTAACATTTTTACCAGTTACTTCCATTTCCTTTCAGAACTAATGTATATATACACAAGCATATGCTATATTTTACCAAATGTTAGTTCCTTCTAATCCTAGCTTGATAAAATAGGTAAAGATGCAGGGAAGGATTTAAATAACACAAGCTTGATATAAAAGATACACAGAAAACTTTGTACCCCCCTACAGAGAATAGTCTTTCCAAACATGCTTGTAGATGTGTAAGAATTAGTCCAGTGTTATACCATAAAGTAAAAATATGCCAAAGTAAAAATAGTACAGACTATAGGTTAAAGGAGAAAAACAACACTATAATCATCTCAGTGTATATTTAAAAGCCATTTGAAAACATACAACATTCATTCTCGCTCTTCCTTTCTCTGTTACTTTGTTTTAGGTAAGAGTTTTGTAAAAAGCATATGTTAGATATGGACTTCTAACAGAATTTGAGGATCTTTGGCTTTTAATAGTGGAATTTCTGTATTTCTGTTATTTTTTGTTTTAGGTTTTTTTTTTTTTTTTGTGATCACTGATTTTTTTCACTCACCATCATAATGTTTTGTTTATTGTGTTTTCTTGTATTCCATCCTCCCCAGCAACCTCCCCCACTTTGTTTTCTGGATTTCGTTTTTTGAAATTGCTGTATCTATTTCACTTCTACTAGTAGTTTCTGTTAAAATCTGTTTTAACAAAATATTTGTGGTAATTAAAGAGTTTTGAAGACTAATGTAGAAAACATATGTGGACCCACACAGAGATTCAGAAATAAACATTACTGGTACATTTGAAACCTCTACTTCTCCCTCATCAACAGCCTTCCTGTCTCTACAAGGTAGCTATTGTTCTAAATTTGATTATCCTTAAACTGTTACGAACACATTTGAAACAAATTAAACAGGGCTTAACCTTTGCCCCTTCTTTTGGCAAGAGGGCGTCTTTAAGAACAATTTTTTTGGGTGTGGGGAAGTATATTTAGTTTAATATTTCATGTGTTTGGGAAGAATTTTACATGCATATTATATATTATACATATATATAGGTATATATAATATATATAATATAGAATTCTTTTTAATAAGCTATTAGTTCATTTAGATATCTACTTATTAAAAAATGCTTTTAGGACATCTTTTTTTAATGTTAATAAGTACCTACAACTTTAATTTGGAGGAAGAGATCAAAGGGTTATTTGCATTCTAAAAATTCAAACTGATTTATTTTTATATTTGATCAAATTTTTGTTTGAAAAATTTGGAAAAGAACCTGAATTTAAATAGTTTAATAATACAAGGAGTGATGTGTTTATGAGAAGTCTGTACAGCAAATAGGACTAGTATTGACATTAGTAGAGTAAATTATATATATATATATATATATATATATATATATATATATGTATGTGTATATATATTTATATAAATGTACAGGATCAGAACTCAGGCCTTTGTTTATCACTCTTCCTAATTAAAGTGTTCTAACAATGAAAATTCCCCCCAAATTTAAATAGTTATAATAGGTAGTTTTGAAATTTTTTTCTTTTATTTAGCAGTTTCCTTATATAAACAAACCACACATGTATCTAGGTCAGTCTGGGAAACCTTCCTTCATCCTTTCAGAGTCAACCATCTGCAGTGTAATATCTGGTCGTTGAATATATTTCTGTTAGATTTTCTAAATTTCTGTAAAATATAATTTGTGATAATTATAATCTACTACAATTTATAGCTGTTTTTGCTATAATATGTTTTATATTTTTATATGAGGTATGTTTATGTAATTTGGACTTATATATTTTAAGTAGGTTTAACTATTAAACATAAATTACAACTCATTTAATTCCTCATGCAAAATTGTATCATGAATGATGATATAGTAATCTTTTCTGTGATTGTCATGAAAATTTGAATTTAGTTTTCTCTGTTTTAATAGTATTTTTCTTCTAAACATGTTTCTAAAAATAGGAGTATTTTCTGCATTGCGTGCTGTTCCCCAAAAGGAAGGATACCTTGGATTGTATAAAGGGAATGGTGCAATGATGATTCGAATCTTTCCCTATGGTGCAATCCAGTTTATGGCATTTGAGCATTATAAAACGGTATTTGAACTTTTATCTTCTTTTCCTTTTGTGTTTGAATATCATACTTAGTTGACAGGCATTTGCTTTGGCCTTTAAAGTTACTTTGGATGAATGGGTAAAGTAATGCCTTTTTGAAGGAAGAAGACTTGTGATAGTTTAAATTTTTTTTTTAATGTTTACTTATTTTTGAGAGAGAGAGACAGAGCATAAGTGGGGGAGGAGCAAGAGAGAGAGGGAGACAAAGAATCAGAAGCAGGCTCCAGGCTCTGAGCTGTCAGCACAGAGCCCCATGTGGAGCTCGAACCCATGAACAGTGAGATCATGACCTGAGCCAAAGTCAGATGCTTAACTGACTAAGCCACCCAGGCTCCCCTAAATTTTTTTTTTTTTTTAATTTTTTTTTCAACGTTTTTTATTTATTTTTGGGACAGAGAGAGACAGAGTGTGAACGGGGGAGGGGCAGAGAGAGAGGGAGACACAGAATCGGAAACAGGCTCCAGGCTCCGAGCCATCAGCCCAGAGCCTGATGTGGGGCTCGAACTCACAGACTGCGAGATCGTGACCTGGCTGAAGTCGGACGCTTAACCGACTGCGCCACCCAGGCGCCCCTCCCCTAAATTTTTAAATGTAACTTGGTTTTGGAGTTATCTAGTCCTGCATTGTTAGTCATTTAAAAAAATTTTTTTTTAATGTTTTATTTATTTTTGAGACAGAGAGAGAGCATGAGCAAGGGAGAGGCAGAGAGAGAGCGAGCCACAGAATCTGAAGCAGGCTCTAGGCTCTGAGCTGTCAGCACAGAGCCCAACGCAGGGCTCAAACTCACGAACCGTGAGATCATGACCTGAGCCGAAGTCAGACGCTCAACTTACTGAGCCACCCAGGCGCCCCAGTTGTTAGTCATTTTTGAGCAAATTGTTTATGTATACATTTACGAAGAAGAGCCAAAATATACTTCAAATAGGTAATAATAAATACAGAAAATATTAATAGCTTTTTAATGTGCTTTTTGTTTCTCAGTTGTAGGAAAGGAACATTGTAGCTTTGGATTTCTTACAAATAAAATAGTGAAATCATATTGTGAAAGTCTGTTTTTGAGTAATGCAATCAATTAACAACTTTTCCCATCCTACTCATTGATTGACGTTCTCTTTTCTGTGGGAGTGAAAGTGACACAGAATGGTTAAGTATGCTAAATTTCATAGGGTGTCTTAAAAGGAAAAGTAAGCAATAGAGATGAGAACAACATTCCAAGCTAATCAGTCAGAATTGGTGTCATCAGTATGTCAAGACTTCATTGTAGTGGCATTTTATTTGTACTACTGCCACTCACACTTTAAGTATATGTGGTCATGAATGTGCAATATAGTATATTTGACAATTCTAAGTTAGATTGTAAAAGAGCAGAATTGGCATAAAAGCTACATAGGATATACCTGACCTTATGATGTGTTACAATTGTGGTCACTTCATTTACTAATTTTCTTTTTACTAGTTGTGTAACTCTTTTTTGAAATTTCTTCATTATTAAACAGTGAAATGAGAAGTATTTTTAAAATATTCCATTTAATTTGGTATTTTGGTTTCTAGGTAATTACTACAAAACTGGGAGTTTCTGGTCATGTGCACAGATTGATGGCTGGATCCATGGCAGGTAAGAGGAGTGGGTATATTTCATTTCTGACAAATTAATTTTCTACTAAATACTTAATTTGGTTTAGATAATATTATGACATTGATTAAGTAACATAAATTTTTCATCTTCCTACACTCAGTTATATAAGAAATCATTAATATCCCAACTCAAAAAAAAAGTATTTTACAGTAGGAGAAGGTAAGGAATGGTCTAAATGTACAATTATGAATAACATACATTCCCTTTAACAATTCTACTTCTGGAAATTGTTTTTTTCTTTCAAATATTTTTTTATAATGTTGGAAAAAACAAGAGGCCACTGTGCCTTTATAAAGAAACAAACATTTGAGGGGCGCCTGGATGGCTCAGTCGGTTGAGCCACCGACTTCGGCTCAGGTCATGATCTCACGGTTTGTGAGTTCAAGCCCCGCGTCGGGCTCTGTGCTGCCAGCTCAGAGCCTGGAGCCTGCTTCTGATTCTGTGTCTCCCTCTCTCTCTGACCCTCCCCCACTCATGCTCTGTCTCTCTCTGCCTCAGAAATAAATAAACATTAAAAAAAAATTAAAAAAAGAAAAGAAACAAACATTTGAATGCCTGGGTGGCTCAGTCGGTTAAGTGTCTGACTTTGGCTCGGGTCATGATCTCACCGTTCGTGGGTTTGTGTCCTGCATCAGGCTCTGTGCTGTTAGCTCAGGGCCTGGATCCTGCTTTAGATTCTGTCTCTCCCTCTCTCTCTCTGCCCCTCCCCTGTTTGCACTCTGTCTCTGGCTCTCAAAAATATTGGGGTGCCTGGGTGGTTCAGTCGGTTGGGCGTCCGACTTCGGCTCAGGTCACAATCTTGTGGTTCACGAGTTCAAGCCCCTGTGTCGCACTCTGTGCTGACAGCTCGGAGCCTGGAGACTGCTTTGGATTCTGTGTCTCCCTCTCTGCCCCTTCCCTGCTCATGCTCTGTCTCTCTGTTTCTCAAAGATGAATAAACGTTAAAAAAAATTTTTTTTAATGAATAAACGTTAAAAAAACATTAAAAATATTATAATGACTATAATAATACAAACTCTTATACAGTGCAATACTTCCACTCCCTAAAAACAATCACTAATCACTATTAGCTGTTTCTTATGTATGCTTTTTTTTTTTTAAGTTTATTTATTTATTTTGAGAGAGAGAGAGCACAAATGGTAGGGCCAGAGAGAGAGAATCCCAAACAGGCTGCACACTGTTAGCACAGAGCCTGACATGGGGCTTGAACCCACAAACCAAGAGATCATGACCTGAGCTGAAATTGAGAGTCATACACTTAACTGACTGAGCCACCCAGGTGCCCCATATGCTTTTTCCAGTACTATTCTATAAGATTGGAACCTTTCTTTTACCGTTATCGCGAGACTGTTTTCTATATCAATACATAGATCTTTCTTATTTTTTTTAAACAACCTGTGTTATATTCTAATGTATGAATGTACCATGCTTTTTCTTTTTTAAGTTTTTGTTTATTTATTTTGAGAGGGAGAGAACAAGTGGGGGAAGGACAGAGAAAGGGAGAGAGAGAGAGAGAATCCCAAGTAGGCTCCGCACTGCCATGTGGGTCCCAAACCCACGAACTGAGAGATCACTACCTGAGCTGAAATTAAGAGTTGGATGCTTAACCAGCTGAGCCATCCAGGTACCCCTGAATATATCATGCTTTATTTAATCCAGTCCCCTATTGATCGGTCTTTGGAATATTTTCAGTTTTTGTTTCACAAATAACCATTATACTTGTATTATTATATCTGTAGAATAAATTTTGAGAAGAAAAATTACTTTATCAAAGGGTATGTGTATTTAAATTTTGATAAGCATTGTCAAACTGATCTTCATAATGCTTTTAATGGCTTTTCCTCCTACTATACCATACCAACAGTGGGTCTTATTAGATTTTTAATATTTGGCAATTATTATTATTATTTTTAATGTTTATTTATTCTTGTCAGAGAGACAGTGTGAGGGGGGGGAGGGGCAGAGAGAGAGGGAGACACAGAATCCGAAGCAGGCTCTAGACTCTGAGCTGTCAGCAAAGAGCCCAATGCGGGGCTCAAACCCACGAACCATGAGACATGACCTGAGCTGAAGTTGGACACTTAACCAAGTGAGCCACGCAGGCGCCCCGATATTTGGCAATTAATTATGAGTAAGGCTGATCAGCTTTCCAATGTTTATTGACCATTCGTATTTCTTTTACTTGCAACCTGAGTTGTTTCTATTTTTTAAATATTCATTTTTGCTTAAAACAACTAGGAAAAATTATGTTTATAAGTTTGGGAATTAGGACATTTTTTTTTCTGTCAAGTATTGCTAATAGTTTATTTCTCGGTTTTAGATTTGTCTTTTAACCTTATTTGTGATTTTTTTAAGAAAAATCATCTACTTCTGAAACCAATATTGCACTGTATGTTAACCAACTAAATTTTAAATAGAAATTGTTATTATTATTATTATTATTATTATTATGAGAGAGAGAGAATGTGTGCTTCAGCAAGGGAGGGGTGGGCTGGGAGGTAGAGAGGATCTGAAGCAGGCTCTGTGCTAACAGCAGAAAAAGCTCAATGTAGGGCTTGAACCCACAAACTGCAAGATCATTACCGGAGCTGAAGTCAGACACTTAACCAACTCAGCCACCCAGGGGCCCCTAAATAGAAATTATTAAAAAGAGGGAGAGAGAGAGAGAGAGAGAGAGAGAGAGAGAGAGAGAGAAAGTACAATGTAAAAACAACAACAAAAAAGAATAATCCTCCACAATTCTGTCTTACACATACACACAAATATACATACCCCACACACCCATAAGTAGTTTTACATGCCAGTTGGTTAGTCTTTTCCTCTTTGGCTTCAAAAATTTTTGTGGTGTTTAGAAATGCCTTCTCTATTCTAAGATAAAAACATTTGATCATGTTTTCTACTACAATGTTTTTTATATTGATGATTTTTATGTTGATTTTTTTCATATTTTATTTATTTATTTTAAGGCACTGACAACTTTTTTTTTAAGTTTATTTATTTTGAGAGAGACAGCACATACATGAATGCATGTGTGTGTGAACAGGGGAGGGGCAGAGACAGAGCAAGAGAAGGAATCCCAAGTAGGCTCCATGCTCAGTGCAGAGCCTGACGTGGGGCTCTATCCCATGACCATGTGATCATGACCAGAGCCGAAATCAAGAGTCTGATGCTTAACTGACTGAGCCACCCAGTCATCCCTAGTGTTTGTTTTTATGTAAAAAATGAAGTAAGGATTAAATAAAAATTTTTTCCAAATGACTAGCTCCTTATGCCAACATTATTTACTTAATAACATGCTTTTTTTCTGATTTTAAGCCCCATCTGTATCATATACTAAATTCAGTTATTTTATTTAAGAGAGGAAGTAAAGATGTATACAGTGATATTTAACAACAGATGTTCACTGCAGTTTTATCATATCAAGTTATTTTTTTATTTTTTAATTAAAACACATTTTTTAAATTATTTTTTTAACATTTTATTTATTTTTGAGATAGGGAGAGACAGAGCATGAACAGGGGAGGGTCAGAGAGAGGGAGACACAAAATCTGAAATAGGCTCCAGGCTCTGAGCTGTCAGCACAGAGCCCGACGCGGGGCTCGAACTCACAGACCGTGAGATCATGACCTGAGCTGAAGTCGGCCGCCTAACCGACTGAGCCATCCAGGCACCCCTAAAACACATTTTTAATGTTTATTTATTTTTGAGAGAGAGAGAGACAGAGAGACAGAGACAGAACGCAAGTGGGGGAGGGGCAGAGAAGGAAGGAGACCCAGAATCTGAAGCAGGCTGCAGGCTCTGGGCTGTCCGCACAGAGCCCGATCCAGGGCCTGAACCTATGACCATGAGATCATGATCTGAGCTGAAGTCCAACGTTTAACCGACTGAGCCACCCAGGCACCCCTCAACAGTTATTTAAATATGTAGCTATAAAAGAGTGGTAAAAAAAAATTCCACATATCAGAATATCTAAAGCCCTTGAGATCTGCATATGTGGTATGATGTGGAGAGGAATGGGGACAGATGTGTTGAGCATGTAGGCCTCAAAAGACAACAAAAATCTGGATAGCTGTTGGAGACACTATGACTATAGATAATCATCTATCTTCCTGGTTGGGACGACAGGCTTGCTCTTGGATGACAGGTCTCAGGGACTTTCCAGGTAGAATATCACACTCTGAAACCAAGGACACTCAGCCTTACCTTTCCACCTAGATATATAGTCTTTTTTTTATGGTTCTGCCTTATCCAGTGTTTATTTAGCTCTTTTTAAAAAAAATGTTTATTTATTTTTGAGAGAGAGAGGGAGAGACAGATTCCGAAGCAGGAGGCTCTGAGCTGTCAGCACAGAGCCTGATACAAGGCTCC
Source organism: Panthera uncia (assembly GCF_023721935.1). Classification (NCBI taxonomy): domain Eukaryota; kingdom Metazoa; phylum Chordata; class Mammalia; order Carnivora; family Felidae; genus Panthera; species Panthera uncia. Next base: position 28,348,649 of record NC_064818.1, on the reverse strand, counting down.
AACCCACAAACCATGAGATCATGACCCGAGCTAAAGTGGGACGCTTAACTGACTTGAACCACCCCGGCACCTCTGTTTAGCTCTTCTTGACTCCTGGTTGGCTGATCCAATTTCAATAAGTAGTAAAAATGATCAGGAGTAATATTCAAAATATTTAGCAACACAACTATAGAGGTACTAATAAATAGCACAGGTTGTGAAAGCCTCCAATTAACTTGTTAGTGTCTGTAGCATGAGATAGCATGTGGTAGTAGTGGTGGTGGGAGTTCTGGTGGGTTAAGAGGGGTACCAGAGCCATGGTAAGGATCTTAGGGAGTTGGAGCAACAGCTGTTTGCCAACTGGTATCGAAATATTTCAGTATGTTACACTGGTATGACAGTGCTGGTTAGCTAACATTAGCTAGCAAGTATTGATTATTTGCTATGTACCATATATAGACCTGAGCACTTGACATGTAATCCTCAGGCACTTAATATGTAGTTTACAGAAAAATACTATGTGGAAAATGCCATGATTATCTTCATTTTTATAGAAAAGAAATTTTAGTAAAGATTCCAGATTATAAAATGTATGATTTTGTACATTACTGTTTAAATTTTCTTTTAGGCAGTTCTTTCTGCCCATGGTTCCCATCCCTGTGCTGTAATAAAAACACCTAAAATAAAAATAGGTAATAAATGAATGAATGAATGAATGAATGAATGAATAAATTTTCTGTCTTCTAAATTAAAAAAAATTTTTAATGCTTATTTATTTTTTAGAGCGGGAGAGAGAGAGAGAGAGAGAGAGCACAAGCAGGGGAGGGGCAGAGAGAGAGGGAGACAGAGGATCCAAAGCAGGCTCTGTGCTGATGCAGAGACATCAATTCACAAACTGTGAGATCATGACCTGAGCCTAAGTTGGACACTTAACTGACTGAGCCACCCAGGCACCCCACTGTCTTTTAATATTTAATTTTTTCATTTTAATGTTTAGTTATATTTGAGAGAGAGGCAGATTGTGAATGGAGGAGGGGCAGGGAGAGAGCTGTCAGTCCAGAGCCTGACATGGGGCTCAAACTTAGGAACTGTGGGATCATGACCTCAGCCAAAGTCAGATGCTTAACCAACTGAGCCACCCAGGCGCCCTGTATCTTTTAAATTTAATCTTACAGGGCCGCCTGGTTAAGCCTGCGACTTTGGCTCAGGTCATGATCTCGTGGTCCATGAGTTCGAGCCTCGTGTCAGGCTCTGTGCTGACAGCTCAGAGCCTGGAGCCTGCTTCAGATTCTGTGTGTCCCTCTCTCTCTATCCCTTGCCCGCTCACACTCTGTCTCTGTCTCTGTCTGTCTCTGTCTCTCTCACAAAAACAAACATTAAGCGGCACCTGGGTGGCTCAGTTGGTTGGGCGTCCGACTTCGGCTCAGGTCATGGTCTAGTGGTTTGTGAGTTCAAGCCCCACGTCAGGGTCTGTGCTGACAGCTCAGAGCCTGGAGCCTGCTTCAGATTCTGTGCTTCCCCCTCTCTCTGCCCCTCCCCTGCTCACGCTCTGTGTCTCTCTGTCTCTCAATGATAAATAAGCGTTAAAAATTTTAAAATAAATAAATAAATAAATAATCATTAAAATAAATAAATAAATTTAACTTTACAAATGACTGATCAAAATCCTTTCTTTGAAGGTTATAAAAAAGATTAAGTTGGATTGTGAACATGTGTTAAATCATGGAGACTTTATTTCCTTTTCACAGCACTTGGTATTATTGAACAGCATTATTCATTCAAATGCTATTTCTAGTTTCATTTTTCTGAAATGAAAGACATGTTAACATCTAGTTTTCAGTACATATTAGAAAATAATAACCATAGGAACTTTAATTTAAAATTTTTTTTTAAGTTTATTTACTTCAAGAGAGACAGAGACAGCTGAGCAGGGGAGTGGCAAAGAGAGAGGGAGAGAGAGAGAGAATCCCAAGTAGACTCCACACTGTCAGTGCAGGGCCCTACTCTGGGCTCCAAGTCATGAAACCACGACATCATGACCTGAGCAGAAACCTAAGAGTCAGACGCTTAACCAACTGAGCCACCCAGGTGCCCCATAAATTTTAAGTTTTAAAGAAAAAAGTTTTTAAAAATTCTAGCAATTACAGATAAGACTAGTGCCTCCATTATTCAGTATTTCTATTTTTATTACCATGTTTAAGTATTATAATTTACATTTTGCTTCTATGATTATAAATCATTGAAATGAGTGTTCTAGTTAATTTTATTTATATTAGGTATCTTTGCTCCTGTACCTTAGGTGGCCTTTGAAAGTATGTTTGGAAATTTCTATATCTGCCAAAATAAAAACTGGTGTGTTTTTCACAGTCATTTCAACAGAGCTTATTTTAAAGTTTTTCTGAATTTTAAACTTTTCCCTCATCCTATAACTACAATCCAGTACATGTGGAACCTCAGTCAGCCAGAAAAAGGAAAAACTAGTGACTGAGAATCAAGGTTTGTATATTTACGGAAGTCTTCCTCTTCTTTCCTTCTGTTTCAATTGTTTGAAATCAGTCTTGTTCTGACAGTTCTTATGGAATGAACAGTGACAGGAAAAAGAGAGAAGAGTTAGAAACTAGAAGTGATAAGCTGAGTTTTGCTTGCTTATCTCAAGCTTTGCTTGCTCTGGTCTACTCCACTTTGGTGTTTTGGCTCAAGGCTGGGAGGTCAAATGTACTGAATGCTTCCTGGATCCTGGCTGGCCTCCATTATATTACATTGACCATGGGCAGATCATTTAAGCCTTCTGTAATTCACTCTTCATTTGTTAAAGTGGAGTTTGTGTTTGCCCCACTCCCTCTCTTTCTGAGTTGTTCTGAAAGTCAAAGAACTGCTATGAAAATATTCTGAAAGATCTGAGGTCCTCCTTAAATATGAGGGAATATTATTAAACCTTCCATGCCAGCTCAAGAGACTTATTACATGCTCTTGAGCCAGCCACCTAAATTCCTTATTCCTCTTTCTGTCTCATTTGTAACACAGGGAAAATTTTAGTTTAAATAAAGGTGATATTGGGGGCATTCACTTTCCAATGCCCCCCTCTGTAAAGAGAACTCTCATACTATTCTTACTTTCTGATATTATACTCTAATAAACTTTTGCCTGCTGCTCAAAAAATAAACGAATAAACAAACAAATAAAGGTGATATTAAAAATATTTAACAATCAGTATAGCATGTGTAGCAACCAAGCAGGTTAGGCTGGATGTCAGCAGTGAGAATGGCTTTATGGTGCTATTATTAGATTATTATCAGAACAGGTTGATTGTTAGAACAAACTGCTCTTTTGAGACTCTCAAAGAGGCATAGAGGCACATTTCCCAGAGAATTTAATATTTAAAAGAGAATGCTATTCTCCCTTGAGCCCTGATCCAGAATCTAGATGCAATAAGCTTCCTATATTTTTGGAGAAATTACTCTTCTGAGCTAGTAGTATAACTCTTGATTTCAGAACTTATTTTCTTTAGTTAATAGATTTGAGGCCTGATTTGAATGTGGGATGGGCATGATGTTCAGATCTCTGCTCTCTAGCCCTTTGGCTCTTTGACTTAATGTCATGCAGTTATTGAAACATCTGATTTCCACATGAAACTACTATACTGAAGGCATCCAGTCACACACAGTTATTCTTTTGAGTAATAATGATTTCAAGTGTGGCTCCCGAATGTCATATTTGAATTAGAGGTTGCACATAACTGTAGACGGGTTATTAGTTCTTTACAGTTGATATTTTTTTAATCATCAGGCTTGACGTAGTGATGTGGTTCCAAAAGACAGGATATAGTAGAATTGAACTTTCTTGGATATCTACTCTAGACCAATTTCCTTAGCTTTCCAGCTTATCTTTTGTATCTATGATGCATGGAGCCCTTCATTTGTCTAAAGTGTTTATTTCGAATGCATTTGTTTTTTTCATTGAACTTTAATCTCTTTGGATGTGTACATGAAGTCTGGATGCTGCTCCTACATGTAGCCTCAGATGGAAAGGAAGGTAGTGAGTGAGGAGGGAAGCCATCTCTGAAAACTGAAATCTACTTACATATTCATTGAGAAGTTGGAGAGGAAGGAGTTTAATTGATGACGGCTTGGATATGCTCCTTTGCTTCAACCCTGTATTATCCAATTTCTAATACCTATTCTGTTCTTTGTAACTGGGGTACAAGAGCACCTGGCTCTAGGGGTCCCAAGCAGACCAGGTTTGGCCACTCCCCACTGACAAAATCCAAAGGCAGAGACTGAGTGGTAGTGAAATAAAATGAAATTTGTTTCAGTGAGGTCAACACCTGGAAGACAGTAGACTAATGTCTCAAAGACTGTCTCTAAAGTGCCGAAAATACTTCTAGGTTTATATAAGGAAAATGTGGGACAAAGGTCGGTGGACAGTAAAGGTCAGGTCAACCATTGTCTTGGTGTCATTCACACAGGGTCCTGTTGGCATCTAGCAGTCATCGTTGCTTGAGGGGGTAGTTTCAGTTCCCATCAAGGATGCTTGCTGGTCTTTTGCCTGAGTTAAGAGATAAGTTGGAAAGACAAACTTAAGCAATTAGAAAGTATAAATGAGGTCAAAATGGAGGCAGTTGAAGTCCTCCTTCATCTTCCTTCTACTGCCTCCTCCTTGTACAGTGTTACTTCCTCTGGTAAGAAGTTCTTTATGCTTCTTGCTGGAGCAGAATAAAAAATTCATATTTTCCATATTTTCAGAATATGATCTCCAAAGTTTTAATGACCAAGGATCTGTCTTTGGTATCGTGGTTACAAATCGAATTTGCAATCAGAGGATTTTTGTTTTTTATACAGTGATTATGAGGTAGTGTTGAGCTCTTTGAAGCTTTGCAAATCAGCAAAATCTAATTGCTGACTAAAGTATGTCCTTGGTTTACCACAATTCCTGGATTCTAGACTATAGAGATAATAATAAGATTAGCATTTAGGGAAGAAACAGTCTTAGTTTGGATTCATCATTAAGTCCTCAGTTTCTTGATTAAGGGAGAAAAAGAGAAGTTTGCACATAAACAAGGATTGCAAACATGTCTCAACTTGAGATTGAGTCTCATTGCTTCCTGGTAGGTGAAGATACACTGCTCTCTGTATTAGATTGTGGTTGTAAAGTGGGGGAATAGGAAAACTATCACACTACTATTTCAAGTAGGTATTTTCTGATTTCCCTTATTTGCCCTTGGAGGACTTTTTTGACCTCTCTGTAAAGCAGGGCTAGTTAGAATAGTAAGGAAGAGATATGTGATTATAGAAAAAAGGCCAGAACGGGAGACATTAGGTTTATGAATTGAAAATCCCAGTCACCATTTGGATATATATGTCAGTCTGATTACTAGCAGTCAAGTTAAGTTCCCACTCAGTTGCATATTCTTCTTCAGTAATCTTCTGATGTTCTTTTTTCTTTTTCTTATTTTTTTGTACTGTTCTTTTTTGATTTTTTTTCTTTTTATTTGAAGTCTTGAAGTGCAGGAAGAGATTGAGAATGGAGGAATTTGGGTCAAAAGAGGAGACAAATGATTTGGTTCACAAAAGAAAAGGTCAAAAAACGAATGGCTTGAAAAAGAACGTATTGGGAGAGTAATAATAGCTAACACTTAGATATAATATTTACTATATGTTGAGAATTATTTTAGGCATTTACATATATTAACTCACTTAAACTTCATAAAACCCTGATTTGGGTAATGACTTATTATGATGTCCATTTTATAGATTCTGAAGCTGACACCCAGGTTAAGTAAGTTGCTCAAGATCACACAGCCAGTTAGTGGTAGAACCTGATTTGAATGCAAGCAGTCTCACTCTTGGGTCCATACTCATAAGTTCTTTTGACCATTTGATCAATTTTGATCACTACAGTTAAAATTAGTCAGAAATAAATAATATAAAAATAAATTAGCTGAAATGAGAAAAGTTCAAGCCAAGAAAATCTAGTGCTGGATTACTTGACAGGTAGACTATATACATGCCTAAGTCTCCGGCAAAGCAGGGACATTTGGTATTTTTAAAAAGCACTGATGTCATCATGAGGAAAATCAGAACTTAGATGTCCTCAAACTTATTTTACATTGCAATATTATTTTTAGTTTCAACAATGCAAGACATAATAATCTTTTCTGCAGTTAGGGTTTGTAGAAATCTACATCTAGCCCTGTGAGAGGGCTTTATACTTTTATATTTAGAGTGAAGGGTAAAATATGATTATCAGAGGAATATTTCTTACTCCTCTTCATTCCAAAAAATAAGTAAACATTTAAAGTCATAAAGGAGTTTTCAAGATTTACAGAGTACAAAATTATTAAGAATCCTCCGCTTATATTTCAGGGTTTAAAATTATATTGAAATCATTAAGTTGCTTTTAAGAATATTAAAAACCAGCAACAAACCTTGGTGATTTTTGTATCCTTATGTTAAGTAACAACATTCAACTGAAAAAATTTGAGGATCATGTTGGCTTTATTCAACAATTCTTGCATTGGGTAGCATCCCATCTAGTAAGTAGAAAGGAGCTCTGAGGAGGTGTACAAAATGGAAGGCTTCTACAGGCAGAAGGGGAACGGGATAAAGAAATAGTGGGCACATTCCTGGAGAAGGTTGAAACTGCAGTTAGGTTAAGTATTAAGACCTGGTTTGGTGACATGGACTTAGCACAAGTGGCTCCATTTTGGGCCTTCTTTTTTGTTTTTAAATCTGCTATTTCCTTAAAAAATTTTTTTCTTAATGTTTATTTATCTTTAAGAGAGAGTGCAAACAGAGGAAGGGCAGAGAGACAGGGAGACACAGAATTCAAAGCAGGCTCCAGGCTCTGAGCTGTCAGCACAGAGCCCAATGCAAGGCTTGAACCCACAGATTGGGAGATCATGACCTGAGCCAAAGTCAGCCACCTAGGTGCCCTATAAATCTGTTATTTCTTTTTAACATTTGTTAACAGATTTGTTTTTCTTTAGGAAGATTTGATTGATTGTTCAAATTTAAAAGAAACATACCATATAAAAGTATGGTAAAATAAACTGGCTAAAAAAAATTGTGAAACTAGATAATGAGTTTAGCCTTCCAATAATCATTGGCATCATTTTTTGCCGTTCTCTTATGTGCAATTAGGTGATGCCAGTTCCTGTCTGACTCATAGTCTTGCAACTTTTAGGCTGATGCCCTGTTTACCTTTTACAGATTTCTGAATATACTCATTTTTTTTTTTTACCAAATCATCATTTTGCCACTTTGTTAATTCAGTTATTTTATGTTAAGCCACCCAAAGCCAGTAAGGAGACAACTAAAAGATTTGGAACATTGTGAGAAGGAAAGAAGAAATAAATGGAGTCAGAGAGCAAATTGGAGAGGCAAGACCAAAGTGATACTGATTAGGGAAGAGGAAAAAAAAGTTGTAAAAATTAATAGAAGTGGTAAAAATAAAATGGATACTGATGAATTGGGAAAATCTTAGCAAAATCTGATGTTTAGCCAGGTTGTGTTATGTCAGCACAATCAAGCCTTAAAATGGTCAGCCCTTTGATTCTCTTCTTTGTTAAAACTTCTTAATATGAAATATACCAATAAAGATGGAACTAGTTTATAGAGAATCTCTCCTAATTTTATTTTCTAAAAATTTCCCTTGCAAAATCTTTATCACAAGCTGTAAAAAAAATTAAGCCAACTTGCAAAAACATATAGTTTTATAAATATCTGGATAATAAGGTATTTGCTGTGACTTTAATGTTACTGCCAAACCTTGTCTCAGGAACATCACCTTTGCACTATATTAATTTAGATGCAGCTTAAAAGACACCATTTAGGAAAGCCACTGCCTTGCCAGGCTTAGGTGGCTGACTTGAATAGCGATAGGTAACATATAAATATGTTACATAGTTTGAAAATGAATGGCTTGAAACAAATAGCACAGATAAAGAAGGAGCTCACAAATCAAACTGCTACAGTGGGGAATTGACAGTTCTAATCTCTGGACTGTGGAATTTCTGAATAAAAAGTTAAGTATAGAAATTACTAAGCAAATGTTTAACAAGAAAACAAAATTACAAGAAGCAACATATGTCATGATGTGAGTCAGAAAACTTTGTTTCAAATCCTACTCTGTGATACAGAAACTATGTGAATTTTGTCAAGTTACTTAACTACTTTGAACCTCAATTTTTTCATTTGCAAAGCAGTAATAATAATATCCATCTTCTACCTGGTAGGATTGTTGGTGGTGTCTGGCATGTGAGGATTAGAGGTGGTATTTATAGAGAGCTTGGTATGGTGTGCTTGGCACATAGTGGCTACTTTTTATTGCTATGGGCAAACTAAAGAAAGGAAGGTTTAAAATATCACTTACAGCTAAACTACAGATATGGTAATCATAAATCAGCCTTTCTTGGGGCACCTGGGTAACTAGGTCTGTTAAGTGTCTCTAGATTTCTGCTCAGGTCACGATCTCAGGGTTTATGGGTTTGAGCCTTGTGTCCTAGCTGTCAGTGTGGAGCCTACTTGGGATCCTCTCTCTCCCACTTTCCCTTTTGCTCTGCCTCTCCCCTGCTTGTGCACACTCTCTCTCTCAAAATAAATAAATAAGCATCCTTTCTTAATAAAAACCCTCGAGAAAGTCGGGATAGAAGGAACATACTTAATGGAAAGAGCCCAAATGTCCATTAATGGGTGAATGGATAAAGAAGATGTATTTATATACAATGGAGTATTACTCGGCAATCAAAAAGAATGAAATCTTGCCATTTGCAACTACATGGATAGAACTGGAGGGTATTATGCTAAGTGAAATTAGTCAGAGAAAGACAAAAATCATATGACTTCACTCATATGAGGACTTTAAGAGACAAAACAGATGAACATAAGGGAAGGAAAACAAAAAAATATATAAAAACAGGGAGGGGGACAAAACAAAAGAGACTCATTAGTATGGAAAACAAACAGGGTTGCTGGAGGGGTTATGGGAAGGGGGATGGGATAAGTGGGTAAGAGGCATTAAGGAATCTATTGAAATCATTGCTTCACTATATACTAACTAATTTGGATGTAAATTTTAAAAAATAAAAAATAAAGTTTAAAAATAAATTTAAAAAAAAGAAGGAACATACTTAAACATCATAAAAGCCATTTATGAAAAGCCCACAGCTAATATCATCCTCAATGGGGAAAAACTAAGAGCTTTCCCCCTGAGATCAGGAACACGACAGGGATGTCCACTCTCACCGCTGTTGTTTAACATAGTGTTGGAAGTGCTAGCATCAGCAGTCAGACAACAAAAGGAAATCAAAAGCATCAAAATTGGCAAAGATGAAGTCAAGCTTTCACTTTTGGCAGATGACATGATATTATACATGGAAAACCTGATAGATTCCACCAAAAGTCTGCTAGAACTGATAACATGAATTCAGCAAAGTCACAGGATACAAAATTAATGTACAGAAATCAGTTGCATTCTTATACACTAATAATGAAACAACAGAAAGACAAATAAAGAAACTGATCCCATTCACAATTGCACCAAGAATCATAAAATACCTGGGAATAAACCTAACCAAAGATGTAAAAGATCTGTATGCTGAAAACTATAGAACGCTTATGAAGGAAATTGAAGAAGATACAAAGAAATGGAAAAACATTCCGTGCTCATGGATTGGAAGAATAAATATTGTTAATGTCAATACTACCCAGAGCAATCTACACATTCAATGCAATCCCAATCAAAATTGCACCAGCATTCTTCTCAAAGCTAAAACAAGCAATCCTAAAATTTGTATGGAACCACAAAAGACCCTGAATAGCCAAAGTAACTTTGAAGAAGAAGACCAAAGTGGGAGGCATCACAATCCCAGACTTTAGCCTCTGCTACGAAGCTGTAATCACCAAGACAGCATGGTATTGGCACAAAAACGGACACACAGACCAATGGAATAGAATAGAGACTCCAGAACTGGACCCACAAAAGTATGGCCAGCTCATCTTTGACAAAGCAGGAAAGAATATCCAATGGAAAAAAGACAGTCTCTTTAACAAATGGTGCTGGGAGAACTGGACAGCAACATGCAGAAGAATGAAACTAGACCACTTTCTTTCACCATTCACAAAAATAAACTCAAAATGGATAAAGGACCTGAATGTGAGACTGGAAACCATCAAAACCCTAGAGGAGAAAGCAGGAAAAAACCTCTTTGACCTCAGCCGCAGCAATTTCTTACTTGACACATCTCCAAAGGCAAGGGAATTAAAAGAAAAAATGAACTATTGGGACCTCATGAAGATAAAAAGCTTCTGTACAGCAAAGGAAACAATCAACAAAACTAAAAGGCAACCAACGGAATGGGAAAAGACATTTGCAAATGACCTATCGGACAAAGGGCTAGTATCCAAAATCTATAAAGAACTCACCAAACTCCACACCCGAAAAACAAATAATTCAGTGAAAAAATGGGCAGAAGACATGAATAGACGCTTCTCTAAAGAAGACATCCAGATGGCCAACAGGCACATGAAACGATGCTCAACGTCACTCCTCATCAGGGAAATACAAATCAAAAGCACACTGAGATATCACCTCATGCCAGTCAGAGTGGCTAAAATAAATCAGGAGACTATAGGTGCTGGAGAGGATGTGGAGAAATGAGAACCCTCCTGCACTGTTGGTGGGAATGCAAACTGGTGCAGCTGCTCTGGAAAACAGTGTGGAGGTTCCTCAAAAAATTAAAAATAGATTCACCCTATGACCCAGCAATAGCACTGCTAGGAATTTACCCAAGGGATATAGGAGTGCTGATGCATGGGGGCACTTGTACTCCAATGTTTATAGCAGCACTTTCAACAATAGCCAAATTATGGAAAGAGCCTAAATGTCCATCAACTGATGAATAGATAAAGAAATTGTGGTTTATATACACGATGGAATACTACTTGGCAATGAGAAAGAATGAAATATGGCTTTATGTAGCAATGTGGATGGAACTGGAGAGTGTTATGCTAAGTGAAATAAGTCATACAGAGAAAGACATATGTTTTCACTCATGTGGATCCTGAGAAACTTAACAGAAGATCATGGGGGAGGGTAAGGGGGAAAAAAGAGAGAGGGAAGGAGGCAAACCATAAGAGACTCTTAAAAACTGAGAATAAACTGAGGGTTGATGGGGGGGTGAGAGGGAGGGGAAAGTGGGTGATGGGCATTGAGGAGGACACCTGTTGGGATGAGCATTGGGTGTTGTATGGAAACCAATTTGACAATAAATTTCATATTAAAAAAATAATAAATAAATAAACAAAAAAAAATAGATCAGCCTGGGGCACGTGGGTGGCTTAGTCAGTTAAGCGTCCAACTTTGGCTCAGGTCATGATCTCACAGTTTGTGGGTTCAGACCCCACCTTGGGCTCTGTGCTGACAGATCAGAGCTTGGAGCCTGCTTCAGATTCTGTGTCTCCCTCTCTCTCTGCCCCTTCCCCACTCATGCTCTCTCACTCTCAAAATAAATAACCATTAAAAAAATTAAAAAAAAATAGATCAACCTTTCTTCTATGAGTCTAACCTGTTCAGACCATCATTAGGCTAACCTTGATCCAAAATACTGCTTGTGTTTAAATTAAATTCCAGAGGCACCTGGGTGGCTCCGTTGGTTGAGTGTCTTTCTCTTGATTTTGGCTTGGGTCATGATCCCAGAGTTGTGGGATCAAGCCTCTTGTTGGGTTCTGAGCTGAGCATGAAGCCTGCTTAAGATTCTCTCTCTCTGCCCCTCTCCCCGCTTGCGTACTCTCTCTCAAATTATAAATTAAATTCCATTACTTCACATGTTATTCAGATTGACTTTCCCTTCATTGTCTAAAGGAATTTAATTTTTGTCATTCTCAAGAGAGAACTAAGGGTTGCGTGTGTTTGCATTGAAGTATTACCTGTATATTAGCTGTGTAGGTTTTTAGCTCAGGTAATGTTTTAATCACCTAGGTAGAGATGCTATGAAAGTTACCTAGATAATAACGTAAGAACAGTCTTTTCCAACTCCTGTATAAGGATGGCAAACTGATGTAGATTTTTTTTTAGAGAGCAGTGGAAGTTTTGAAAGTTAGTATAGATTTAGGTGTGCGCTGATAAAAAATGGATGCAAAATTACAGTAGCATTTGCTAAGTAAATGGGGTAAGATATGTCAGGTCTATTAAGTAATATTAAACAGATACTAAAAAATAATTTAAAACTAAAAAGTTAAATTAGGGTGGGACGCCTGGGTGGCTCAGTCAGTTGGACAACCGACTGCAGTTCAGGTCATGATCTTGTGGTCTGTGGGTTCGAGCCCTGTGTCTGGCTCTGTGCTAACAGCTCAGAGCCTGGAGCCTGCTTCAGATTCTGTGTCTCCCTCTCTCTCTCTTCTCCTCCCCCCTTATGTTCTATCAAAAACAAATAAACATTAAAAAAGTTTTTAAGTTAAATTAGGGCAAGAAAATGGAAATTAAATAAAATCACTTTTACATTGTTGGCTAATCTGAGTCAAAGTTGTGGCATAAAAGTTTTATTTTTATTTGTTAAGACTAATAAAAAGATGAACTTATCTTATTTAAAAGGTAGTATTAACAGCCTGGGCGTGCCTGGCTGGCTCAGTTGGTGGAATGTATGACCCTTGATCTCAGAGTTGTTAAGCTTGAGCCCCAAGTTGGGTGTAGAGATTACTTAAAAATAAAATCTTAAAAAAAAAAAAAAAAAAGCCTATGTAGGAAAAGGAAGTCATGACAATACGTTGCACTCTCCCTTCCCAACCTGGGCCCAGAACAGCTCTGCAAAGAGGGATGGTGAAAATAAGGCTGTTCTGCTGACTACAAGGTAGTGACCAGAGAACACACCTTACCATCCACAAGTACATCCATGGAGTAGTCTTCAGGAAGCATGTGCCTCATGTACTCATAGAGATCCAGAAATTTGCCCTGAAGGAAATGGGAACTCCAGATGTACACACTGACATTAGGCCCAACAAAAGTGTCTGGGCCAAAAGAATAAGGAATGTCCCTCACACTGTATTCATGTGAGGTTGTTCAGAAGCTGTAATGAGGATGAAGATTCATCAAAGAAGCTATAGGTGTTGGTTACCTATGTACCAAGCAGGTAACCACTTTCAAAAATCTGTCACCACTTTTAAAAAATCTATCCAAACAAAAATGTGGATGAGAACTGACAACTGAGTGTCAAATAAAGTTATAAAACCTCAAGGAAAAAAAAAAGATAAAAAGTCAAATGAGAAAGAAGGCAAAATAACACAGAATGCTTTTTGTCCATGAAATGTTGGGGAAATTATCCAATAATTGAATATTCTGATTGTCTAATAATTATCTAATACTCTGAGAAGTCAGGAAAATAGGACTTTTATTCCAATGACTGACATTATAAATTGAAACAATCTTTCTGGAAGACAATTTTTCTATTAAAAGCCTTACTCTTTTACACCTGAAACCAATTTTACTGTATGTTAACTAGTAGAATTGGAAAAAAAAAAAAAAAAAAAAGCCTTACTCTTTGACCTAATAATTCTAATTTAGGAATTTATCCATAGTGGAAAGGATAAGGATGCACAAAAATATTTAGTTATAAAATCATTTACCAAAACCCTGTTCACTGTTACAATATCATATAACAAATAATGGAGCATATATCAAATTAGGTTAGACAACCTAAATGTCTAAGAGGATTGTTTTAATAAATTTTGATACATCCAGGTGATGTTTTTCTCACATGGGAAGATGTTCATAATATAACATACAGTAGAAAAATTGACTACAAAATAGAATTACATATTAAAATTATTTTTTAAATTTACTTTTTATTTTTTAGTAATCTCTACACCCAAAGTGGGGCTTAAACTCATGACCTGAAGATCAAGAGTCAAATGCTCTCCTGAATGAGCCAGCCAGCTATCCCAGAATTATACTATTATCATAATATATATGTGGGCATGTGTTTACATGTGTAAATGCACATGTATAAGGGTTTGGGATATTATATATGTAGGTGGTTATTACTGGTGGATGAATATGTATATGTTTAATTTTATTATCTATTTTTTAAAATTTTTGTACGCTGAACATACATTTCGTTGGTATTTTACAAAAATAGAAGATTCTTACAAAATCAAAAATAAACTATTGAGAGTACATCAAAATAAAAAGCTTTTGGGGGCACCTAGCTGGCACAGTCCATAGAGCCTGTGACTCTTGATCTTGGGATTGTGAGTTTGAGCTCCATGTTGGGTGTGGAGATCACTTAAAAATAAAATTAAAAACAATAAACAATAAAATAAAAAGCTTCTGCACAGTAAAGGAAACTATCAACAAAACTAAGACAACCTACTGAATGGGAGAAGATATTTGCAAATGATATATCCAATAAAGGGTTAGTATCCAAAATACATAAAGAACTGATACAACTCAACACAAAAAACCAAATAATCTAATTAAAAAATGGACAGAAGACATGAACAGACATTTCTTGGAAGAAGACATACAGATGGCCAATGGACACATGAAAAGATGCTCAACATCATTCATCATCAGGGAAATGCTAATCAAAACCACAATGAGGTATCACCTCACATTTGTCAGAATGGCTAAAATAAAAAACTTCAAGAGCGGCACCTGGGTGGCTCAGTCACTGGTTAAGAGTTCAGGGCGCCTGGGTGGCTCAGTCAGGTAAGCATTTGACTTCAGCTCAGGTCATGATCATGGTTCGTGAGTTCGAGCCCTGCATCAGGCTCTCTGCTCTCAGTGCAGAGTCTGGAGCCTGCTTCGGATTCTATGTCTCCTTCTCTCTCTGCCCCTTCCCCACTCATGCTTTGTCTTTCTTCCTCTCTAAAAAATAAACGAACATTAAAAAAAAAAAGTTCAACTCTTGACTTCGGCAGGTAATGATCTCATGGTTCGTGGGTTCTTGAATTCAAGCCCCACATCAGGCTGTGCGCTGACAGTGCAGAGCCTGCTTGGGATTCTATCTCCCTTTCTCTCTGCCCCTCCCTGATACGTGCACACGTCCTCTCTCTATTGCTGTCTCTCAAAAACAAACACACAAACAAACAAACAAACAAAAACAATATTGGCAGGGATGTGGAGAAAAAGGAACCCTTATGCACTGTTGATGGGAATGAAAACTAGTGTAGCTACTGTTGTAGACCGCATGGAGGTTCCTGAAAAAATTAAAAATAGAATTATTATATGATCCAGTAATTCCACTATTGCATATTTACCCTAACAATACAAAGACGTTAATTTGAAAGGACGATGCACCCCTATGTTTATTACAGCATTATTTACAATAGCCAACTTAGGGGAGCAGCCCAAGTGTCCATCAATAGATGAATGGATAAAGAAGACGATAATACACACACACACACACACACACACACACACACACACACACACACACACAGTAAATCCTTGGTTTGTAAGCATAATTCCTTCTGGAAACATGCTTATAATCCAAAGTACTTGTATATATCTTTCAAAATAAATAAAAAATAAACTTAAAAAATTCCTTTGATAGGTAAACATCTCTTCATTTTAGGATTAGAGATAATACATAAAAAGTCAAATATCTTGCCTAGTGCTAGGAGATAGTTTTTCCTTTCTGGTATCTTACCTGGAAATAGACAAGAAATAGAATTAAAAAAAATACTCATCATACACCTACACTGCACTGTTTTGGTGTTAATAATATAACTTCACAGTGGGAAGAATTTCGAAAGAGTTTACAAACTGACCCTTTGCTTGCAAGATTGTTTTTCAACTGATAATATTATGATTTAATTCTGTAAGTAATATCACTTTCGATTGCATTGGGTTTTCATCATAAGTATATTTTGAGAGCACTACTAATGATCGGAAAGAGATATATATTTTCTATTACATTTTTAAGTTTCTCCTTTTTTTTTCAGGTATGACAGCAGTTATCTGTACTTACCCACTTGACATGGTTAGAGTACGCCTAGCATTCCAGGTGAAAGGGGAACACACTTATACAGGAATTATTCATGCATTCAAAACAATTTATGCAAAGGTATTTCACATTTACTTTTCTTGTTTATATTGTGTCTTTTTTTTTTTTTTTTTAATAATGTGAGTTTTATGCCCAACATGGGGCTTGAACTCATGACTCTAAGACCAAGAGTCACAAGGTCTACTGACTGAGCCAGTCAGGTGCCCTTATAATGTGTCCTTATATATTTAGAAAAATATTTTGAAAGTTATATGAGCTATCTTATTTATAGTTATTGATGTTAATAATGATTGTGACACATTTGTGTTTCAGGTTGGGTCCCAGAATAATTTTTTTCATTGTAATGTATGCTTTTGCTTTTTGATGTTTATCATAATAAACACAATGTAATCTCACTTCTACTTTTTCTTCATTCAAAAGGAAGGTGGTTTCCTTGGATTTTACAGAGGACTGATGCCCACTATATTAGGAATGGCTCCATATGCAGGTATTTTCAAATTTGGCAGAATCTTGATCTTTCATTTTTTTCTAAGAATGATTTTTAAATTGTAGCATTTTGTATTTAAGCCCCAATTCCTTCAGGAATTATTTCTTTCCTCCCTAAGGATAACCATTTGACCCAGCACCATAGTCCCTCCTTTCCCCAGTGATCTACAGTGCTACTGCTTTTTTTTTTTTACAGTGCTACTTCTAAAAATAAGAATAAAGTGCAGTTTTATGCACTCTTTATATTTGGTAGGACAAGTCCATTTACCTTATGCTTTTTTTTTTTCCAGGAATGTAGGAACTATAGATATTGTTTCCTGCACATTTTAAAATCCATTTTGAAGTTGCACAAAAACACTTGTTGGGATTTTGAATGAAATTTTATACAGTTCCGGGACATTTTTGTTAGATATATTTATAGATACCATGTAAGCTGTGTTGTGTCTTTTAGAAAATTACATTTTTAGTTTATTACTTGATTTAATTTTATGATTTTATAGCTAGCCATTATCCTACTTGTTGGTATCATAGCCAGCCACTGTGTTACTTGCAGATGTTTTGGGTTTCCTATGTGGGCAATCGTATCCTGTCCACATGGTGTCTTTTTCTTATTTACATTCTAATCCTTATTTCCTTATTTATTTATGTTTATCTTCACTTACTGTACTATGCTAAGGACTTACAGTGCAGCAGTGAATAGAAGTGATGATAGTAGGCATTTTGGCTTATTAATTATTTTAAAGGGACTGTTTGTAATACTTCTTCATTTAGTTTAATGTTCATTTATGATGTTAAGGAAGTTTTGCTAAGAATTTTTATCTGATTTGGTGTTGAATTTTATCAGACACCCTCTCCTGCATTTATGGAGGTAATCATATAGCTTTCTCCTTTAATATGTTATTATGATAAATGATATTAATAGATGTTCTAAGATCAAGTCAAATTGGCTCTGACATAATGACCTTTTTATATCCTGTTGGATTAAGTTTGCTAATTGTCTTTAGAGGTTATACATCTAGGGGCACCTGGGTGGCTCAGTTGGTTAAGCATCTGACTTCGGCTCAGATCATGATCTCCCCGTTCATGAGTTCCTTCTTTGGCCTAAGCGCTGACAGCTTGGAACCTGGAGCCTGCTTCGGATTCTGTGTCTCCCTTTCTCTGCCCCTCCCCTGCTGGCACGTTGTTTCTCTCTCTCTCAAAAAAAAAAACATTAAAAAAAAAAAGAGAAGTGTGGTTTGGGTCTCAAGGTTATATAAGTCTCATAAATGAGTTGTAGAGTATTTCCTCATCTTCCATCTCTATAAGATGATTAGAATTATCTGTTTCTTGAAAGTTTTCTTTGTGGGTGATTTTTTTAATACTGGTTTAACTTCTTAAATGGTTGTAGGACCATTCAGATTTTCTATCTTTTGTGAAACATTTTTGGTAATTCATGCCTTTCTTTACCATTTTAAATTTGACCTTTTTGGATTAATTTTCAATTTTTTAGCAAAAGATTTCCCTTATTTCTTAATATCATTTTGACATCTACTCTATTGCCATGCTCCTTTTTTCACTTTTTTTTTTTTTTGATCAGTTATTTGATTTTGCAAAGAATCAATTTTGGCTTGTGTTTTTCTCTAGTCTACCTTTATTTTGCCTTTCATTGATTCTTGTTCATTTCTTAATTATCTCCTTCTTCGTCATGTTTATTCTTCAGTTGGATGCTTACCTCTTTCATTTTCAACCTTTGGGTTTTTTTATTCCTAATGTGGGCTTCCTACCCACCCCCCCACCCCCCGCCCCGCCATCATGCTTCAGCTGCATCCCATGAGTTTATTATTTTATTAATTGTTTTTACTTAAAATTTGGAAATTTTGAAATGTATACAAAAGTAGACAATAGTATAATGAGCCACCATGCACCTATGACCTATCTTCAAAAGTGATCAACTCAGGACCAATCTTGTTTCATCTGTGCCCTTAAATACTCCCTCCACTCTCATTCCAAATTGTTTTGTTTTGTTTTGTTTTAATTTTTTTTTAACATTTATTTATTTTTGAGACAGAGAGAGACAGAGCATGAATGGGGGAGGGGCAGAGAGAGAGACGGAGACACAGAATCTGAACCAGGCTCCAGGTTCTGAGCCATCAGCCCAGAGCCCGACAGGGGCTCGAACTCACGGACCGCGAGATCGTGACCTGAGTTGAAGTCGGACGGTTAACCGACTGAGCCACCCAGGTGCCCCTCATTCCAAATTGTTTTAAAGTAACTCCACAGTATCTCAGTATTCAGCTCTCTATGTTTTTTAATTTTTTAATTTTATTTTTAAAATGTTTTATTTATTTTTGAGAGAGAGACAGAGCACGAGTGGGGAAGGGGCAGAGAGAGAGGGAGAAACAGAATCTGAAGCAGGCTCCAGGTTGTCAGCACAGAGCCGGATGTGGTGCTCGAATCCACTAGCTGTGAGATCATGACCTGAGCCAAAGTGGGACACCTAACCAATTGAGCCACCCAGGTGCCTCTCTATGCTTTTTTAAAAAGCATAACCACACACTATTATGAACTTTAAAAATATTTTTTAAGTTTATTTATTTACTTTGAGAGAGAGAACGTGAGTGGAGGGGCAGAGAGAGAGAGAGGGAGAGAGAGAATCCCAAGCAGGCTCTGCTTGTCAGCACAGAGCCCCGATGTGGGGCTCAAGCTCATGGACCGTGAGATCATGACCTGAGCCAAAACCAAGAGTTGGACACTTAACCAACTGAGTCACCCAGGTGCCCATAAAAAGTTTCTTAATATCATCTAGTATATTATCATTGTTCAAATCCCTGCCCCCTCCCCTTAACTCATAATTAGCTTTTGGACAGATCCAAGTTAATATTTGCCTAGTATATCTTTTTTCATCCTTTTATTTTTTACTTTCTCATATCTTTATGTTTTAGGTATTTCTTTTGAAATCATTATATAACTGGATATTGTTAAAAATCTGGTCTGTAAAATCTTTAGTTGCCAATTAGTTCACCTGATAGTTATTGTGATTATTGATACATTTGTACTTGTTTCTGTACCTTGCTATTTGATTTCCACCCGAGGCTTTTCTTTTTTATGTTTTTAAATATTTCTTCCTTGTTCACTTATTTTGCCTAACTCTTACCTGCTCTATTATAAATGTATAAATTTATTTGCCTCCTCCTATGTTGGTGGTCTTTAATTATGAACCCATTACTTGATCTGAGTCTCTGAGTTTCAGACCCAGTGATTCCATCTTCTGTAGACCCAGTAGCAAGATGCATCTCAATAGCTTTGCTGCTATTGGCATCAATATGAAAAGTCACTTCACTTCTTTCATGGGCCCACAACTCCCAAATGAGCTCCAGCTTCTATTTTTAGAAGGTGGTGGTGCTGGGGTCCTTGGAGACTTTCTCATTCTTTTTGCAAGACCTGTAGCAATGACAAAGTCATTCAGAATACCTAGATTGCCATTATGCTGGAAGAAGAACTCTTTAATTTTTTGGTCTTATTTTCCTCTCTTTCTAAGTTTTTTGTTTTTAAAATATATTTTAACCTAGTTATAGTATATATATAATTTTGTTTCTTAATTTTTCCCCATTTCCCAAACATTTTTCACATATATCTGTACTCTTCACAAACATCATTTTATTAGTTGTGTCATATTTTCACTGAATACTATTCCACATTATTTAGGTATTTCTAATTTTTTTAACTTACATTTAATTTGCTACGAATTTCACCATTGTGAACTTTTTTAGATTTTAGATTCAGTCTTTAGTGTATGAATATATAAAAGTGTATGAATATTCTAAAATTGTATACTGTCATTTCAAAATACTATAAAGTTATAAGAATTTTGTATAAGGAATAAATGCATATATTGAGGTATTCTCCTAGACTAAAATTTTGTTAGTGCTTATTTCTTGTTAAGCATCAAGTATATTTTAAATATATTTTCAAATTTAGTAGATATCAAGGTATCTTGAATAATGCTTAGTTGATAGGATTGCTTGAATTCTATTCTTGATTTTGTTAATGTAAGACTTTAATGGGTCTATTATACAATCATAAATGTTCAGCAAGCACTAAGTGCATATTATTGATAATTTAATATTTACTAGATTTCATGTGTTTTGTGATTCAATATGAACATTTATCTCATGCTTACCACTCTTCCTTGGAGACAAAATTAGGCACTGAGTTAAAATAACAATTTTTTGTCACTTCTGAATGTTTTGTTTGTATCTTATCACCATCATTGTTATTGTGAATTTAAGTTGTAGTATTTACTTGTAATTATTAATCATGAATTTAACTTTTACTGATGTGAAACCTTGGAAAACTACTTAATCCTATTAATACATAAGGTGGCATTTATACCCAACTACTGCCTTTATTCAGTAAATTGGAGTATAAGTGTATGAAAACCATAGCGATAATTGTTATAGGTATCTTGTTATCTTTAGGTTACTTATAAACATTAATTAAGCCTTTTTCTTTCAGAAATCAGGAAATGTATAGTTTGTTCTTTGAGTTAATTGGTTATTATAAAGAATGGTATCTTTTCATGGTTTATGAATCTTAAGCATCATGGTGAATTTATGTTTTATTTTTCAGGTGTTTCATTTTTTACTTTTGGTACCTTAAAGAGTGTTGGGCTTTCCCATGCCCCTACCCTTCTTGGCAGACCTTCATCAGACAATCCTAATGTCTTAGTTTTGAAAACCCACATAAACTTACTTTGTGGTGGTGTTGCTGGAGCGATAGCACAAACAATATCGTAAGTTTCTTCATTAACTTAATCCAATCAAATTGCAGTTTTTCAATCTTGATTTTCAGCATTATTCATTTTAATATATATATATATATATATATTTACCACTTTGCAGATCTTCTTTTTCTTTTTTAACTTTATTTTTTATTTTTTAAAATTTACATCCAAATTAGTTAGCATATAGTGAAGCAATGATTTCAGGAGTAGATTCTTTAATGCCCCTTACGCATTTAGCCCATCCCTGCTCCCTCTCATGTATATATATGTATTTAATGTTTATTTATTTTTGTGAGAGAGAAGAGAGAGAGAGAGAGAGAGAGAGAGAGAGAGAGAGAGAGGGAACGAGTGGGGGAGGGGCAGAGAGAGAAAATGACAGAAGATCCAAAGTGGGCTCTGGGCTGTCAGCAGAGAGCCTGATGCAGTTCGAACTCATGAACCCTGAGATCATGACCTGAGCCGAAGTCAGATACCCAACTGACTGAGCGACCCAGTCACTTCTCTTGCATTAAATCTTGAAGACCTCCTTTGTGTCAGACAATGTACTAGGTTTTGGGACATTTGCTGAATATAGATAAAGGGATTGCTGTATTGTAATTGAAAAAGTAGCTTCAAAGGATTTCCCTAGTCCAAGAGAGATTGTGTAGATGAGATAAAAAGAGGCTGGAACACTAAGAAGCAGGAATTTTTCAGGAAGAAGAAGAAAAGCTTTCTGTGACTGAGGAGTATCCTGAAAAACAGGATGTAGTATTGTCACAAAGACAAAAAAGAGTATCCAATGGAAAAGAAAAATCAAAGTAATATAAGTACTGAAAAGTAAGGTGCTCATTGGATTTTACAGTCAAGGATTACTTGTATGAAAGCAGATTCCGTGTACTTGTGTGTGGAAGCAGATCATACTAGGTTGAAGGTAAAGAAAAAAAGGTGGTGGTTTACTTTTGGCAATCTGGCTGTGGAACCTTGCGCATTTGTAGAAACATGATCACCTCTAGTTATTTTGATTCTCTTCTTGCTCTTACCTTTTTCTTTACTACTACTCACTCCCAATCTAGATCCTTAAAATCTTTTCTTTCCCATTTCTTTTCTTAAACTGTATTCTATACCCATTGACTCTTACCAGGTCCAAAGGCTCCCTCTTAGTTCTTTTGCTTCCTTCCAATTGTTCTAGTTTCTTCATTTTTGTAAAATTTTTTTAATATTTATTTTTGAGAGAGAAACAGAGTGCAAGTGGGGGAGGGGCAGAGAGCTAGGGAGACACAGAATCTGAAGCCAACTGCAGGCTCTGAGCTGTCAGCACAGAGTCGGACACAGGGCTTGAACTCACAGACCGCGAGATCATGACCTGAGCCCAAGTCGGACACTCAACCGACTGAGCCACCCAAGGCGCCCCTAGTTCCTTCAGTTTTGTAACAGTACCTCTCCTTGGCCATCTGCCTTCCCAACCCACCCACCCCCGCCTTTTCAAGTATCTTACTGATTCATATCTTCCTCTTTCTTCCTATCCATGCTGATATTTTAAGGCGCAGCCTGGCTCTAGTCCTATGCTCTTCCCATAAATGTGTAGAATAGCTCATCTATCTTTATGGTTTCAGTGGTCACCTCTGCACAGATAACAAATTTTATTTAATTCTCCATTACTTCCTCTCCATTACTTTTGTAGCAAGCTCTTAGATATTTCTGCTTGGACTTCTGCCATCAGGGCAAACTCCATAGTTCAGATATTAATTCCTTTTTTCCTCTTGGTGACAATCCTCAGCTCCCAGCTTTCTTATTTGTTATTGATAACCATTAATCTTCTAGCCCTAATAATACCTTGAAACCATTTTTCACATTGTACGTATCCAAATACTCACTATGTCTTACTGTTTGTTACTGTAGAACATTGCCTAGAATGCTATTTTCTTTCTTTCCCATTGTTCTTTCCTGTATTCTAATCCTTGTACCTTGTCTTCTTACATTCTCTCCCTTCTACTAACCAATTCCTTCTACTCACATACGTCTTTTCCGGCTTGGAAACTGAATCCTTCAGACTAGGTTTTTGTTCCCTTGATTCCCATAAAATTTCTTCTTCTCACTACCCCATTAAAAAATAATTCCTGGAGATGCTATTGAAATGCATACAGAACTTCAATTATTGGTAATGCTATTTCTTAAGCTGTTTGGTTAAAAAAACATGCTTTTTAATTATTAAAAAAAGTTTTTTTACTGAGAGGCAGAGAGAGACAGAGTACAAATGGGGGAGGGGCAGAGAGAGAAGGAGACAGAATCCTAAGCAGGCTCCAGGCTCTGAGTTGTCAGCACAGAGCCCGACACAGGGCTCGAACTCACAAACCATGAGATCCTGACCTGAGCCGAAGTTGGACACTCAACTGACTGAGCCCCCCAGGAGTCCCACATGTTTTTTTAATTATAACATATCATTATGAATATAAATATAGGCAGCTCTTCCTGCCCACGGGTCCTGTCCCCATGCTTTGATAAAATCACCTTATCACTATTTTTGTCATATATCACTTAAGTATATGTTAGGTACCATGGAGATCTTTGAATAGGAAAGTAAAAAGCAGCTTTGTGACACTTGAGAATGTAGGATTCAATTTTCTTAATGTTGGGATAGCAATACCTATTTCATGCAATTATGAAGATGGAATGAGATAAATTACATAAATTGTTTAACTACATTGACAAGTAGTCAATATTAGCAAAATAAAAGTAATTTAAAAAAATCACCTGGGGTCCCACTCTTAAGAGAGATTCCTTTTGTATATTTCATTTCAGGCATTTTATTTTATTTTATTTTATTTTATTTTATTTTAGTTAAGTATACCTAATTTGAGAGAGAAACAGAGCATGAGCAGGGGAGGGGCAGAGAGAGAGAATCCCAAGCAGGTCCCACACTGTCAGCACAGAGCCCAATGTGGGGCTCAGGCTCATGAACTGTGAGATCATGACCTGAGCTGAAACCAAGAATTGGACTCTCAACCAACTGAGACACCCAGGTGCCCCTCAGGCAAATTTTTTAACAGAATTTTCTCTGTTCTCTAAATGCAGTATCTGTATTGTTAATTTTTGCCTTTAAGGAAAATTTTTTGTTGGTCTACTGTATACAAGGGGGCTTGCTGAATATTTTTAGAGTAGTGGTTCTTAACTAGAGGTGATTTTGCCTCCAGTGGACATTTATTAATATCTGGAGACAATTTTGGCTGTGACAGCTGGGGTTATGCTATTGGCATGGAGTGGGTAGAGGCCAGAGTGGGTAGAGTGGGATGTGCTTAAACATCTTACATTGAATAGGATAGATCCTCACAATTAAGAATTATCTAACCTAAAATGTCAATAGTGCCAAAGTTGAGAAACCCTGTCCTAGGGTTCCAACAATGAAAAATACCCAGTTTGTTTCTTCAGAAAGTGGCATTGAATTTGGCCTTGAGGAATGAACTCTATATTGTGGTGATGAGAGAGAATCATCTAACCCAATAGAACCACATAAGCAAAGGCAAGACCTCTTTATTGCTGTTTGATTGTATTCATGTGCTTATGTCCTGACTCCTAAATTAGACAAAACAATAAAGGTATAAGAACACATTATTTCCTAGGGAAATAATATGTAGGACTTTGTATTCAATAATTGTTGAGTAGAATGCTAGAAATCATTTTTATATCCTTCTGCCTTTTTCTTCTTTTAGCTACCCATTTGATGTAACTCGTCGGCGAATGCAATTAGGAACCGTTCTTCCAGAATTTGAAAAGTGCCTGTAAGTTTTCCATTTGTCATTGTTCATTTTCTTTAGGAAATGTAATGTGTAAAGTAGGTATAGAGATAGGACTGTGGTCTTACCAGTAGTTCAGATCTTCCATAGTATCCTTTGGTAAATTTACAAACTTTCAATCTAGTCCCAATCCCTATATATATATTTATTCCATAAATATATATATATTTAATGTTTATTCATTCTTTTTTAATTTTTTTTTAATGTTTATTTATTTTTGAGACAGAGAGAGACAGAGCATGAACGGGGGAGGGGCAGAGAGAGAGGGAGACACAGAATCGGAAGCAGGATCCAGGCTCTGAGCCATCAGCCCAGAGCCGGACGCGGGGCTTGAACTCATGGACCGTGAGATCGTGACCTGAGCCGAAGTCGAATGCTTAACCAACTGAGCCACCCAGGCGCCCCAATGTTTATTCATTTTTGAAAGACAGAGAGACAGAGCACAAGCAGGGGTGGGGCAGAGAGAGAGGGGGACACAGAATCCGAAGCAGGCTCCAGGCTCCAAGCTGTCAGCACAGAGCCTGACGCGGGGCTCGAACTCACGAACCGTGAGATAATGACCTGAGCTGAAGTCCAACGCTTACCTGACTGAACTACCCAGGCACCCCAAGTCCCAATCCCTATTAAAAATTTCACTTTAGGGGCACCTGGCTGGCTCAGTTGGAAGAGTGTGCAACTCTTGATCTTGAGGTTCTGAATTTGAGCCTCATGTTGGGTGAAGAGATTATTTAAAAGTTTGTTAAAAATTCACATTAGGGGCACCTGGGTGGCTCAGTTGGTCAAGTGTCAGACCCTTGATTTTGGCTCAGGTCATGATTTCATGGTTTGGGAGACTGAGCTCTGAGTCAGACTCTGCGCTGACAGCTCTGAGCCCACTTGGGATTCTCTCTCTCCCTCTGTCTCTGTCCCACCCTCACTCACTTGCACATGCGCTCGTGCGCATTCTTTCTCATTCTCTCTCAAAAAAAAAAAAACATTTAAAAAATCACTTTAGAGCAGCTTGGTTAAATAGAAATATAATGTGAGCCACTTATATAATTTAAAATTTCTGGTAGCCACATTAAAAAAAAAGTATAAAAAAACAGATGACTGTTTTAAAATCTTTTAATTTAGGGGCACCCGGCTGGCTCATTGTGAGGAGCATGCAACTCTTGATTTTGGGGTTGTGAGTTCGAGCCCCATGTTGGGTGTAGAGATTACTTAAATAAATAAACTTAAAAAAAAGTTAAATATTTTAATTTAACCTAATATATCAAAAATATTATCACTTCAACATCTCAAGACTTTGCATCCTTTTTTTAATACTTTGTTTGAGGGGCACCTGGGTGGCTCAGTCAGTTAAGCGCCAGACTTTGGCTCAAGTCATGACCTCACGGTTCGTGGGTTCGAGCTCCACATCCGGCTCCGTGCTGACGGCTACAGCCTGGAGGCTGCTTCAGATTCTGTGTCTCCTTCTCTCTCGCTGCCCCTTCTTGGCGCGCTCTCTCTCTCTCTCTCAAAAACAAATAAACATTTTAAAAAATTAAAAAAATAAAGAAACTAAGTGTTTGAAATCCAGGGTGTATTTAATACTGACAGCACATTTCAATTTGGACTTGCCACATTTTAAGTGCTCACTAACTATGTATGGCTAGTGGCTACCATCATTACCCAGCACAGCTCTAGAGTTTTCTATAATCTGTAGAGATTTAGAATCATTCTGTTTTCTGGGTGGTGTGTTGTTCCTCAGGGCAAGAGCAGAATATTTGCTCAGGACTTTGAATTGCCTTTGAATTGCCTAAAAGGTTTTTTGAAGATTTTAGTCCAGATTGCCTATCAAAAGAGAAAGGCAAAAGCCAAAATGTTTGAAAGGAAGGAACACTGAAACTAGAAAGTCTTTATTGCCTATATCTGATAGTCCTCTAACCTTTAGTTCTATAACCATCTGCTAGTTGTAGTATAAAAGTTGAGTTGAAATGGAAGCTTGATGGGCAACTGAGCATACATCCGTCAAAAAGAATACATAAATATTTCAAATATTTTTATGATATAGTGTTGCCAGTAAATTTTACATAGTCCAAACAAAGTAAATTGTATTAATCAGCCGGCAATTCTGTGTATAATGCTTGTACTTGTTTGGAATGAATTGCTGTTTTATGGTGACTTTTCACCTTGTTTTAACACTTGCTTTCCAAAAGCTATTCAAGATGACATTTTGGCTTTTTTTTTTTAAATGTTTATTTATTTTTGAAGGAAAGGGAAAGAGGGTGTGTGGGAGGGGCTGAGAGGGAGACAGAAGATCTGGTGAGTAGAGGAGGGGCAGAGAGAGAAGGAGAGAGAGAGAATCCCAAGCAGCTCCTCACTGTCAGCACAGAGAGCTATGTGGGGATCTTAGTCACGAACCTGTGAGATCATAACTTGAGCTAAAGTCAGATGTTCAACTGACTGAGCCACCCAGGTGCCCTTGACATTTTGACTTCTTTTAAAAATGCTATTATGGATCCTGAAAATATCTCATCAGTGGGCATAAAGGTGTCATCATTTAACTATTGTCTTTCAGTACCATGTGGGAGACTATGAAGTACGTCTATGGACACCATGGAATTCGAAGAGGATTATATCGTGGCTTATCTCTTAATTACATTCGCTGTATTCCCTCTCAAGCAGTGGCTTTTACAACATACGAACTTATGAAGCAGTTTTTTCACCTCAACTGAAGAAAATCGTGATTTCTTTTCCTGAGTAAACTCTCACAGGGAGACATAAATGTTCTTTTAATTTTGAGGGGAACATTACTTGAAGGGGGCTATTTGCCTAGTCACAGGAACCACTGGTATTTTAGTACTTGATTTTTTTATTCATAACAAATCAAAAGTGCTTACCGTGCTTTTTGATGCCAAAAGTTATAACTGAGAACATTGAAAAAAATTCCTAAGCTGATGCTGGCTAATCAGTTAGGTTATTTGAAACTGTTTTAAAATGTTTTTTGGGAGTAGCACTAACTTAAAATGGGATTCAAGAGGTTGCCATTAGGCTTTATCATGCTTTAATTCCAAGCTTTAAGTATAATCATGATTTTCAAAGACTCTAACATTGGTTATTATTATTGTAATAAACAGGCTTGGTTATATTGCAGCAGAATGATGAGAACTGAATTTTTATGTTTATAAAATGTAGCTTAGGGGGCACCTGGCTGGCTCAGCCAGAAGAGCATGCGACTCTTAATCTTGGAGTCATAAATTCCAACCCCATGTTAGGTGTAGAGATTACTGGGGCGGCGGGGGGGTGGGAGGGAAGTAGTTTAGAAGCCAGCATTGAACATTATTCTTAGTATCTCTCTTCTCATAATTCTGCTCCACTGCATAAAAGGACTGACACTTTTTCTCTTTGTTTTTAAATAAAATAAATGCTGTATTTAAAAATTAGCCTTGTAGAAGCTCAACAATAAATGAAGAATTTTCAGGTGTTGCTCAAATGTTATTACTAGGTACTATGACTGACTTAAATTTGTTTTTAAAAGTCAATATATTTCCCAAAGGCAGTAATAATAAATACTGAATATCTTTGCTCTCAAAACAGATTAGCATTATAGATTTGTTTTTGTTAGATGATTTGGTATATACTAGAAAACTTATTTAAGTGAACTGTGAAATATCTATTAATATAGATGTGAATGTCAAAGAATGTTTCTAAGGTATTTTGTCATGATACATCAACTAGTTCTTCCATGTAAAATAATTTTAGTGCAATATAAACTTAAGTAGAAACATAAAACTGATTTGATTTGCTATCCTTTATATTAAAATGGTTTAAAATATAAGAATTCCATTTATTGTGTTTAGAGTACCTTTTATCTTTTACTGTAAGCATGACAGAAGTGGAAAGGGAACAAATACAGTTCTGTCCTCAGACATAGCAATTTGTAGAATTGATGTGATTTTTTTTGATCAATGCAAACTATTTTAACTGCTCTAACTTTATAATTTTTTTTATTGAGGTAAAATTGACATATAACAATATATTAGTTTCAGGTGCACAATGTAATGATTCAATATTTGTATTTACTGCAAAACAATCACCACAATAGTCTAGTTACCATCTAATTGATGTGATTTTTAGGACATTAGAAAACTAAATCGAAAAGTGTTACTTCTGCTTCAATTTTAATTTTGTTTGCATAAAAGATTTCTTGTTATACTTTGGTAAAAATTAGATGAACTGGTTTCATTTTCAAAGTCTTTATTTTAAAATAAATATGTGTCTTTGTATGATTTGTAAGTGTACCCCACAGGTAGAAATACGTGTGTTCTTGAAAGTATTTTGTATATTTTCATTTCTGGGCTATATTGTAGCTAAATATTGTTATCAAGTCACAAGATAATTTAAATGTACGAAATAAATATCTCAGTTATGTTATCAATAAAAGAGGACTGCAAATATTTTTTTAAATAAAAATTTGCATTCTATGTTACAGAATTTTATTCATATTTGGATCATTATTTCTCTTTTTTAACTATTCACATTATTAAAGCACAAATGATAAACATCAATAGTCAGAATGTAAGAATATTTAAAATAATGACTATAGTTATATTTGATTTATTTCAGATTGATGACCCAAAGTGTATCTTGCCAGGTTATCTTCCACTGAAGATTGACTATTTCTGTTTTGATTTCCATTGTTACTCTTTTACTGCTTTTTTTGAGAATACCCCTTTGATCTATAGAATGGGACAGTGGTCTGGTCTAGGCAGTAAGTGAGGTACCACTCCTAGTTTTCAAGGGTATGGAGTTAGAATGGTTAATGGGTAGGGGTGCCCGAGTGTCTCAGTCAGTTAAGTGTCCGACTTTGGCTCAGGTCATGATCTCGAGGTTCGTGAATTCAAGCCCCACATTGGTCTCTTTGCTGTCAGTGCAGAGCCTGGTACCTGCTTCGGATCCTCTGGCTCCCTCTCTCTCTCTCTGTCCCTCTCTGGCTCACGCTCTTTCTCTCAAAAATAAATAAACATTAAATAAATAAAACTTTTAGGGGCGTCTGGGTGGCTCAGTCGGTTAAGTGGCCGACTTTGGCTCAGGTCATGATCTTGCGGTCCGTGAGTTCGAGCCCCGCGTCAGGCTCTGTGCTGACAGCTCAGAGCCTGGAGCCTGGTTCAGATTCTGTGTCTCCCTCTATCTGACCCTCCCCCGTTCATGCTCTGTCTCTCTCTGTCTCAAAAATAAATAAATGTTAAAAAAAATTTTTTTTTAATAAATAAATAAAACTTTAAAAAAAAGAAAGTTTAATGGGTATATATAATAATATCTTACACTATTCTCCCCTTGGGTATTCAACATCCATTGTGTGTCAGGCATTGTATCAGCATAATGGGGGGCTTACCTTGGGAGATCTGTTAGCTGTACTTATAGTCTGATTTAAATGTTCAGTAGCATCTAACACCAGGTATCTTTCTAATACAGTATGTACCACGCTTTATGGTAATTACCTTTTTACCTGTGTCCCCTGAACTGGTTCTCTCCAAAGCAGAGCCATGCCTTCATTTCCTATAAGGAGCACAGGATGTGGCACCATAATAGGTGCTCAGTGATGTATACTGATGGGAAAAAGGAAGGCTCAGTCCCGTTTTTGGAGACCTTATGTTCAGTAGGCAGAAATAAGGCACAATTAGACCATGGGAAGAACAATTAAGAAATTCATTTGTTTTGTTTCATAGAAATGTCTTGTTACTGGGGCGCCTGGGTTGCTCCTCCAATTAAGTATCCAGCTCTTGGTTTCGGCTCAGGTCATGATCTCACAGTTTCATGAGTCTGAGGCCCACATTGGGCTCTGTGCTGGGATTCTCGCTTTTCCCCCTGCTCATGCTGTCTCTGTCTTGAAAGAAAGAAAGAAAGAAAAAGAAAGAAAGAAAGAAAGGAGGGAGGGAGGGAGGGAGGAAGGAAGGAAGGAGAAAGACAAGAAAGAAGAAAGAAAGAAAGAAAGAAAGAAGAAAAGAGAAAGGAAGGAAGAAAGGAAGGAAGGAAATGTTGCTAATTTGAGCAAAGATGAATGGCAAATAATAAAACCTGTATTATGTGAATAACGCATTGCCTTGAGGAGTTGGGCCAATGATACCTGACATACTTGGATAACAACTGAACACTTTACACAATTCCTCACATCAATTCTTTGAATAACAGACACCGTTAGGCCTTAGAAATTGATGACAAATAAGTCATGCATATTTCCTGAGGACCTACTATGTTCCGGGTTTTGTTTTATGCACTTTCAATGCCTTAACTCTATCTCTACAACAACTATAAGATAGGTACTATTTGATACCCCTTTTTTACACATGGAATAACGGAGGCCCAGGGAGATCAAATAACTTGCCCAAATTCACACAGTTAGTGGTGGATCTAGGATTCAAATTCAGCCAGTGAATCTACAGCCTACTCTACTAGCCATGATGCTATATTTCAACACAGTAGTATCCTATTTAAAAACATTTTTTATGTTTATTTTTGAGAGAGAGAGAGCAACAAGCGGGGGAGAGGTAGAGAGAGAAGGAGACACAGAATCTGAAGCAGGCTCCAGGCTCTGAGCTGTCAGCATAGGGCCTGATGTGGGGCTCAAACCCATGAACTGGGAGATCACAACCTGAGCGGACGTTGGATGCTTAACCGACTGAGACACCCAGGCGCCCCAGTAATATCCTATTTAGATGACACTCTAACGTCAAATAAATTTGGAACATGTCAATAAACATAAACTAATCAATAAAATTATGATAGTTTATGGAAAATGCTTTTAAGTAAATAGGCCACATTATAGAGAATAATTGTTGGGTGTAAGGATCAGAGAGCTACTTTAGAATCATCAGGGAAAAGTTTCTTTAATATGCTATACTTTAAGCTGACACATGGAGGATAAAAAGGAAATAACTATGCAGAATTGTGGGGGCAGAATGGCCTCAGGTGAAGAGAATAGCCTTAAACAGGAAACAGCTTGGCTTGCATAGGAATTGTCAAAAGTCCACTGTGAATGAAACTTTGTGAGTGAATGAGTAGCAACAAATGGGGTTGGAGAAATAGACAAAGGCCAGACCACTGAGGGCTCTAAAGGATATGGTAATAATTTTGTTTTTTATCCTAAATACAATGGGAAATGCTTGAAGGTTTTCAGCAGGGGAATAAAACTGTCTGATTATGTTTTTACAAAGATCACTCTACTTTGTCCACAAAGTTTGCAGGTAAAACAGAAATCAGAAGGGGAACCTGGGTGGCTCAGTCAGTTGAGTGTCCAACTTCGGCCCAGGTCATGATCTCATGGTTTGTGCATTTGAGTCCCACTTCGGGCTCTGTGCTGACAGCTCAGAGCCTGGATGCTTCAGATTCTGTGTTTCCCTCTCTCTCTGCACCCCCCCCCCCCCCCCCGGCTCATGCTCTGGTCTCTTTCTCTCAAAAATAAATAATAAATAAATATAAATAAATAAATAATAAATAAATATAATAATAATAAATATAAATAAATAAATACCTTTTTTTTTAATTAAAAAAAAACAACAGAACTCGGGTGTCTGGGTGGCTCAGTTGGTTGTGTGTCTGACCTCAGCTCAGGTCATGATCTCATGGTTTGTGAATTTGAGCCCCACATTGGGCTTGCAGATGCAGCGCAGAGCCCACCTCGGATCCTCTGTCCCCCTTTCTCTCTGCCCCTGGCCTGCTCACGCTCTCTCTCTCTCAAAAATAAATAAACATTTAGGAAAAAAAGAAAACAGAAATCAACAAAATTTAAGACAACGGATAAAATTACAAACCCCAAAATTGGTGTTTTGAAAAGATCAACAAATTGGTAAGTTCCTAGCTAGACTGATAACTAAACAAGAAAGAATATAAATTACTAACACCAAGAACTAAAAAGAGGTGTCTCAGTTGGTTGAGTATCTGACTTTGGCTCAGGTCATTATCTCTTGGTCAGTGAGTTCGAGCCCCATATCAGACTTTGTGCTGACAGCTCAGAGCCTGGAGCCTGTTTGCGATTCTCTCTCTCCCCCTCCCCCAATTGTGTGTGCACAAGTACTCCTGTGCTCTCTCTCTTAAAAATAAACATTAAATGGGGCACCTGGGTGGCTCAGTCAGTTGAGCGTCCGACTTCGGCTCAGGTCATGATCTCACGGTTTGTGAGTTCTAGCCCTGCGTCTGACTCCGTGCTGACAGCTCAGAGCCTGGAGCCTGCTTCAGATTCTGTGCCTCTCTCTCTCTCTCTCTCTCTCTCTCTCTCTGCCCCTCCCCCACTCACACTCTGCCTCTCTCTCCTTCAAAAATAAATAAACATTAAAAAAAAATAAAAAAATAAACATTAAAAATTAAAAAAAATTAAAAAGAGGACATTACTAGGGATCCTACGAATATTTTTTTAAATTTTTTTTAACGTTTATTTATTTTTGAGACAGAGAGAGACAGAGCATGAACGGGGGAGGGGCAGAGAGAGAGGGAGACACAGAATCAGAAGCAGGATCCAGGCTCTGAGCCATCAGCCCAGAGCCCGATGTGGAGCTCGAACTCATGGACCGCGAGATCGTGACCCGAGCTGAAGTCGGACGCTCAACCGACTGAGCCACCCAGGCGCCCGTGGATCCTACGAATATTAAAAAGATAACAAAGCATTCTTAAATAACTCTTTGCCAAGGAATTTAACAATTTAGATGAAATGGACAGATGCCTTGAAAATCACACCATAGAAACTACCATAGATGAAACAAATCTTCACAGCCAATTTAAAAAATTGAATTCATCAAAAATTCTTCCAGAAAGAAACTCCAGACTCCAGGTCCCTGACTGGCTCAGTAAGTGGAGTGTGGAACTGTTGATCTTGGGTTTGTGGGTTCAAGCCCTATTCTGGGTGTAAATAACATTAAAAAATAAAATCTTTAAAAAAGGAAAAAAAAAAAAGGAACTCCAGACTCAGATGTGAATTCTAATGAACATCTGAGAAAGAAAGAATCTATAAACTTTCAGAAATTAAAAGACAAAGAACACTTTCCAACTCATGTTATGATGCCAGCATAATTTTGATATCCAAACCTGACAAAGTTGTTACAAGAAAATTATAGACCAGTATCTTTCAAAAGCAAAGATTGGAAAATCCTTAACAACATATAATCAAATTGGGGCACCTGGTTGACTCAGCCAGTAGAGTATGTGACTCTTGATCTCAGGGTCATGAGTTGGGTGTAGAGATTACTTTAAAAAAAGAAAATAGAGGCTCCTGGGTGGCTCAGTCGTTTAAGTGTCAGACTTCCTCTCAGGTCATGATCTCGTGGTTTGTGAGTTCCAGCCCCATGTTGGGCTCTGTGCTGACAGCTCGGAGCCTAGAACCTCCTTTGGATTCTTTGTTTCCCTCTCTCTGTCCCTCTCCAGTCACTCTCTGTCTCTTGCTCTCAAAAATAAATACACATTAAAAAAATTAAAAATAAAATAAATAAAAAATAAAGTAGTCAACATATTAGCAAATCAAACCCAGAGATACATCCGAGTTTATCCTAGGATTGCCAAATTGTTTAATAAAGTCAGTAATTTTCAATAATAACAGAATAAAGGAGAAAATGCACATGATCCTTCAATAGATGCAGAAAAAGTACTTAGCAAAATTCACCATTGATTCATTATAAAAACTAATCACTTTAGGGGTGCCTGTGTGACTCAGTTAGTTGATCACTTGCCTCTTGATTTTGGCTCAGGTCTTTGTCCCACGGTTGTGGGATCATGCCCCACTTCTGGCCCCGTGCTGAGTGTGGAGCCTGCTTGGGATTCTCTCTCTCACTCTCCCTCTGCACCCCCCCCCCCCCGCACCACCCACTCAAACACTCTCTCTCTCTCAAAATAAAAATAAAAACAAAAACAAAAAACAATCACATTAGAACAGAAGAGACCGGGGCACTTGGCTGTCTCAGTCAGAAGACAGAGTGACTCTTGATCTCAGGGTTGTAAGTTCCAGCACCACATTGGGTTTAGAGATTACTTAAAAATAAAATCACTGCCCCTCCCCTGCTTACATGCATGCATTCCCTCTCTCTCAAAATAAATAAATAAACTTAGAACAAAACAGTGTGTTGCAGTTTTCTAGGTTAGAGACAATGATAGGGTAGTGGCAGTGGAGACGGAAACAAATGAAGAGATTTAAGATAGTTTTAGAAGTTGAATCTATGTGTCTGCCTATGGATTGGATGTGAGTAGTAACAGAAAAGAATCAGGATGACTTCTGAGTTTTTAGCCTTGTCTTCTGGGTGGATAGTGCTATTACTGAGAAGAATAATAGGTCTGTCAAGAAAATAAAAAATTCCATTTTGGCCATGTTATAATTAAAGACTCCGCCCCCCCCCCCCATATTGCTAAGTGTAGATATCAAGCAGTAGTTGTGTTTTTGAATTCAGAGGAAAAGCCTTGCCTATACACATGAATGTGAGAATTGGCAGGATAGAGATGGTATTTAAAGCCACGAGAATAAAAAAATAATAATAAAATTAAGCCATGACAATGTCTGAAAAAACCTAGGGAACTGGTAGATAGAAAAATATGTCCAGAAACTGAACTCTGAGGACTTCCAACATTTAGAGATTGGGCAGAAAATGAAGAGACAATACAGGAGATTGAAGGGGGCCTGTGAGGTTGGGGGAAAACCAGATAAGTGTTGTGTCACAGGTAGAAAATCTGTATGTATTGGGCCGCCTGGGTGGCTCTATCCGTTAAGCCTCTGACTTTGGCTCAGGTTATGATCTCATGGTTCATGTGTTTGAGCCCTACATGGGGCTCTGTACTGACAGCTCAGAGCCTGGAGCCTGCTTTG
Source organism: Panthera uncia (assembly GCF_023721935.1). Taxonomy (NCBI): domain Eukaryota; kingdom Metazoa; phylum Chordata; class Mammalia; order Carnivora; family Felidae; genus Panthera; species Panthera uncia. The sequence continues at coordinate 28,312,851 of NC_064818.1, read as the reverse complement.
GATTTTGTGTCTCCCTCTCTCTCTCTGCCCCTACCCCACATGTGCTTGCTCTCTCCCTTTCTCTCTCTCTGTGTCAAAAACAGACATAAAAGAAAGAAAGAAAGAAAGAAAGAAAGAAAGAAAGAAAGAAAGAAAGAAAGAGAAAGAAAGAAGTTAAGAAAAAGAAAGAAAGAAAGAAAGAAAGAAAGAAAGAAAGAAAGAAAATCTGTATCTATTACAGGCAAGGCTTTTTTTCCCCCCCCAAGAAATTTCTCATAATTTTGTATGAATAAACACGAATATAAAAGACAACTTTTAATAACAATTATTTTGATTTTTTAAAATTAAGAGTAGGGTAGGGGCAGAGAGAGAGGGAGAGAAAGAGAGAATCCCAAGCAGGCTCCATGCTGTCAGCTGGGAGCCCCATGAAGGGCTCAAACTCAAGAACTATGATATCATGACCTAACCCAAAATCAAGAATCAGATGGTTAACCCAGTGAGCTACCCAGCTGCCCCATAAAGATTTTTTTTTATTTAAATTTTTTTTAACGTTTATTTATTTTTGAGACAGAGGGAGACAAAGCATGAACGGGGGAGGGCCAGAGAGAGAATCTGAAACAGGCTCCAGGCTCTGAGCTGTCAGCACAGAGCCTGACGTGGGGCTCGAACTCACGGACCGCGAGATCATGACCTGAGCCGAAGTCGGATGCTTAACCGACTGAGCCACCCAGGCGCCCCCATAAAGATTATTTTTAAATGGGAGGATAGGGGCACTTGGCTGGGTCAGTCAGTGGAGCCAGTGACTCTTTCAAAGTGTGACTTCAAGCCCCATGTTAGGTGTAGAGATTACTGAAAAAATAAAAAAATAAAGTTTTGCTCTCAGGATGGCCAAGAGAGAGATGGAGTAAATCCATCAAGGCAACATCTTTTATTTTATTTTGTTTTATTTATTTTTTAAAGTTTATTTATTTTGCGATGGAACCAGCAGGGAAGGGGCAGAGAGTGAGGGGGACAGATGATCCAAAGCAGGCTCTTCCGGGATAGCAAAGAGTTCAATGCAGGGCCTCTAAGTCACCAACAGCAAGATCAGGACCTTAGTCAAATTCAGACACTCAACCAAGGGAGCCACCGAGGCTCCCCAAGGTAACATCTTTTAAAGGTGGGAGACACTGGGCCACATTACAAGTCTGGGAGGAACCTACTAGTGAGGTCCACATTGATGATACAAGAGAATGACGGAGTAGCTGAAGAAAAAAAGGCCCTTGAAAGAGTACAAATAGGATTGTTCATTGATCAGTGGACTTTGTCCACAGTTGAAAAAGTGGAAAGAGGATATAAGACAAGCACGGATATTAGTACTTTTGTAGAAAGTCGTGGTATCATGAGGAAATTCCTACCTGATGAATTCTATTTTCTCAATTTTCCGGAAAAAAAAGGCGAGGTTTTCTCCCAAAAGAATAGAAAATTCTGCATGCTAACAAAGGACGCCTGGGTTTGGGTAATTGGTTCTGTTCTAAGATTGTGTGTTGAGCATGCGTTGGCGTGTCTAGAGAAAATGCGAGAATATTTGTCTGGGCCAGATTAAGAACACCCCCAATTTTCCTAATGCATAAGCAAGGGAGCAAGGATCTTTTAAAATCTCCGCCCAAGTGCCGCTCTCCACGTGGAGCATGCCGGGCTGGGAGGGGCTGCTTCGCGCAGGTCACTTGGGACTGCGGTGGGCAGGCGGACATGCGCATGCGTGCGGCGCCTCGCGGACTCGCGCTTCTTTTCCTTTTCTGAGGTTCTCCGTTTCCCTGGTTTTAACTGGCGTGTGTTTGCAGTGTCTTCCCCCGGGATGTTGCAGCTGGAAGAACTGGAGCTGTTGAAGAAGAGTCTAGAGGGAGAGGCTGGTCCTCCGGCGGAGCTGTGAGCGGAGCGGAGGGAGGGTTTGGGAGCAAGGCGGGAGATTTGAAAGAAAGGAGCGGGAGAGGCGGCACCCACGCCTCCGGGAAGCCAGGCTTGGGATAAAATGATCCCGCTCGGGTCCCAGGGTGCCGGACGAGTTTCCCGAGCTGGGATCTGTTTCATAGGGTTCTCTTTGGGTCCGCACTTGGGCCAAAGCCCGAAAACTGCTTACTCAGCCGTTCATTCCTGCCCGTATTCGGGGAGTGCCAGTCACCTTAAACTAGCCTTCATAAAAGGAAATTGCAACTGCTAGATGCTTTTCTTCTTATGTAGTTGGAGAAACTTATCCCACGGAGAACTCTACATCCTCAACTTGGACTAAATGGTCAGGGCAACTTGACCAGCATAATGTGGAATTATTTTCAATTAATAATAATGATAATTATTGTTGACGGATCTTTGCGTTTTGGGTTTTGATCAGCAATACCTTTGCGAGATCCTCAAGGTGTCCCAACTGACCTTTGGGAATTTCACAGCCTGAGGCTCCCTGGAGTAGGTGAATGAGGCGATTACAAAGTAGTAAGAGTCTAGGGTTGGGTGACAAAGATAATTTCAGGGTAATAGGAAGGCATTTGGTATTAGAGAGGTAATGACTGTGGACTCTTGTACTGTCACTGATAAAGACTGCAATCAAACTGGAAGGACTAAAGAGGGACTTAATATTTTCTAGAGCGGTTAGAGCAGTCCTGCATAGTTTTCAGGCGGCTAGGATCAATGGATAAAAGTATTGTGCAGTTGACTTGCCCATTATAAATAAGAAATTTCTGAGTTGAGTCACTGTATGAATGAACTAATGTGACAGGTATTAAGCTTGCTTTTCTCTAGGAAGTAGGCGCTAGTTGATTCATACTGAGATTTTACAGAAAGATTTTCTTCATTAAATAGTAGGTACGACTAGATAATTTCTAAGTAGGCTCCTAAAGATTGATATAATACTGTGGCTCAAGGTAGGATTTCAGCAAACCACCTCCACTATGGTTTTCCTTAACAATACCTTTCATTTACAAAAAAGATGGTGTACAAGACATTTGCTTTTATTTGTACTTTGGGAGGGCTTGCACCAGTGGTAGGAATTTGTTATTTGATATTTCTCAATTTATCCTTAATCCTCATAATCATGGATGTTTCACAGGGCTCCTGAGAACCTATACAGTGTTTGGAAAAACTCGTATCATAAGCATGTTTTAAATGGCATTACTTTTGGGAAGTTTTATAATCGGAATTCTGCTATGCCCTTGCTCTCTTAATTTTTACGTATTTTAGCTAACGGTCATTGTGATAAGCTTTCTAGAAGAAACAAACCTAGAAAACTAGAAGGCTGGTTTGTAGATAAAGGAAATTGGATATCTTATTTCATGCTACAGTAGTTCTGTTTGTGTATGCTTCAGATTTCAGAAGAAAGTGGAAGCTTCCTTTTCTAAAACAGTTCTGAGCCGAGGAATGGATAACCGGTACCTGGTATTAGCAGTCAATACTGTACAGAATGAAGAAGGAAACCATGAAAAGCACCTAATCATCACTGCTTCTCAGTCACTAGAATATAAAGAACTGTGTATCCTTAGGAATGACTGGTAATTTTTGTGTGACTTTGAGTACTGATCTGGCTTAAGAGTCTTAAGGGAGCAGATATGAACCTGAATTAATTCCATGTAAACATTTTGCTTATTACCTCAGCATCTCAAAGCCCTTATTCTGAAACTTGATCTTTATTGTCATTTGAAAATTAAGTACGGGGTACCTGGGTGGCTCAGTCAGTTAAGTGTCCAACTTAGGCCAAGGTCATGATCTCATAGCTTGTGAGTTCAAGCCCCATGTCAGGCTCTGTGCTGCAGCTCAGCCTGGAGGCTGCTTCAGATTCTGTCTCTCTCTCTCTCTCTCTCTCTCTCTTCCCCTCCCGTACTCACGCTCTGTCTCTCTCATTCAAAAATAAACATATGGGCACCTGGGTGGCTCAGTTGGTTAAGCGTCTGACTTCAGCTCAGGTCATGATCTCATGGTTTGTGGGTTCGTCTCTCTGCTCCTCTCTTGTTCACTTTCTCTCTCAAAAATAAATAAACATTAAAAAAAAACCCAAAAACATAAGCATAAAAAAAGAAAATTAACTACAAAGGGCCTTATTAATTTTTTTTTAATGTTTTTATTTATTTTTAAGACAGAGACAGAGCATGAGCAGGGGAGGGGCAGAGAGAGAGGGAGACACAGAATCCGAAGCAGGCTCCAGGCTCTGAGCTGTCAGCACAGAGCCCGACACGGGGCCCAAACCCAATAAATGGCCTTATTAGATGACTACTTCCAAAGTTTCCCAGTACTTTAAAAAAAAATTTTTTTTTAACGTTTATTTATTTTTGAGACAGAGAGAGACAGAGCATGAATGGGGGGAGGGTCAGAGACAGGGAGACACAGAATCTGAAATAGGCTCCAGGCCCTGAGCTGTCAGCACAGAGCCCGACGCGCGGCTTGAACTCACTGACCGCGAGATCATGACCTGAGCCAGAGTCAGCCGCTTAACCGACTGAGCCACCCAGGCGCCCCTTCCCAGTACTTTTTAAGATTGCAGCTTAAAACTCGTAATTATTTTCACTAAAAGCAAAATTAATTACAGCATAAGAACATTCTGAAACTCTAGGTTTCTCTACACAAGCAAAGTATGGTATGTGAGGGGTAAAGGGGAAATTCAGAGAAAGTGGAGGTCTAATTTTGTCTATTTAGGCTCTTTGTCTAGATAAGAATGATAAATATGATTTTGTTCTTTTTTTTTCTTTTTTAGCATTTATTTATTATTTTCAGAGAGAGAGAGAGAGAGAGAGAGTTGTGTGTGCACATTAGCTTGGGGGAAGAACAGAGAAAGAGGAGAGAGAATCCCAAGCAGGCTCCATGCTGGAGCCCCAAATCAGGGCTCAATCTCACGGTTCATGAGATTGAACCAAAATCAAGGTTGGACATTTAACCAGCTGTGCCACCCAGGTGCCCCAGTATGTTTTTATTCTTAACACATTGGGTTTGTCTTCATGTCTCAAGACTTACAGAAACTGTAGAAATGCTAGAAATCTTAAGAATGAGAGAATTATTATTGAAATAAGCTAATCCATAAGTGGAGCTATGTATTGACGCTATTAAAGATTTGATAGCTTTTGCAGTAAATGATGCTAACACTAAGCAGTTTTCCTTTTTGGTATTTAAGGAAGACCCCTGAGTGTTCTCAGTTGTATTTCAAAGGTAGAAAGGAGTAGAATGAGTAGGAGTTGATTCTGAAGACTGCATCCTAGTATTAAATTATTTTGAAAGACCCAGAAATTTACAAATACTATTCCTTCAGATAAAGTACTCATTTGCTTTTTGAAGCTTCCTTAACATGTTTAAATATAGGAACCTAAACTATGTATATTTTGCTTTATTTTTAGGTGCTCTTTACCAGTGGAGCCGGGGGACATCATTCATTTGGAGGGAGACTGCATATCTGATACTTGGATAATAGATGAAGATTTTGGATATTTGATTCTATATCCAGACATACTGATTTCTGGCACAAGCATAGCCAGTAGTATTCGATGTATGAGAAGAGCTGTCCTAAGTGAAACTTTTAGGGTGAATAATATTAACAGCTAATGTTTCTGCAGGGTCTTAGAGTTTACAGAGCACTTTTATACTCTTATTTCATTTAGTCGTCACAAATTCCTGTGAGGTAGATGGTAATAATCAGCTGCATTTTACAGATGAGGAAAATCAGGCTCAGAGGTTAAATGTTAAATGACTTGCTGAGAGTTACTGTAGCTAATAAGTGGCAGTGCTAGGACTCAAGTCCAGGTGACTGAATCCTTTGAATCTTGATCAGTGCTTAATAAAATAATTAATTCTGATGATAAAAGTAATGTAAGCGATGATATTTTTTAATGCTTCTAGGAATTTCCAAACTTGGCTTCATATGATTTCCAATAAACTAAAAATAAATGTGACTGTCTCTCATAAAAAAATATTCTGGAAAATTTCAAACATACATAAATAGATGATTCGAATAATTTCCCATATACCCATTTTGATGTTCTCAAACATTATATTATTTTGCATGTAAATGAAGGTGGATCTTTTAAAAATATAAATATGATACCTTTATCATACACCATAAAATTAAAAGTATTTCCTTTCATTAATATAATGCCCAGTTTATCTATAATGCCCAGATAGATAATGTCCCATTATTTCTCTGTAATGTCTTTAATAGAAAGTAGTTTTTTCTTCAGTTGGTTTGTCAGAATTCAAACAAGGTTTTTTGTTTTTTTTTTTTTAAGATTTTATTTGTAAGTAGGGGCGCCTGGGTGGCGCAGTCGGTTAAGCGTCCGACTTCAGCCAGGTCACGATCTCGCGGTCCGTGAGTTCGAGCCCCGCGTCGGGCTCTGGGCTGATGGCTCGGAGCCTGGAGCCTGTTTCCGATTCTGTGTCTCCCTCTCTCTCTGCCCCTCCCCCGTTCATGCTCTGTCTCTCTCTGTCCCAAAAATAAATAAAAAACGTTGAAAAAAAAAATTAAAAAAAAAAAAAAAAAAGATTTTATTTGTAAGTAATATCTATACCCAGTGTGGGGCTCGAACCCACAACCCTGAGATCAAGAGGCAGATGCTTTACCAACTGAGGCAGCCAGGCACCCCCAAACAGAGTCTTTGATTTATGTTTTGATAGGTCTCCTAAGTTTCTTTTAATCTGTATTCTACCTATTCTTACCCTCTTTGTTTCAGTTCCATTTACTGAAGAACCTGGGTTTTTATTAAGAGTTTCCTCTTCCTTTCAGTGTATTTTAAAAATTATACAATTTATATCTATGTAGAAAACCAAAATTGTTTTAAAAACTTTTTACTTTGTAGTTCTTTTAGACTTGTTAAGAACTTGCATGAATAGTACAGAGAATCCCTCTGTAAATTAATTTTTTAAATTCCTGAAGCATGTTTTGGTGGACTTTATCTAGTTTTTTGATAGCTTTAAAGGGGATGTCTAGGCTAAGAAAAGGGTTAATTGAGAAATAATATGCCTTTTTTTTTCTTTAAAAATTTTTTATAATGTTTATTTTTGAGAGGCAGAGACAGAGCATGAGCGGGGGAGGGACAAAGAAAGAGAGACACACACAGAATCTGAAGCAAGCTCCAGCTCTGAGCTGTCAGCACAGAGCCCGATGCAAGGCTTGAACCCACGAACTGTGAGATCATGACTTGAGCAGAAGTCAGATACTCAACAGACTGAGCCACCTAGGCGCCCTTTTCTTTTTTTAAATACTATTTCTTTTTGAGTGGAGAGAACTTGTCAAAAATCTGTGCTGTAAATTTAAATTTTATGTTTGAATAATGTCTTTTACTTACATGAGTTTATGAGCCATGGCTTTATTGCATTTTATTTCGGTAGATTATAAAGTGAAATTAGAAAAGAATATATTAAGTATTTGAAAATACATTGAAATTTTTCATATAGGTTATTTTTAATATTTTCAAAGTGGAAATTACTGATTTTCTTTAAAAATAACATGCTTGTAAAATAATTTGGGTAATTCTTTACGTTCAGAGAAACTTCTCTAATAACAAACTATAGAAATGATCCCTGAAAGTATAGTCTTTAATTCGGGTAGTTCTGAATAGAAGAAAGTGAAAGTCATCTGTAATTCTACTTACTAGAATAAAAATTGTTTAATGTTTTAGCATTTGTCTCACTAGTGCAGTTTGGCTATGGTAGTTAAAATAGGTAATAAATATGAGATCATGTGTGTTAATAGTGTGGAATAAAATATATGATTTTTTTTTTTAAATAGAGCTGTAATCCAGCCACACGTCAAATGCTGATTGGTACAGTTCTTCATGAAGTATTTCAAAAAGCAATAAGCAATAGCTTTGCCCCAGAAAAACTACAAGAATATGCTTTTCAAACTATTCAAGAAATAAAACATCTGAAGGAAATGTAAGTAGTACAAGACATGCTGTAGGTACAATTCTATTATAAAATCTATTCCTGGAATCCAGAAGGTATTTGGCTATTAGACTATTAAATATAAATCAGAGTAATACTAGAATATAGATTCCAGGGTTGTAGTACCCCACTGCAGTTCTGTGAAGAGCTTCTGAAATTGCAGAATAGAAACTCTTGAGCTAAAAATATCTGAATATTCTGTACATGTGTGCAATAGATTCTTCAGCTGTTCTCAGTGTAAAAAATGTTTTGCCTTACTTCTAGTTATGTGACATACTGAAAATTGTATGGTTTTGGGAATCAGATGGACTTGGTTTTACATTCTAGCTTTGCTAGTTTTAGGATTGAACAGGTTACTATTTTTGAAAGGTTTTGAAAAAGGCAATAAATCCTATTTTGCAGACTTTTGTGACAGTGGAGAAAATACATATAAACCCACAAATGGCTAATTGTTGGCATTTTTTATTTTATTTTATTTTTATTTTTTTAATGTTTTATTTATATTTGAGAGAGAGAGTGACAGAGTGCAAGCAGGGAAAGGGCAGAGAGAGAGACACACAGAATCAGAAGCAGGCTCCAGGCTCTGAGCTGACAGCACAGAGCTTGACGTGGAGCTTGAACTCACGAACCATGAGACCGTGACCTGAGCCAAAGTCGGTGCTTAACTGACTGAGCCACCCAGGTGCCCCTAATTGTTGGCATTTTGTGAGTGACTACATGCAGAGGGGTTGGCATGATCTGCTGTTCTGTCATCACTCCTATTGCAGACTGTCTTTTTTTCACAGAAGTATTTTTATTAGTGGTAATTTTGATTTCCAGACTAGTTGACATAAATCTGCTTTTCCCAGATGTAATTCTGTTTCGCTGTTTATATGGAAAAAGTGTGTTCCAAAATGCCACACAACTTATTTACTAATGTCATATGACCTATTGTCCTAAAAACATTTTAGATCCCTGACGTGTCAGGCATTGTGTTCAGTGCTTTTAGACATCTTATATAATCTCATAGCAACCGAAAGAAACTGAAACACACAGAAGCTGTCCCTTGGTCATGACTACATAGCATGACATTCAGGATATGAGTAGATTTCATAAAGCTTTTGCTTTAAAGAGTTCTACTTATTGCCTTATTTGCCACTTTGCATTGCAGTAAAACACAGCTGTTATTTACATTTTGCCTTTTTATTTTTATTTTTTAAAGTTTATTCATTTATTTTGAGAGGGAGAGAGCATGTGTGTGTGCATGAGCAGGGGAGGGGCCGGGAGAGAGAGACTGAGAATCCCAAGCAGGTTCTATGCTCTCAATGCAGAGTCTGATCAAGGTTCTAACTCACAAACTGAGATCATGACCTGAGCCGAAATCCACAGTGGGACAGTTAACTGAGCCACACAGGCACCCCATTTTTCTTTTTTGTAATTAGAAATTTGAAAATTTTTTAAAATTAGAAACTTATTTTTTAAATTAAGTTTAAAATTTTAATTCCACTATAGTTAACATACAGTGTTATATTAGTTTCAGGTGTACAGTATAGTGATTCAGCAATTCTGTATATTACTCTGTGCTCATCATAAGTGTACCACTTAATCCCTTTCACCTATTTCACCATTCCACCACTCACCTCCATTGGTAACCCTCTGTTGTCTATAGTTAAGAGTCTTTTTTGATTTGTCTCTTTTCTTTGTTTTTTGTTCATTTGGTTTGTTTCTTAAATTCCACATATGCATGAAATCATATGGTGTTTGTCTTTCTCTAACAGACTTATTTTACTTAGTATTATACTCTCTAGAACCATCCATGTTGTTGCAAATGGCAAGATTTCATTCTTTTTTATGGCTGAATAATATTCCATTATACACGGATGTGTGCGCATGTGTTTATGTGTGTGTATCACATCTTCTTTATCCATTCATCTATCGATGGACACTTGGACTGCTTCTATAATTTGGCTATTGTAAATAATGCTGCTATAAACATAGGCAGTGCATAAATCCTTTCAAATTAGTGCTTTTGTATTCTTGGGGTAAATACCCAGTAGTGTGATTACTGGATCAAAGAGTAGTTCTATTTTTAATTTTTTAAGGAACCTCCATACTGTTTTCCACAGTGGCTGCACCAGTTTGCATTCCCACCAACAGTGCACAGAGGGGTTTTTTTGGGTTTTTTTGTTTTTTGTTTTTCCACATCTTTGCCAACACTTGTTTTTTGCACTTCAGAGTTTTAACTTTTTTTTGGTCATATCCTAGTCAACATACAGTGATGCCTTATCTGTTGCATGTTGTATTGATTATTCCCCTGAAATAAATCACATCAAAACTTAGTAGCTTTAAATGACTCATGTCTAATCTATTACCTCATAGTTTCTGTTAGCAAACTATGTTAGGTTAGGAATTCAGAGGTGGTTTAGCTGGAAGGTACCGGCTCAGGGTCTCCCGTGGGGTCTCCCTTGTCGAGCTGGTCATTTGAAGGGAGGATCTGCTTCCACGATGATGCATTCACATGGCTGTTGTCATGAGGCCTGAATTCCTGGCTGGCTGTTGTAGTCATGAGGCCTCATTTTGTTGCCACGTGAGCCTCTCTGTAGCACTGTCTAATGTGTTCTCACAACATGGCAGGTGTTACTTCAGATTAAAGCGTCTAAGGAAGTGAGCAGGCAGGAAACCATAGTGCCTTTTTTTTTTTTTTTTTTTTGTATGTCCCTGGTGATGAGTGATGTTGAGCATCTTTTCATGTGTCTGTTAGCCATCCGGATGTCCTCTTTGGGAACGTGTCTATTCATGTCTTTTGCCCATTTGTTCACTGGATTATTTGTATTTTGGGTATTGAGTTGGTAAGTTCTTTATAGATTTTGGATCCTAACACTTTATCTGATATGTTGTTGCAAATATGTTCTCCCATTCCATCAGTTGCCTTTTAGTTTTGCTGATTGTTTTCTTTGCTGTGCAGAAGCTTTTGATGTTTAATTTTCTTTAAAGTTTCTTAGTAAACTTCTTTTTAAGTTTATTTTTGAGAGAGAGAATATCTGAAGCAGGCTCCAGGCTCTGAGCTGTCAGTACAGAGCCCGAAGCGGGTCTTAAACCCACAAACCGTGAGATCATGACCTAAGCCAAAGTTGGAAGCTTAACCAACTGAGCCACCCAGGGACCCCCAGAAGGTTTTTATGTTGATGAGGTCTCAGTAGTTCATTTTTGTTTTGTTGCCCTTACCTCTAGAGACATGTCAAGTAAGAAGTTACTGCAGTTGAGGTCAAAGAGGTTGTTGCCTGTTTTCTCTTATAGGATTTTGATGGCTTCCTGTTTTATGTTTAGGTCTTTCATCCATTTTGAGTTTATTTTTGTGTATGGTGTAAGAAAGTGGTCCAGGTTCATTCTTCTGCATGTCGCTGTCCAGTTTTCCCAACAACATTTGCTGAAGAGACTTTAAAAAAAAAATTTTTTTTTTTTTACATTTATTTTTGAGAGATATAGAGACACAGAGCACAAGTTGGGGAGGGGCAGACAGAGAATGAGACACAGAATCCAAAGCAGGCTCCAGGCTCTGAGCTGTCAGCACAGAGTCAGACATAGGGGTCGAACTCAAAAACCGTGAGATCATGTCCTGAGCTGAAGTCGGAAGTTTAACCGACTGAGCCACCCAGGTGCACCAAGACTGTCTTTTTTCCATTGGATATTCTGTCCTGCTTTGTCAAAGATTAGTTGGCCATATGTTTGTGGGTCTATTTCTGGGTTCTCTATTCTGTTCCCTTGATCTATGTGTCTGTTCATGTGCCAGTACCATACTGTCTTGATGACTATAGCTTTGTAATACAGCTTGAAGTGCGGAATTGTGATGCCTCTGGCTTTGGTTTTCTTTTTCAGGATTGTTTTGGCTTACTCAGGGTCTTTTCTGGTTCCATACAGGATAGTTTGTTCTATCTCTGTGAAGAATGCTGGTGTTATTTTGAAAGGGATTGCATTGAATATGTAGATTGGTTTGGGTAGGATTGACATTTGAACAGTATTTGTTCTTCTAATCCACAAGCATGGACTGTTTTTCCATTTTTTTTTTTTTTTTAATTTTTTTTTTCAACGTTTTTTATTTATTTTTGGGACAGAGAGAGACAGAGCATGAACGGGGGAGGGGCAGAGAGAGAGGGAGACACAGAATCGGAAACAGGCTCCAGGCTCCGAGCCATCAGCCCAGAGCCTGACACGGGGCTCGAACTCACGGACCGCGAGATCATGACCTGGCTGAAGTCGGACGCTTAACCGACTGCGCCACCCAGGCGCCCCTGTTTTTCCATTTTTTTGTGTTTTCTTCAATCTCTTTCATAAGCTTTCTTTAGTTTTCAGTGAATAGTTTTTAATTTCTTTGGTTAGGTTTATTCCTAGGTATTTTATGGTTTTTGGTAAAAAGGGAGAATTTAAATGCAGAAGACATTAAGTAATGAGTATGAACTGGTTTGGAGAATTTAAATAGAGTCCTGCTCTGTAAGAAATAAAACACTTGGAAGAATCTGCCTAAGGAGATTACGACAGTAAAGAATGGCTCCAAGATGGTTAGAGAAAGTTACTTAGGAAAAGATTACCCAGGGTGCCTGGGTGGCTCAGTCTGTTAAGCATCTGACTTTGGCTCAGGTCATGATCTCATGGTTCATGAGTGAGCCCCACATTGGGCTTTGTGCTGACAGCTTGAGACTGGAGCCTGCTTTGGATTCTATGTTTCCCTCTCTCTCTGCTCCTTCCCCACTTGTATTCTCTCTCTTTCTTTCTCTCAAAAATAAAGATTAAAAAAATTAAATAATAATAAAAAAAGGAAATGAGTACCCAATTGTACAGGTATTTTTTAAATAATGTTATTATTTCTAAACAGATTATAAATTTGTGTTTACCATATTGTAATAGTACAAGAAGGTATATGGTAGAAAAGTAAGTCCTTTCTCCCTGTGTCCTACTTGTTACCTACTTCCTTTCCCTAAAGACAACCATTGCTATCAGTTTCTTATATATCCTTTCACAGAGATTTCAAACATTTATGTGTGACAATGTATGTGTGTGTGTGTGTGTGTGTGTGTGTGTGTGTGTGTAGGTGTGTATACACACATCCACACCTACACACACACACACACACACCTATATATTTTTCGTTAGGTAAATTGTAGAATACCATGTATATTATTGTTCACTTAAAGATTTAAGTTCACGTTAAAGATTAAATCTTGCTGATCATTCCATATCAGTACTCATCAAGCTGTCTCATTTTTAATTAATAATGACATAATGTTTCATTGTATGGATGTACTGTAATTTATTTAAGTATCTCCTTGGCATTTCAATCTTTGGTTTTATTAGCAATCCTATAAGAGATAACTTTTTTTTTTAAAGATTTAAAAACATTTTCTTTAATGTTTATTTATTTCTGAGAGAGAGAGAGCTTGAACAGGTGAGGGGCAGAGAGAGAGGGAGACAGAATCCTAAGCAGGCTCTGTACTGTCAACGCAAAACCCGATATGGCACTTGAACCCATGAACTGTGGGTTCTGAGCCAAAGTCAGATGCTCAACCAAGGTGCCCCAAGATTTTTTGTAAAGTAGGCTCCATACCCAATGCAGGGCTTGAACTCACGACCCTGAGATCAAGAGTTGTATGCTGTACTAAGTAAGGCACCCGTAAGAAATACCTTTATACATCTTTTATTTCACACCTGTGAGGCATATATTGGGTTAAATACTTAGAAGTGGAATTGTTGGGCCACAGAATATGTACACTTAAAACATAAAAATCTTTTTATTTGGAAATAATTTCAAATTTAAAGAAAAGTTACAAGATTAGTGCAGTCAACACTCATGTACTGTTTACTCAGATTCATCTGCTAAATGTGTGTGTGCGTGTGTATAGATTTTTTTTCCCCTAAGGTTGTGTAGTATACATCTGGTATACACAATGGGCTGTATACCATGAAGATGCTAGCCATAGAACGGATTGAGCAGGGCCCTGGACATCCTGGGGTGCCCTGTGGGCTCAGGATGCTTACTGCAATGGGCAGAGCTGATCTTGCTCACCTTGCCTTCAGGCCTTTACTCCCCATACTCTCTGTGGTTGGGGCCAGGCACGTGGTGATGTTTGATGGCTGGGTGAGGGGCCTAAGTGCTTGATGAGGCAGCTTGCTGCTAGCCAAGGACTTTGCTCATGGCTCGTTGTCACTAATGATGAGCCAGATGGGCTCAGGGCTTGTGCCCCTGAAGTAAAAAATCATAACGTATAGTGTGTGTTTCCTAAGATTAGGCTTTTCTTTTATGTAATCACAATATGGTTTCAATGTCAGGAAATTTAATATTGGTAAAATACTTTTGTCTGATCTGTCCACATTTTTGTCCAATAATGTCCTTCCTTCATACCATCTTTTCCCCTCCAGGACAGGATCTAGTCTGGGTACATCTAGTATTTTGAATACTGAGACTGGCTGACTCAGTTGGAATAGCATGTGACTCTTGATCTTGGGGTTGTGAGTTTGAGCCCCATGTTGAGTGTAGAGATTATTTAAATAAATAAACATTAAAACAAATATTTATTGAAATATTTATTTTTGAAGGAAAGAGAGCATGAGCAGGGTAGTGGCAGACAGAGACGGAGACATAGAGTCTGAAGCAGGCTCCAGGCTCTGAACTGTCAGCACAGAGCCCAATATGGGGCTTGAACTCATGAGCTGTGAGGTCATGACCTGAACTGAAATTGGATGCTTAACCGACTGAGCCACCCAGGCGCCCCAAAAATAAATAACATTTTTGATAATTATTGCCAAATTGTTCTCTATAGGCATTGTCCTAGTTTACGTGAATCCTTGTTTTCCCACATTCTCGCCTACATCTTCTTTTATCAACTGGAAGTTGCCAGATTTGAAACAGCCTTTTGTAAGGATAACCTTTGCCTCTGGTATTCTGAATGTATGATCATTTGGGGTATTTTGGTATTAGCAGTTGCTCTCTGGCTTGAGGAATTTCAGCTTCTCTTTCAGCTTGAGGTTGCTGCTATGCCCAGGAGACACAATCTTGGCAGAGCTAGGGTTGCTAATTTTGTCTTCCCTGCTGAACCAGTTCTTTTGGAGGGCTCAGAGGGTTCTGCTCTCTTTCTTTTTAAGGTTGAATAATATTCCATTGTACATACGTACCACATTGAAAAAAAAGATTTTTTTAAAAATGTCTGTTTATTATTGAGAGAGAGTGCATGAGCAGGGAAGGGGCAGAGAGCAGGGAGGACAGAGGATCCGAAGCGGGCTCTGTGCTAACAGCAGCGAGCCCCAAATGGGGCTTGAACCCACCAACCATGAGATCATGACCTGAGCTGAAGTCAGGCACTTAACTGACTGAGCTATCCAGGCACCCCCACAGAAGATTTTATTTATTTATTTTTTAAGTAAACTCTATCCCCAATGTGGGGCTTGAACTCATGACCCTGAGATCAAGAGTTATATGTTCTATGATTGAGCCAGCCAGGTGCCCCATGTATACACCGCGTTATATATCCGTTAATTAGTTGCTGGGTAACTTAAGTTGCTTATTTGGATATTTTTGTCCTTACTTACTTTTTTCATATTCATGCTTTCATGTTTAACCTCTTATTTTGGCAGGTATCGCTTAAATTTGAATCAAGATGAGATAAAACAAGAAGTAGAGGAGTATCTTCCTTCATTTTCTAAATGGGCCGGAGATTTCATGCATAAATATATTTCAACTGACTTCCCTCAGATGCAGCTCTCTCTGTAAGAAACTCATTTTGTTTATATGGTGTTCATATGTTCAGATTAGGATTTTATTCTGTATGTTGAATTAAAGCTTTTTAAAAGGTCAAGTTATTACAACTAGCTTTTGTTTGCTTATTTTATAAATTACAGTTCTGTCTTTCCAAAACCAAAAATAATCTAGTGAATAAAAATTCTATTTTCACTATAATAAACTCTTCTGATTTTTGTATGTCAGTATGTTTTTTAAATAACCGATTTGTAAATATTGTGGGGGTCCTAATTTCATATATATTTCTATTACTATCATATATGGACTATATCATCTGTTGATTGTCCTGTGGATTTGTGCTTTATGTTTAAATCCTGCGTTTAACCATTTAATGCTGTTTGACATTGGGATTTTATTGTTTTCCCCCTTAAAGTAGCATTGATAATAGGTAATACTTTTTTTTTCTCTTTCATTATTTACTCATTCAACAAATATTTATTGAATGCTTAATACGTGCCAAGTAATGATGTTCTATGTGCTGGGATTATCGTATGAAAAAAAAACAGCTGACTTCAAGGTGCTTCTAGACTACTGAACAAGTAAATAACAGGGGGCTGGATTGTGATAAATCCAGTGTGGAATAATGTGAGAAGGAAAGTGGAGTTGGTAGTGGTGGTGGTGGGACATGTTTCCACTGAATGGTTGTGAAAGGCCTCTGTAATAAGCTGGTGTTGAGGTGAAGCCTGAAGGAAATCAAGGAGGTAACCGTGCAGCTGTCTCCAGGAAGAACGTTCCAGGTAAAAGCCCTGGGTGATGCACACTTGCCAGGGTGGCCGGAGCAGAGTAAGACAGGAAGGAGCAGAAGTAGCTTTCCTGGGGCCTTGGAAGAAGCCATGTCAGGACTTTGGCTGCTGTTCTGATTAGATAAGAAGCCACTGGAGAGTTTGCACAGAGGGTTTTGATTTAACTTTTTTTTATTTTTTAAATGAGCAACATTTTCTTTTTCTTTTTTTTTTTTTGAATAGGCACGGCTTCCATTCATGTAAATATTCTTAACTTTTTCTTAATATTCTTAATTTTTTTTTTCAATATTCTTAGTATTTTATCTCAGGCCATTTTGTGATCTGAATAACTTGTTTAAGACTTGTGCAACAGAAATCTTGGGAACCGTCAGTTCCTTTGATCAATTTGTTGTCTAAAGTTCCCTGGTTCAAAGGACAGCCGTGACTGGGTTGGCTTAGTTGGTTAAGTGTCTGACTTAGATTCACGTCATGATCTTGCATTTCTATGGATTCAAGCCCTGCATCAGGCACTGCTGACAGCTCTAAGCCTCGATTCTGCTTCAGATTCTGTGTCTCCTTCTCTCTCTGCCCCTCCCCCTCTTGCACTCTATCTCTCAAAAATAAACGTTAAAAAAAAATTTTTTTTTTTAATAAAGAAAAAAGGAGATACTGAGACCAGATGTGAATCCCAGTTTTGCCACAATTTAGCTGTGTGACTTAACCTCTGTACTAGTTTATGCATTGCTCAGATTTACTTTTAAAAGGCTCATTCTGGCTGCTTTTTTGGGACTATGATGTAGGATAAGGGCAGAGGTAGACCAATTTGGAGGCTCTTTCAAGAATCCAAGTAAGAGAAGCTGGTGGCTTAGACCACAGTGAGAGTTGTGGAAGTGATGAGAATCAGTTGGATTTTGGTCAGACTTGAGAGGTGGAACTGATAGATTTTGGATTGGATGTGGAGTAAAAGGGAAAGAATAGTCAGCAGTGATTCTAGGGGAGCAGGTGTGTTTAGAAGGGCATCAAGAGAGACTGGTAGAGGAGGATTTGGACACAGGGAGTTAGACAACCATACTGAGAGGTTGTTCTATGAAAGAACACACAGAAATGGAATGGTAGGCAGAGGCTCATGTGGGGTTAAGAGAGATTTGCTGTTGTTTTGAAGATGGGAAGTATGACATGTTCATATGCTGACAGGGAGAGTTCCACAGAGAAGGCAGAATTCATCCTGAGAGATGGGAGAGTTCAGTTATGTCTTGAGTATGGAGAAGGAATGAGGGTACACTAGTGGAAGGGTTGACTATGAGAACACTTATTTCCTGGCATTGAAATCTCAGAAGTGGACTATTTCATCAAAGATATTAAGAAATTTTATAACCTTTTACATATTGCTAGAATTCTCTGAGAATTTTGTAATCATTTTAGAAGGTTGCTAGTAATGTTTAATGTCCTGTGTCTGGGGTGCCTGGGTGGCTCAGTCGGTTAAGTGTCAGACTCTTGATTTTGGCTCAGGTTTTGATCTCACAGTTGAGATCCAGCCCCAAGTCAGACAGCGCAGAAGTTTCTTGGGATTCTCTCTTCCTGTCTGTCTCTCTGCTCTTCCCCCTGCATTGGGCTCTGTGCTGATAGCATGGAGCCTGCTTGGGATTCTCTCCCTCCCTTTCTCTGCCCCCTCCCTTGCTCACCCTCTTTCTTTGTCTCTCAAAAATAAATAAATAAGCTTTAAAAAAATGATAATTTAAGAAATCCTATATCTGCCAGCAGGATTTTAATTATTTTTATTTATTTTATTATTATTATTTACAGTTCGGTGACTCTCAGTATATTTGTAGAGTTGTGCACCATTACCACAATCAGTTTGCCAGGATTTAGATTTTTATATTATTTTATTTATTATTTTTTTGATTTTTGAAATATATAATTATTTATAAATTAAACTTTAAAAATAAACTAAATTTAATTTAATTTTTTTTAGAGAGAGAGAACACTTGAGCACGGAGGGGGGCAGAAGGAATGAGAAAATCTTAAGCAGACTCCAGGGCTCAATCCCACGACCCTGGGATGATGACCTGAGCTGAAATCAAGAGTAGGATGCTTAACTGACTGAGCCACCTAGGTGCCCCCTTGTAGTGTTTTGTTTTTTTTCAATGTTTATTTATTTTTGAGAAAGAGAGTGCATGCAAGCTGGACAGCAGTAGAGAGAAGGGGACAGAGGATCCAAAGTGGTCTCTGTGCTGACAGCAGCGAGACTGATGTGAGACTCGAACTTGTGAACCGTGAGATCATGACCTGAGCCAAAGTCCAACACCCAGGTGTCCCCCACCCAACCCCCAGCCTCTCCTTGTAGTGTTTTTTATAAATTTATAAATGCTTCATTCTTTGTTATTTCTTTGGAGCAGATTGCCTGTGTCTAGGATGGGGCATGGATCTTGGTACTTTAGTCTTCATTGTGATAAACAACTAAGTGTTTATTAAGTAGTCATTCTTTTCTTGATTCCTTGCATTGTTTTGTAGTATTTCTGTCATTCTGGTCTCTATTGATTTTCTGTAATAATTACAAGCTGAATTTTTGATTTCTCTTGTTCCTAATTGTTTCTTTATCCTTATTTACCCTCCCTCACTACACACCTTTCTTTTCCTTTCTTGTTTATTTTGGAGTCCTTTAAATTTGCTTGAAAGTTAAAATTGTAGTGAATATCCATTTTCATGGTTGTTTCAGATATTAGCTTTTCTTTTACTCTTTAATTGTTTTAGCATTTTGTCTCCATCTTTTTTCTTTTGGTTAAAACTTACTGTTTTTGCAGTCATAAGCTGCATTTTCTCATAGACTCATGGACTTAACCTATTCAGCAAACATGTATTCCGTATGCTGTGTCTGTGCTCAGGATTATGCTAGGTACTAGTGTTACAGGGAGACTATCTCTCTCCAAAACTCTGTTGCTGGTAGTTGAAAACATAGGAGTGGAGGGCATTGCTCAAAGAAAACATGCAGGGCAACAGAAGAGGCACAGAACTCTGGGAGGTAAGGGTGTGCTATGTAAGGACAGAGGGGGAGATGAGTAGACTCCATCAAAGGAGGCTGAGGGATTAGGATGGATCAACAAGGGATTTGGTAGGCTGGAAGAAGTATATCAGGAAGCTGGGGAAAGGGTGGGATTCAGAGTTGTCTTTGACTTGAAATGTAGTGTGACTTGTTTAGGTTTTATATGAAAAACAGTGATGGAGTTGAGTCTATAGTAGGAATCAAGATTCCCAGCTCAGTGTTCTCATCTCTGTGTTTTGGTATAAGATTTTTCTTTGTCTCAGTTATTTCTAATGGAATCTTATATGTCTGTGAAGAAGGCGCTCCTCTGTATTTTAGCTTGTGCCCTTTTCCCAGCAGTTTATAGCCAGTCTTTAAAAAAACAAAACAAAACAAAACCAACGACAACAAAAAATTTAGTATATAGCACAGAGAATGAGTCCTTTATTTATTTATTTTTTAATTTTTTAATGTTTATTTTGAGAAAAAGAGAGAGAGAGAGACTGTGTGAGCGGGGGAGGAGCAGAGAGAGAAAGAGACACAGAATCTGAATCAGGCTTCAGGCTCTGAGCTATCAGCACAGAACCCGATGCAGGGCCCAAACTCACAAGCCGTGAGATCATGACCTGTGCCAAAGTCAGATGCTTAACCGACTAAGTCACCCAGGCATCCCAAGAATGAGACCTTTAAAAGCCTTTTAAAGAGACAACTTTCTCATCAATTGGTGGTAAATGTATATTTTCTTCATTTTCATGATACTCTATTCTCCATCAGGTCCTTCTTGAAGGAGTTTTATAGCATTATGTTGATTAAAATCATAGTAGTTGAATTCAAATACTGTCATTTATTCCACAGATCTAGGTGTAAAATCACATTACTCTTTCTTCTAGGGGAATGAATTTTATTAGCAACATTAACAGTTTCATTACCTATCTTCTATTAAGTATATATGTAACATTTTGTGAATAATAAAGTTTGTGTTATTTCACAGCATATTTGAATATATAACACGATCAGATAACATTTGGATAGAGAAAACAATAATATTTAAGAAATTTCAGATAAGTTGTAGCTTTCTTGAATTTCATACATATCTGGAGATTATATTTGAAGCATCCTGAAACAGCTAAAAAAGTTACTGAAGGTGGCAATTTTTCTCTTAAAAAATATTCTCATTTGTTAAGAAATAGCTGCTGATATAAATAAATAACATAAAATTAGTAAACCAGAGTCAACTAAATCATGTATTCTGATGGTTATAATAAATCTCAATTTTTATATGTCATAAAATACTTAAAAAAATTTTTTTTTTTTTTTGAGAGAGAGTGAGCCTGTGAACCAGGAAGGGGCAGAGAGAGAGGGAGAGAGAGAATGCCAAGCAGGCTCTGCACCATCATTGCAGAGCCACATGTGGGGCCCAAACCCACGAACCGTGAGATCATGACGCAAGCCGAAATTAAGACTGCTTAACTGATTGAGTCACCCAGGTGCCCTTAAACTACATTTTATTACTAGAAAAATTTTCCTTTTCATGTAAGATTTCCATTAGATTTAATATCTTATTTGGCTTTGAGTCTGAAATAAGATTAATAAAAGTTAGTGCTTATCTGAGTTTTCTCCTGAAGAATAACTTACTGCTCTGAAAATAAATCTTAGATCTAAGAAAAGTATAAGAGGCTTGGAAAGTTATTTTCATCCCCTGATTCCTTTGATGTTTATAGATTTTTTTTTCCTCCTTCCTGTGCTCTTGGCTTTTTTAACAGTTAAGATATTAAACTCAGAACCTCTTGTAATACAAACAACAATGCTGAGTACTTAGTTTTAAATATTGATAGTGACAGAGATGGATTCATTTAATGATTAAGTAAAGAAAACAATGAGGAAATGTAGGAGCACATGAGGTCCTTTTGAAGATAGTTGTGGGGAGTATAGCGGTGAAGTGTTGGATAATCAAGACACACACTGCATAGGTGATGGGGAAAGGTAGCTCATACACAGTTTAATATGGTGTTAATGAACAACACACCTTTGCTACCCTGGGTGCAACCATATTCAAGCCATTTTATATTAATCAGTGTAATAATTGTATACCAGAATATTCAGATTGGTATTGTGGCTTCCATAGTCTAAATAGACTTCTGTAGTAATCTAGGACTGGGGAATTTGAAGGCCCAAGTTAGGAAGATTGTAGTAGAAATGAACTGAAAAAGATAGATGATAAACATTAAGAAAATTTACATTAGTTAGAGGCTATAGGATAGCAGTTCTCAAACTTGAGCATGCATCAGGATCACTTGCAGAGTTTGTGAAACAAATTGCTCGGCTTCATCTAGAGAGTTTCTGATTGAGTAGGTCTGGAGTGGAGCCTGAGAATTTGCTTTTATAACAAGTTCCCAGGTGATGCTGATGCTGCCAGTCTAGGAGCCACACTTTGAGAATCACTGCTATAAAGGTATGTGGATGGTTTCCCATCCCCACATTCTCTGTTGTAAAATGAAGTTAATGCCAGCATATGAGAAATGAGCTAAGTGTTCTAATTAAGTATTTTTGTGTTTTGTTTTTTAGGCCAAGTGATGGTAGTAACAATAATTCAACGTGTAATATTGAAGTCATAAATTCATTGGATATTGAAGAAAGCATTTGGTCCCCTAGGTTTGGATTGAAAGGCAAAATAGATGTCACAGTTGGTGTGAAAATACATCGAGGATATAAAACGAAATATAAGATAATGCCTTTGGAACTTAAAACTGGCAAAGAATTAAATTCTGTTGAACATCGTAGTCAGGTGGGTATAAGTCTTAATAAGAAAATTGGGAGTTTCTGGGTGGGTCAGTTGGTTAAGTGTCTGATTCTTGATTTTGGCTCAAGTCATCTCATGGTTTGTAGATCAAGTCGTGTGTCGTGCTTGAGATTCTCTCTACCCCTTCTCCACTTGCACTCTCTCTCAAAATAAATACACATTTAAAAAATACATATATTTGGGGCGCCTGGGTGGCTCAGTCGGTTAAGCGTCTGACTTTAGCTTAAGTCATGATCTCATGGTTTGTGGGTGCTAGTCCCATGTGGGCCCTGTGTTGACAGTTCAGAGCCTCGAGCCTGCTTCGGATTCTGTGTCTCCCTCTCTCCCTGCCTCTTCCCCGCTCATACTCTGTCTCCCTCTCTTTCTCGCTCTCAAAAATAAATAAAACATTAAAACAATAAAAAAAAAAATAGGTCTGAAAAAATGTAGGTCTGCTTACATATTTTGGTTCAATTTGTATAATTGTTATTTAAGTTTCATATAGTACTTTTTTTTTTTTTTTTTTTAAATAATCTCTACACCCAACATGGGGCTCAAACTCATGACTCCTAACTCAAGAGTCATATGCTCTTCTAACTGAGCCAGCCAGGAGCCCCTCAGTCCTTTTCAATTTGGGACGTACCCAGAGTACTCAATTTGTTTATAAATGTATACATAGCTATAGCAGAAAGTTTTCCCCAGCAAAGAAATATGATAGCTGAATTTGTAGGCCAGTGTTGCCAAGTTTATGCTGCCAAACTATGAAACAGATACTCCTAAAAAAATAATTCTTTGGTCATAAAAGTTGCAGAAACCAAGTATATTTGAAGATGTAATGATGCATGTTAGCGTATTAAAGTTTCTGAGAAATCTTAAAGTAATATGGATTTGTATTAGGTATGTATAAACCCAACAGTCTTTTATTGTCTTTCAAAACGATCTGGAAGTTATATTATTTATAATGACTTAAAGCAATTAACATGAAATTTTATTTTGTTTTCTAATTATTTTCTTTTTAAAAATTTTTTTATTTTTCATTTAATTTATTTTAAATTTACATTCAAGTTAGTTGTCATATAGTACAACAGTGATTTCAGTATATTCCTTAATGCCCCTTACCTATTTAGCCCATCCCCCCCCTCCCAATTTTCTCATTATTTTCATTCCCTCTGCCCATCTCCACATTGGCAGTCTGTGGCATATTCTAAACAGTTGTTTTTTTTTTAAACTTATTTATTTATTTTGAGAGAGAGAGAGAGCGCACATGTGGAGGAGGAGCAGAGAGAGAGACAAGGGGAGAGAGAATCCCAGGCAGGCTCCATACTATCAGTGCAGAGCCCAATGTGGGGCTTGAACCCACCAACTGCAAGATGATGCCCCGAGCCAAAATCAAGAGTTGGATGCTTAACCGACTGAGCCCAGATGCCCCAAATATTTTTTTAAGTTTATTTATGTTCTAGACAGTTTTATACCAACAAAGGTAAAACTAAAAGATAGTACTATTATTGTATTTTTATGGTATAATATATATTATGGGAATAAATAATATAACAACATAGCATTTGTAATATAACTTAAATTTCCTTTTGCCCTTGGAATTTTACATGATATTTCAGCAGATTTTTTTTTTTTTTTTTAGTTTCAACAGATTTTACATAAAGTACTGTTCGGATTCAAAATACTTAATCAGTGATTAAAGGGACTTTTTCTCATTAAATCTGTCTCACCATTCTTAATTGTATACCCATCACCAAATGTTCCCATGCAAGCTTTTCCATTTGGGAATTGGTGTTTCACCCCTTATTGGGTTTTACAGATATTGGAGGTAGAGGAAAAAATAGATTTCTGCTATTAGAAGACTTGAACTTTTCACTTTGGCAATACAGGAATGGCTAAAATAATGAATTAAAGATTAAATTAATTAAAGATTAAAGCTCTCTTGAGGAAGGAAAATCATGCCAAGATATAAGAAAAACTGTTTTTGAAGTCAAAGATTTGAAAAAAAGTGTTCTATGTACATGTGACTGAAAATTTTACTTTTTTTTAATGACAAGTTTGATTGAAATCACTTTTGATTGCTAAAAGGAAGAGAAATATAAAAGCATTTTAGCATCTAAAGTTGTCAAGATTCAAAGACATTCTAAGGTTGCCATTCTGACTTTACCTTCAAGAATATTATTGTATACACAGAATATTAATTATAATTAATTTTAGTCAGTTGAAACTTTTATCTTTGCAAGAAGAGAAGCTACAAGAAGAATTTTAAGAATAAAATAGTATTTCTTGTATTAAAACATAAGGAAAATGATTAGAGCAAGGCTCAAACAAAAATATTGGAATTTATATTGCATATTCACTATTCAAGAATGAAGGAGGGGCGCCTGGGTGGCTCAGTGGGTTGAGAATCTGACTCTTAATTTCCACTCAGGTCATGACCCCAGGGTCGTGGGATTGAGCCCCAGGTTGGGCTCTGGGCAGAAGATGGAGCCTGCTTATGATTCTCTCTCCCTCTGCCACTTTCCCCTAGTCATGTGTGTGTGTTCTCTCTCTCTCTCCCTCTCTCTCTCTCTAAAATTAACAACAACAAAAAGTAAAAAAGAGACATTGAAGAAATTATAGTAAACCATTGAGTTATATAGGTATTGGGGATGAGGAAAGACATATATATCCCCTCTTAGAAGATCTAACTGTTTCACTTTGGTAATGCAGAAAAAGCTCATGTTATGGACTAACTTAATTTAAGGAAAGTCTTTATAAATGGATAATGTTACCAAAACTCATGTCTTTTTTCTTTTTTTTTTTTTTTTTTCTGTTTGTTTATTTATTGAGAGCAGGAGAGAGCACGTGGGGAAGGGGCAGAGAGAGAGGGAAAGAGAATCCCAAGAAGGCTTCACACTCAGCACGGAGCCCCATGTGGGGTCGATCTCATGGACCATGAGATCATGACCTGAGCAGAAATCAAGAGTCAGATGCTCAAACAACTGAGCTCCCCAGGCCCCCCTAAATTTTGTTATTTTTGTCTTTTTTTTTTTTTTAAGTTTATTTATTTGAAAGAGAGAAAGAGCAGGGAAGGGGCAGAGAGAGAAGGAGGGAGAGAATCCCACAGAGGCTTTGTGCTGACAGTGCAGAGTCTGATGTGAGACTCAAACCCATGAATCATGAGATCATGGCCTGAGCCAGTCAGATGCTTAACCAACTTAGCCACCCAGGAGCCCCAATTTTTTTTTTTAAAGTAAGCTCTCAGCATGGGGTTTGAATTCCCAACCTTGACATGAAGAGTCACATGCGCTGCTGACTGAGCCAGCCAGGCACCCCTAAAACACATTTAAAAAAAAAAAAATGTTTGTAATGTTTATTTATTTTTGAGAGAGAGATGGAGACAGAGCATGAATGGGGGCGGGGGGGGGGGGGGGGGGGGGCAGGCAGAAGAGAGAGAAGACATAGAATCCAAAGCAGGCTCCAGGCTCTGAGCTGTCAGCACAGAGCCTGATGCAGGGCTCAAACTCACAAACCATGAGATCATGACCTGAGCCAAAGTCAGATGCCTAACTGACTGAGCCACCCAGGCACCCAAAACACATTTTTTAAAGGAAAAATATTATATGGAGCTATGATATCTAAACCAGCTTATAAAAAGAAAAAACCTGTTTAACTTGTGATACAGTTGAATTATAATAATACTGTAAAATTTCAACCCAATTTCCTTTTGTTACAATATAAGAAAATGTCATTTCAGATACTTTTCCCTTCTAATAAGTTCCAGCATCAGAACTTCCTTCCTTCCTTTATATTTATATATTTATAAATATATTTATATTTTATATTCCTTTATATATTTATATTCCTTCCTTCTGCCTCAGTTCCTTAGGAGGGAAAAATAGCACAGAAGGAAACAATTTCAGATGACTCCCTTGGTCTACAGCCCCAAGGCTCTACCCTGTCACTTATGGATTCATTTTAATTTAAAAAAGTTTTTCAAAAGTTTTATTTGGTACCTATGCTGTATCAGGGAACACGAACACGAGTAGTATGTTTGTAAAACTGCCTCCCAAAACATGCTTCATAGGCTCAAATATTGAAGCAACAGCCCTTCATCAGGATATTATGTAAGGGCATCTTGATTTGGGATCAAGCACCACATCAGGTTCTGTGTTGACAGCCAGGAGCCTGCTTGGGATTCTCTCTCTCTCTCTCTCTCTCTCTCTCTCTCTCTCTCTGTCTCTCTGCCCCTCCCCAGCTTTTGTGTGCATGCTCTCTCTCTCAAAATAAATAAAATTTAAAATATATATTTTATTTTTAAGTAATCTTTACATGCAATGGGGGGCTCCAACTCAAGCCCGAGATCAAGAGTCTTATGCTCTACTATCTGAGCCAGCCAGGTGCCCCATTATATTTTAAATATAGCTTAGAAAACAAGAATGTAATTATAATTTGACCTATGTAGGCATGTTAATTACAATGACTGGTGTTGGTATTTTAGAATGATTTAAAGACAAATCATTCAACATTTTCATCTTGGAAATCTCTTGGAAAACAAGCTAACTTGTTAGTAGGGTGTCTGTGACTGAATGACTTGCCATTACTGCTAAGGTGTTTTCATGAACTGTAAACCAGCTGTTTCTAACTTGTCTTAGATGGTTTCCCAGGAGAGCACCACATAAATTTAACGCAGTTAATAATGACTCATGCTCTGCAAAAAGCAGTGAACGCTGTAGAGTTAGTCTCACTTAGTTGTCCCAGTAACTATGACATAAGTAATACGTATTTTTGTGTTTAGTTCACTTATTTTATTTATTTTATTTAGTTCACTTATTTTAAACAGGGAAAATAGTGTCTAAAGTCTGTTAACTTCAGAATGTGAAATATAGTTTGCTTAATTTCCCTCTTTAATTTATTGGAAATCTAAATATTTACTAAGAAAAATTCTATGTATCTCTTTTTGGTGTAAAACTGAGAAGTATAAACAGTGGTCATGTTGTGGAAATTAAATATTTGTCATTGAATTATCCTGTTACCTCTACTAATTTGCCTTGTATTGTTTTCAAAATGGAAATAATTTCATTGACCTTTTGATTTTAAAATTACAATATGTGTTGATTGCTAAACATGCATGGAAATATGAGAGCTCAAGTTTTATTTGACAAAATGTACAATGTTTTTTCACAGCTTGTTCTGTACACACTGCTAAGTCAAGAGAGGAGAGCTGATCCAGAGGCCGGCCTGCTCCTTTACCTCAAGACTGGCCACATGTACCCTGTGCCCGCCAAACATCTTGATAAAAGAGGTTGAGCTGTTCTCTCTCAATTTACTTCCCTGGGTTTTGTTTGTTTGTTTTTTTCCTTTAACCTTTGGCAATCTGTGTATATACCTGGCAGTATCCACTATATTTGCTAGGCCTAATACAGGTTGTAATGTGTAGTTGTGGATTGATTGATTCACTGATTGATTGATTGTGGTATATTTTTAAAAGAATTTGAACAATATACTGTATAGATGAAAACATTAACCTTTTAAAGTTTTATTCAAAAATTTATTTTAAGCTTCCTGTCTTATATTTGAGACATTCTAGATACCTGTATTCATCCTTAAAATTTAATTATAAATACCAACTTCACAATATTTACTGTTTATGAGATATATGGTTGTTTAAAAGAACTTATCAAGTGAGCAAAAGTTGAAGGAAATATATGCCAATTTGTTAACAGTGGTTATTCTAGTGTCATGGGAAATACGAATGTTGTTTATTTTATGTTTTTAAATCTGAAAGCTTTATGTGAGAAGGATATGTAATAAGCTTTACTTAATTCTTAAACTACCCCTCTTTTTCCCCCATAGAATTATTAAGGCTAAGAAACCAGATGGCATTCTCTTTGTCTAACCGTATTAGCAAATCTTCTGTTGGAAAGGAGAAGACAAACCTTGCTCCTTTGCCACAAATAATTGAGGAAGAGCAAACTTGTAAATACTGTTCACATGTTGGCAACTGTGCTCTTTATAGCAGGTAAAAACATTGCCTTCCAAAAGTATTCGTTCCAGTTAAGTATTTACTCAACTTAAAAGGATTTAACTTTGTTGTATGGTCTGGCATTGATGATTTCATTTTAGTTATTTTTCTTTGTGGGTAGTATTCCTAAAATGAAGAGAGTAGGGGGAATAAAAGCACAGTTCATATTTTGTAAGCAGCCTTTTTCCTTGGGGAATAATAGAATGCATTCTAAGCTTTTTCCAAAAGTGGTTACTTATTTTTGCTGCAAATAGTTTCTGGGGAAATGAAATAATTTTAGGACTTAATGGAATCTGGTTAAGGGACGTCTGGCTGGCTCAACTGGTGGAGCATGCGAATTGATCTCGAAGTTGTAAGTTTGAACCCCGTGTAGAGATTACTTAAAAATAAAAAATCTTTGGAGCACCTGGGTGGCTCAGTTGGTTGGGCATCTGACTCTTGATTTCATCTCAGGTCATGATCTCATTGTTTGTGGAGTTGAGCCCTACATCGGGCTTTGCACTGACAGTGGAGCTTCCTTGGGATTCTCTTTCTCCCTCTCTCTCTGCCCCTCCCCTACTGATGTCCTCTCTCTTTCTCTCTCTCTCTCTTTCTCAAATAAACATTAAAAAAATAATAATTTATATTTAAAAAATTAAAAAAAAATTTTAATGTTTATTTATTTTTGAGAGAGAGAGAGTGCAAGCAGTGGAGGGGGGGAGAGAGAGGGAGACACAGCATTTGAAGCAGGCTCCAGGTTCTGAGCTGTCAGCACAGAGCCCAACGCAGGGCTCAAACTCACGAACCGTGAGATCATGACCTGAGCCGAAGTCAGACGCTCAACCGACTGAGCCACCCAGGTACCCCAAAATAAAAAATCTTAAAAAGAGAAAAAGGGAATTAGTATAGGAATTCTAAGTAACTTTTCTTAAATGATATTTAAGAAATCTTCCAGTTCTTAGTTGCTATTTTAATTTCATGCCTTGTCTAGTTAAAAACAGGGAAATTGTTTCTTTTGGTATGATTCAACAGACTTGTTTTGTTTATAGATGTCTATTTTTCTTTTCTTTTTTTAAGATTTTTTTTTTTTTTTTTTTTAGGTGATCTCTATACCCAGCATGGGGCTCTAACTTCCAGTCTTGAGATAAAGAGTTGCATGCTTTACTGACTAAGCTAGCCAGGTGCCTATATGTGTATTTTTCTATGTATGGGGAGTTTATTAGGTGTCTTATGGACCTTCGTAGGCCAGTGGAAATCTTGAAAGACACAAAAAAGTAGTTAGATGTAAATACAGAGTAGGAAACAATATCAAAGCAAGACCAAAGTTCTTTTGTTTAAGTCCAAAGTTCTAATTCAGTCTATTCACATAAAGGACTTTTTTTAAAAATGTTTATTTATTTTTGAGAGAGACACAGAGCGTGACCAGGGGAGGGCCAGAGAGAGGGAGACACAGAATCCAAAGCAGGCTCTTGGCTCTGAGCTGTCAGCACAGAACTGTTTGCAGGGCTCGAACCCACGAACCATGAGATCATGACCTAAGCCGAAGTTGGACACAACCGAGCCACCCAAGTGCTCCCACATAAAGCACTTTTATTTATTTACTTTTTAATTTTTTTAATGTTTATTATTATTATTATTTTTGAGAGGGAGAGACGGAGTGTGAGCGGGGGAGGGGCAGAGAGAGGGAAACACAGATCAGAGGTAGGCTCCAGGCTGCCCACGAACCTTGAGATCATGACCTGAGCTGAAGTCAGACACTTAACCAGCTGAGCCACCCAGGTCCCCATAAAGGACTTTTAAAAGTATTTTATCAAATAAATGATCTCTTAAAGGCAGAAGAAATCTTATTTTATTCTTTATGTTTTGTATGCCTCTATAACATTTATTTCTATATAATAATCCCAAAATTGGTATTAAGCAGAATTTATATTCCATACAATTCTCTATATTTTTATGTTGACATTCTTATGATACAGAGCTGGATGTACAATATTGTGATTTTGAGAAATGCAATTGTATAAAAAGCCAAGATTTGCTACATACAGTAATGAAAACTAGAGTATCCCAAACTTAAGTTAGGGTGATAGTCCTTAAAAGCAAAATAATGCAGTACTGGGTTTCTTATGCATTTTGTTTTATAAAAAGCCATTTTGCTTATAACATGTTGAAATGACTTTTAACGAAAATTAGGAGCTTTGGTTATAAGCTATGGTGATCATCATATACATGTGCTTATTTTAGAAATAGCCTCATTTTTATAGCTAGCCAGTCTAATATTTTATATACATCTCTGACTTGGAGCTATATCTTTAGAGCAGTTGAACAACAGATGGATGACAGTTCAGTCCCGATTGGCATGCTGCCCAAAATAAAAGAAGAAACCCAACATCTGAAGCTTTCACACTTGGAGTATTTCAGCCTTTGGTGTCTAATGTTAACCCTGGAGTCACAATCAAAGGATAATAAAAAGAATCACCAACATATATGGTTAATACCTGCTTCAGAAATGTGAGTGGTCCATTTAATACAGTAAAACGTCAGTAACTTATATTAGCTAACGGGATGACATTTGGAAAAATGTCAGGATATGTAATAACATTTCAGAGATGTGCAGTTTCATATATTCATGCCAACTCTAGATGGCTATGAAGGAATTATTTCTAAGTAGAGCACAATTGTTACTTTTAGTAGGTTAAATATGACTTGAGAAATCTTATTTTAATAATTATTGGTAAGTCCTTGTTTATCATTGAAAACAGCATAAAGTTTAATATATCATTAGGTGAATTTTAGCATCCTAGTAGAGTACAAGTTAATGAAGTTTCACTTAGTATTTTATAAAGTTTATATATTTAGTAAGTTCTGATACAGATTCAAATTTTCTAAAGTTGGTCCATCTTTCATTTTGTGAGATCTGTTTTTTTACAAGTTGCTTATAAATATGGATTCAAATTTTCTAAAGTTGGTCAGTCATTTTGTGATATCTATTTTTTTTACAAGTTGCTTATAAATAAGTAATTTTGTTATCTTTACATAGTATTTTTCTTTAGTATTTAGTTGCTTTTGATCTACTTGTTTATAACTTTTGAGAATGAATATTGATTTTAATGTGACTTTAGAAATAATTGAATCATTTTCTTAATAGTAAATTTTAACACAAGGAGTCATTACAGTGGATAAAGTGTAAGTAGCTTTTGATAGACTCCATAAGTATAGTGAATATGTCAAGTGTACATGCCAACAAGCTTCTGAAGTTGTATAGTATTTAATAGTAGTGCCTGAGAGATTGTAAATGCTTAATACTTATCTCTTAGAAACAGTGGAATTATCAGTTTGCTTGCCATTATTTTAATAAGAATAATTACAAATCCTTTTATAAATACTAAAGAAATAGGCACTATTTTCTTCACATCAGGTTCAGGAAACGTTATTACCATTTGTTTTCTGTAATGTTACATGTATCAGCATACGAAGTTGAGGTATTGTTCAGAGTTCAAAGTGCTGATACATGTTGTTCAGAGAAACCAGCCTGTGGGTGCAACAAGGGATGTGCTTCCTAGCACTTGTCTAGGGATGGTTTGGTGAGAGATTATTTTAAAACTAACCGAATGTTTCCTTAGCATTTCTAACACTTCAATGTAGATTGTAGAAAATGTAAAAATGATGGACTCATTGTTACCATTATAACTTCCAGGGGTCAGAGGAACAAGTAAATTGTGGAAAAATGCAAATACAGTATTTATATATATGATGTAAATGGAAGCTTTTTCTCTTTCTCTCTGTTTCATAGGGAAGAGAGTGGCAACTGCATTGGAAACCTGATTAGAACAGAATGTGTAAAGACAGTTTGTGATGGGCAATATTTACATAATTTTCAACGTAAAAATGGTGCCATGCCTATCACAAATCTAATGGCAGGTGATAGAGTTATTTTAAGTGGAGAAGAGAGAACACTGTTTGCTTTGTCTAGGGGATATGTGAAGGAGATTAACATGACATCAGTAACCTGTTTATTAGACAGGTAATGAAAAGTTCCGTTGGAGGGGGTGGGTGACAGCTTTATTGATATGTAAATTACATACTATACTAGTCATTCGTTTAAAGTATACAATTCCATGGTTTTTAGTATATCCTTAGAGTTGTGCAGCCATCACCAAAGTCAGTTTTAGCATATTTTCATTACTCCAGAAAGAACCCTTGTACCCTTTGGTATTCACACCCCCTACACTAGGGAGTCACCAGTTTCTTTTCTGTCTCTCTAAATGTGCCTGTTCTGAACATTTCCTATAAATGGGATTATGCAATATGTGGTCTTTTGTGACTGGCATTTTTCACGTAGCATACTGTTATTGAGATTCATCTTCATGGAGTAGCACATGTCAATACTTCATTCCCCCACTCCTTCCTTTTTTTTTTTTTTTTTTTTAACTAATCTCTATGCCCAACGTAGGGCTTGAACTCTCCACCTCTAGGTCAAGAGTTGCATGCTCCGCCGACTGACCCAGCCAGGTGCCCCACTTCATTCCCTTTTCTTAAAAAAAATGTAAAATTCACATAACACAAAATTAACCACTAGCCATTTAAAAACATACAGTTCAGTGACCTTTAATACATTCACAGTATATTGTGTAACTGTCACTTCTATCTAGTATTTTCATCACCCTGAAAGGAAACATTCCCATTAAGCAGTCTATCTCCCCTCAGTCCCTGGCAACAACTATTCTGTTTTCTGTCTCTATGGATGCATCTAGTCTGGATATTTCATATAAATAGAATCAAAATATGTGTTGTTGTTGTTTATTGCCTAGCTTCTTTTACTTGGTATAATGTTTATGAGGTTCATCTAAGTTTTGGCATTTACCAGTACCTTATTTCTGTATGTCTGAATAATATTCTGTTATGTGGATAGGCCACATTTTGCTCCTCCATTTATCAGCTGATTGACATTTGACTTGTTTTCACATTTTGGGTGTTATAGCTAGTGTTGCTATAAATATACACATACAAATTTTTATGTGAATATATATATATTTTTTAAATATTTTTTTATTAGTTTTCTTTATTTTTGAGGGGCAGAGAGAAAGAGGGAGACACAGAATCTGAAGCAGGCTCCAGACTCTGAGCTGTCAGCACAGAGCCTGATGAAGGGCCTGAACTCACGAACTGTGAGATCATGACCTGAGCTGGTCGGATGCTCAACTGACTGAGCCACCCAGGCGCCCCATATGTGAATATATTTTTTATTTTCCTTTGTAGGTACCTACCAGTGGTATTGCTGGGCTATGCACTATTTTGAGTTTAATATTTTGAGGAGCTACCAAACTGCCAAACATTTATCTAGCATATTCTGTTTTATAATGCTTATGTGGACATAATCTGATCTAGTTCTCACAACCACATGAATGGCAGGCAGGCTAGACCCCCTTTGTCAGCTATGAAGCTTATTCTGAGCTCTCACCATTTCATTTTCTCCTTTTACAATGTATGCTGGTTGAATATGCAGGTTGGGAAGAGGGTGAGGTTAAGGGAGAGGGAAGGATAAAGCAGTGGTATAGAAGCAAGTGCTATTAACTGGGATCAGAACCACAGAATGAAGATCAGGTTCAGCAGGGATGAAGATTTGTTCAGTTTTGAATATATTCAGTTTCATAGCCTTGGTTTGGCCACGTGGAAAGATACTGCTGCCTGCTGTATATCCAAACCTGAAGCTTGGGTAAGCAACCAGTTGGAAGAGGAATATGAGGTCAGAGCCACATAAGGGCTTGGAACCAAAGGGAAATTCTAAGAAAGAGCAGTATACAGGACCATGAAAGGAACCCTAGGGTTTGAGGAGCTGGAGGAAGAGTGGGAGAAGGCATCAGGAAAGAGACCTGTGCTCCAGGCTAGAAGAGAGAAGGGCCATGTGTTCAGGATCCTTCTGGGGGTGGTGAGCCCAGGCTAGACTGTAAAGCAAGGCCTAGTGAATTGTCAGCAGATGTAGGTTCCTGATTAACTGCTTTGACCTTAGTGTCTTGTACCCTACTTTTCTCTCTTTTCCTGCCAGTTCACCCTTCTTATATTGTCTCTGATTGGCAAGTATGAATTTTAGGGCCTAGTAGCCATTTTTAATAGCTATTCTGGCCCATTTACTCTTAGCAAACAGCAGTGTATTTCTTACATAGACTGACCGTGTTAAATGAAAAACATTTATGTACATGTGTTTTGCTGTTGTAGGAACTTGTCAGTACTCCCAGAATCAACTTTGTTCAGATTGGACCAGGAAGAAAAGAATTGTGATATAGATACCCCATTAGGAAATCTTTCTAAATTGATGGAAAATACTCGTGTCAGGTTTGTAACAATGAATAAATCTGAAATTTACCCCCACTTTCCTAAGGAATATTACTAAAAGCATTTTTTTTCCTTGTCAGTCAGAAACTTCGAGATTTGATCATTGACTTTCGTGAACCTCAGTTTATATCCTACCTCAGTTCTGTTCTTCCACATGATGCAAAGGATACAGTTGCCTGCATTCTGAAAGGTATGTGATAATGAGCATGTCTTCTACCACTGTTCTTGGTTGTATTTATAATGTAATGTATGTCATAGTCTGTCGTGTTTGTTATTTAACTTGCAGTTATAATTTTTGGACAGATTCTCTTAGGAAACAGTTTACATATACACTTTAACATCACTGTCACATTTTCTTATTTTGAAAAGACCTATTGGGGGTGCCTAGGTGGCTCAGTCGGTTAAGCATCTACCTTCAGCTCAGGTCATGATCTCACAGTTCTTGAGTTAAAGCCCCTCATAGGGCTCTGTGCTGACAGTTTAGAGCCTGGAGCCTGCTTCAGATTCTGTGTCTCCCTTTCTCTCTGCCCTTCCTCTCTTTGTGCTTTATATCTCTCTCTCAAAAATGCATAAACATTTAAAAAAGGAAGGAAGGAAGGAAGGAAGGAAGGAAGAAAGAAAGAAAGGAAGGAAGGAAGGAAGGAGGGAGGGAAGAAAGAAAGAAAGAAAGAAAGAAAGAAAGAAAGAAAGAAAAGAAAAAGAAAGAGACAAACAGATGTACTGAAGAACAGACTTGAATAGAGGCTGCTTTCTTTTTTGAGAGAGAGAGAGAGAGAGACAGACTGTGAGCAGGGCAGAGGCAGAGAGAGGGAGACACAGAATCTGAAGCAGGCTCCAGGCTACACTGTCAGCACACAGCCCAATGTGGGGCTTGAACTCATAAACTGTGAGATTATGACCTAAGCCGTAGACGGGGCTTAATGGACTGAGCCACCCAGTCACCCCAAGGCTACTTTTCTTCTAGTTAATTTGCTCACTGAAATCCAACATTCTTTTTCCCATTATTTTAAAATTTAAATGCAGGTTTGAATAAACCTCAGAGGCAAGCAATGAAAAAGGTACTTCTTTCAAAAGACTACACACTCATCGTGGGCATGCCTGGAACAGGAAAAACAACTACCATATGTACTCTCGTAAGGTTATTATTCTTTTGCTTAGAAACTAAGTATTTAAATTAGCTTCTCAGTTCAGACAGTGTGATGTCTGCTATCAAAAGGGCTGAATTTTTTTTTTTTTTAATTTTTTTAACGTTTATTTATTTTTGAGACAGAGAGAGACCGAGCATGAACGGGGGAGGGTCAGAGAGAGGGAGACACAGAATCTGAAACAGGCTTCAGGCTCTGAGCTGTCAGCACAGAGCCCGACGCGGGGCTCGAACTCACGGACCGTGAGATCATGACCTGAGCCCAAGTCGGCCGCTTAACCAACTGAGCCACCCAGGCGCCCCAAAAGGGCTGAATTTTAAATCAAGTCTTCATTTCAAATTAACCTTTTAGAATGACAGGAGAAATAGAAAAACTAAGTCACAAAAAATTGTAATCATGTTGTAGGTTTCCTGCATTTAGGATTGTCTGAGATCTCTTTCTGTTGGTGGCATGTATGTCATTGTATGTTTTCCTTCCCTTTAAAAAATGCCTGGTGGCTCAGTCGGCTAAGCATCTGACTTGGGCCCAGGTCATGATCTCGTGGTTTGTGAGTTCAAGCTTCACATCAGGCTCTCTGCTGTCAGCACAGAGACTGCTTCAGATCCTCTGTCTCCCTATCTCTGCCTCTCCCTTGCTTGCATGTGCGTGCATGTGTGCACACTTTTTTCCTGTCTCTCAAAAATAATAAATATTTAATATATAAATATAAATATTTTTATATATTTAAATATTATATAATATATATGTTTATATATTATAAATATAATGTTATATTTACACATTTTTAAATATTTTAAAATTTTCAATTAATTAATTAATTTATTTATTTTAATTTTATTTATTTATTTTATTTTAATTTTATTTATTTATTTAATTTTAAATATTTTAAAATTTTAAAATATATGTGTAAATATGAAATATTTATAAATATAATATTTATAAAATAAATATAATTATTTATAGAATGTATATAAATATATAAATATAAATATTTAATAATAAACATTAAACAATAAAGTAAATAAAAATGATAAATTATATAGAAGTGGTTGAAATAGATTTTTCTGGTATTCTCCTTCCATGTCAGTAAATTTCTGTGCTAATTTTAGAATAACCAAAATGATGGCAACAAATATTTATCAACTAATACTGTGTGCAAGGCACTATTCAAAGTTCATATGTATTCAATTTTATTATCACTAATAATATGTTATTAACATATCATTTTAACTTAATAAAAAGTTACCTTGGCTCAGCTCTTAAGATATGCTTCCTAACTATTAAGTTTTCTGATTCTGTTTGAAAAACATAAGCATGTTAAAAATTATCTGGAATTAAAAATAATGCTATTTTCCTTTCTTTTATTCACTATTAGGTAAGAATTCTCTATGCCTGTGGCTTTAGTGTTTTGTTGACCAGCTATACACACTCTGCTGTTGACAATATTCTTTTGAAGTTAGCAAAGTTTAAAATAGGATTTTTGCGTTTGGGTCAGACTCAGAAGGTACATCTAGACATCCAGAAATTCACAGAGGAGGAAGTTTGCCGATCCAAGTCCATTACATCCTTAGCTCTTCTAGAAGAACTCTACAATAGTCATGTAAGTACAATTATTGCATGATAATGCCAACAGTAATTTTTGCAGCTAGAGTGATTGGAGTAATGGCATTCTGGGAAATTCAGTCACGTTGACCAATTTATTAATTTATAATTTACTGTTTGCTTTTGAACTGAGACAAGGTTTCTGCTTTCTTATTCAGGGCTCCCATCTTCTAGATTAAAATATCCTAATAAAGGAAAACTTGTTGCTCTCTACTCAAAAACACTTCTGACACTAACTACGTGGAGTTAGTGCAGATTCCACAGGTTAGGGCTCAGTCCCAATGAGATTGTACTACCCCTTTCAGTTCTCAGTTGTAAATCTGGGCCTTCTGTGTTATCTGCATAACCAGGCATAAATTGCGGTTCCCATGACCCCCTCCTTGGGTCGAGAATTTGCTAGAATGGCTCACAGAGTTCAAGTAAGTGCTTTACTTACTATATTACTGGATGTATTATGTAGGGTACAATTCAGGAACAGCCAGATGTAAGAGATGCATAGGGTAAGGAATGTGGAGAGGGGCATGGAGCTCTATGCCCTCTGCAGATGAACCACCTTCCCAGCACCAGGTGTTCATCAAACCAAAAGCTCTTCAAACCCCTTTGTTTAGGGTTTTTATGAAGATTCCATCATGTAGGCATGATTGATTAAATCACTGGTGGTTGGTGATTAGCTCAATCCCCACCCCTCTCCCCTTCCCTGAGGTAGAGGGGAGGGGGTGGAGCTGACAGTTTTGACTCTTTAATCTCTAGGTTTGTTCCTCTGGCAACCAACTCCCATCTCATTAGCATAAACTGAGGTGTGGTTGAAAGGGATTTATTATGAATAACAAAAGATATTCCTCTCACCCCTTGCACTCAGGAAATTCCAAGGGTTTTAGGAGCTCTGTGCCAGAAACCCAGAGGAACACCAAACACATTATTATATTACATGTTATTATATTACTAATAATCGGGATTTTTTAGCAAGTTCAAATTCAAAGCAATGGTACATGAACAGACTTGTTATAGGTATAGAACCTAGTTTTTATTTTATTATTTAATGTTTTGTATATATTTTTCTGGGAAGTGTTTTTGTTTTTTGGTTTTTTTTTAAGATTTTATTTTTAAGTAATCTCCACCCCTAAGATGGGGCTCAAACTCAACCCCCATGATCAAGAGTCACATGCTTTATTTACTGAGCCAGCCAGGTGCCCCTCTGGAATTAACTGATATTTTTGTCTGAAAAAAAAAATCTCTTAAAGTAAATGTAATAGGCTGTTCCTTCAAGTCCTTTGTCAAATGTCTATAGCAGTTATTAAAAAATTTTGAAGTGGCTAAGATGTATATCTGATTGACTTTTTAAAAATTAAACTTAGTATTTGAGATAACTATAGATTTGCATGCAGTAGTAAGAAATAATAGACATCATGTATATCCTTTGCTCAATGGCACCATTTTACAAAACTAGTAAAGAACTAGGATATTGACATTGATACTGTCTGGATACAGAATAGCTCCTTCAGAATAGCTCCTTTACCACAAGGATTACTTGTGTTGCACTTTTACAACTACACCCACTTCTTTTTTGCCCCACCCCCTCCTTAACCCCTAATAACCACTTGTCTGTTCTCCATTTCTACAATTTTGTCATTTCAAGATGTTATATAAATGAGATCGTATAATATGTAATCTTCTGGGGTTGGTGTTTTTCACTTAGTCTAATGCCCTGGAGATTCAGATTGTTGAGTGTGTCAATAGTTGGGTTTTTTTACTGGGGAGTATTGTTCCATTGTATGGATGTACCACAGTTTGTTTAACCATTCAATCACTGAAAACATCTGGATAGTTTTTGGCTATTACGAATAAAACTGCTGGAGATAATCACGTACAGGGTTTTGTGTGAACCTAAGTCTATTGGATAAATGCCCAGGAGTACAATTTCTGGATCATTTGGTAGTTGTATGTTTAGTGGTTTGTTTTTGTTTCTGTTTTTGTTTTTAAGTAATCCTTTTGTCCAACATGGGGCTTGAACTCATAACCCGGAAATTAAGAGTCACACACTCTACTGACTGAGCCAGCTGGGTGCTTCTCTCTCTTTTTTGATTCGGTTTTGTTTTTCCTGCCTTATGGGTTACTTGAACACTTTTTAGAATTCTATTTTGATTTCTCTATAGTGTTTTTGTGTGTATCACTTTGAATAGCTTTTAGTGGATGCTCTGTTGATCTAAGCATTGCATTATATATACATAACGTATAGTCAGTCCATTGATTATGTCATTTTACTAGTGCTAGTGAGGTTTGAAACCTTACTTCCATTTATGTCCCTTATCTTCTCCTGTTTATGATTGTCTTAAATATTCCTCCTACATAGACTGTGTCAGACTGTGTTCTAATTTTTGCTTCAACCATGAAACATAATTTGGAAGAAATGAAAAACCTATTGTATTTATTTGTATTTTTGTTTACTATGTTCTTCTCTCCTGATGTTCCCTCCAAATTTCCATTCTTTTATTATTTCCTTTCTGTTTAAAGATCTTCCTTTATCCATTCTTTTAGGGTAGTGGGTCTATTGGCAACAAATTCTCTTAGTTTTCCTTCCTTGCGAGAATGTCTTCATCCCTGAAGGATTATTTTGTTACTTATAGGATTCTGGGTAAATAATTTGTTTTCTTTTAGTACAGGAAAAATATTCTACCACTTTTTTAAGGATTCCATGATTTTTTTTTTTTAAGTATTCTGTAATTTCTAATGAGAAATATGCTGACATTTGAATTAGAATATTTTCCCCTATAGCAAGTTGTTATTTTCTTGGACTCCTTTCCAGATTTTTTTCTTTTAGTTTTTAGAATTTTAATAATGGTGTGTATTGTAGTGTTTTTTCTTTTCTATTTATCACGTTTGAAGTTTTCGCAGCTTATTGAATCTATAGATTTAATATAGATTTAATGTCTCTTGTCAAACTTGGGACATTTTCTTTTTTTTTTTTTTTTTCAATATATGAAGTTTATTGTCAAATTGGTTTCCATACAACACCCAGTGCTCATCCCAAAAGGTGCCCTCCTCAATACCCATCACCCACCCTCCCCTCCCTCCCACCCCCCATCAACCCTCAGTTTGTTCTCAGTTTTTAACAGTCTCTTATGCTTTGGCTCTCTCCCACTCTAACCTCTTTTTTTTTTTTTTTTTCCTTCCCCTCCCCCATGGGTTTCTGTTGTTTCTCAGGATCCACATAAGAGTGAAACCATATGGTATCTGTCTTTCTCTGCATGGCTTATTTCACTTAGCATCACATTCTCCAGTTCCATCCACGTTGCTACAAAAGGCCATATTTCATTTTTTCTCATTGCCACGTAGTATTCCATTGTGTATATAAACCACAATTTCTTTATCCATTCATCAGTTGATGGACATTTAGGCTCTTTCCATCATTTGGCTATTGTTGAGAGTGCTGCTATAAACATTGGGGTACAAGTGCCCCTATGCATCAGTACTCCTGTATCCCTTGGGTAAATTCCTAGCAGTGCTATTGCTGGGTCATAGGGTAGGTCTATTTTTAATTTTCTGAGGGACCTCCACACTGCTTTCCAGAGCGGCTGCACCAATTTGCATTCCCACCAACAGTGCAAGAGGGTTCCATTTCTCCACATCCTCTCCAGCATCTATAGTCTCCTGATTTGTTCATTTTGGCCACTCTGACTGGTGTGAGGTGATATCTGAGTGTGGTTTTGATTTGTATTTCCCTGATAAGGAGCGACGTTGAACATCTTTTCATGTGCCTGTTGGCCATCCGGATGTCTTCTTTAGAGAAGTGTCTATTCATGTTTTCTGCCCATTTCTTCACTGGGTTATTTGTTTTTCGGGTGTGGAGTTTGGTGAGCTCTTTATAGATTTTGGATACTAGCCCTTTGTCCGATATGTCATTTGCAAATATCTTTTCCCATTCCGTTGGTTGCCTTTTAGTTGTGTTGGTTGTTTCCTTTGCTGTGCAGAAGCTTTTTATCTTCATAAGGTCCCAGTAATTCATTTTTGCTTTTAATTCCCTTGCCTTTGGGGATGTGTTGAGTAAGAGATTGCTACGGCTGAGGTCAGAGAGGTCTTTTCCTGCTTTCTCCTCTAGGGTTTTGATGGTTTCCTGTCTCACATTCAGGTCCTTTATCCATTTTGAGTTTATTTTTGTGAATGGTGTGAGAAAGTGGTCTAGTTTCATTCTTCTGCATGTTGCTGTCCAGTTCTCCCAGCACCATTTGTTAAAGAGACTGTCTTTTTTCCATTGGATGTTCTTTCCTGCTTTATCAAAGATGAGTTGGCCATACGTTTGTGGGTCTAGTTCTGGGGTTTCTATTCTATTCCATTGGTCTATGTGTCTGTTTTTGTGCCAATACCATGCTGTCTTGATGATTACAGCTTTGTAGTGGAGGCTAAAGTCTGGGATTGTGATGCCTCCTGCTTTGGTCTTCTTCTTCAAAATGACTTTGGCTATTCGGGGCCTTTTGTGGTTCCATATGAATTTTAGGATTGCTTGTTCTAGTTTCGAGAAGAATGCTGGTGCAATTTTGATTGGGATTGCATTGAATGTGTAGATAGCTTTGGGTAGTATTGACATTTTGACAATATTTATTCTTCCAATCCATGAGCAGGGAATGTCTTTCCATTTCTTTATATCTTCTTCAATTACCTTCATAAGCTTTCTATAGTTTTCAGCATACAGACCTTTTACATCTTTGGTTAGATTTATTCCTAGGTATTTTATGCTTCTTGGTGCAATTGTGAATGGGATCAGTTTCTTTATTTGTCTTTCTGTTGCTTCATTGTTAGTGTATAAGAATGCAACTGATTTCTGTACATTGATTTTGTATCCTGCAACTTTGCTGAATTCATGTATCAGTTCTAGCAGACTTTTGGTGGAGTCTATCGGATTTTCCATGTATAATATCATGTCATCTGCAAAAAGCGAAAGCTTGACTTCATCTTTGCCAATTTTGATGCCTTTGATTTCCTTTTGTTGTCTGATTGCTGATGCTAGAACTTCCAACACTATGTTAAACAACAGCGGTGAGAGTGGGCATCCCTGTCGTGTTCCTGATCTCAGGGAAAAAGCTCTCAGTTTTTCCCCATTGAGGATGATGTTAGCTGTGGGCTTTTCATAAATGGCTTTGATGATGTGTAAGTATGTTCCTTCTATCCCGACTTTCTCAAGGGTTTTTATTAAGAAAGGGTGCTGGATTTTGTCAAAGGCCTTTTCTGCATCGATTGACAGGATCATATGGTTCTTCTCTTTTTTTTTATTAATGTGATGTATCACGTTGATTGATTTGCGCATGTTGAACCAGCCCTGCATCACAGGAATGAATCCCACTTGATCGTGGTGGATAATTCTTTTTATATGCTGTTGAATTCGATTTGCTAGTATCTTATTGAGAATTTTTGCATCCATATTCATCAGGGATATTGACCTGTAGTTCTCTTTTTTTTTTTTCAACGTTTTTTTTTTTTTTATTTTTTTTTATTTTTTTTTTATTTTTGGGACAGAGAGAGACAGAGCATGAACTGGGGAGGGGCAGAGAGAGAGGGAGACACAGAATCGGAAACAGGCTCCAGGCTCTGAGCCATCAGCCCAGAGCCTGACGCGGGGCTCGAACTCACGGACCGCGAGATCGTGACCTGGCTGAAGTCGGACGCTTAACCGACTGCGCCACCCAGGCGCCCCTGTAGTTCTCTTTTTTTACTGGGTCTCTGTCTGGTTTAGGAATCAAAGTAATACTGGCTTCATAGAATGAGTCTGGAAGTTTTCCTTCCCTTTCTATTTCTTGCAATAGCTTGAGAAGCATAGGTATTATCTCTGCTTTAAATGTCTGGTAGAACTCCCCTGGGAAGCCATCTGGTCCTGGACTCTTATTTGTTGGGAGATTTTTGATAACCGATTCAATTTCTTCGCTGGCTATGGGTCTGTTCAAGCTTTCTATTTCGTCCTGATGAGTTTTGGAAGAGTGTGGGTGTTTAGGAATTTGTCCATTTCTTCCAGGTTGTCCAATTTGTTGGCATATAATTTTTCATAGTATTCCCTGATAATTGTTTGTATCTCTGAGGGATTGGTTGTAATAATTCCATTTTCATTCATGTTTTTATCTATTTGGGTCATCTCCCTTTTCTTTTTGAGAAGCCTGGCTAGAGGTTTGTCAATTTTGTTCATTTTTTCAAAAAACCAACTCTTGGTTTCGTTGATCTGCTCTACAGTTTTTTTAGATTCTATATTGTTTATTTCTGCTCTGATCTTTATTATTTCTCTTCTTCTGCTGGGTTTAGGCTGCCTTTGCTGTTCTGCTTCT
Source organism: Panthera uncia (assembly GCF_023721935.1). Lineage (NCBI taxonomy): Eukaryota > Metazoa > Chordata > Mammalia > Carnivora > Felidae > Panthera > Panthera uncia. Next base: position 28,269,335 of record NC_064818.1, on the reverse strand, counting down.
ATTTCCTTTAGGTGTGCTGTTTGATTTTGTATTTGGGATTTTTCTTGTTTCTTGAGATAGGCCTGGATTGCAATGTATTTTCCTCTCAGGACTGCCTTCGCTGCATCCCAAAGCGTCTGGATTGTTGTATTATCATTTTCGTTTGTTTCCATATATTTTTTAATTTCTTCTCTAATTGCCTGGTTGACCCACTCATTCTTTAGTAGCGTGTTCTTTAACCTCCATGCTTTTGGAGGTTTTCCAGACTTTTTCCTGTGGTTGATTTCAAGCTTCATAGCATTGTGGTCTGAAAGTATGCATGGTATAATTTCAATTCTTGTAAACTTATGAAGGGCTGTTTTGTGACCCAGTATATGATCTATCTTGGAGAATGTTCCATGTGCACTCGAGAAGAAAGTATATTCTGTTGCTTTGGGATGCAGAGTTCTAAATATATCTGCCAAGTCCATCTGATCCAATGTATCATTCAGGGCCCTTGTTTCTTTACTGACTGTGTGTCTAGATGATCTATCCATTTCTGTAAGTGGGGTGTTAAAGTCCCCTGCAATGACCACATTCTTATCAATAAGGTTGCTTATGTTTATGAGTAATTGTTTTATATATTTGGGGGCTCCGGTATTCGGCGCATAGACATTTATAATTGTTAGCTCTTCCTGATGGATAGACCCTGTAATTATTATATAATGCCCTTCTTCATCTCTTGTTACAGCCTTTAATTTAAAGTCTAGTTTGTCTGATATAAGTATGGCTACTCCAGCTTTCTTTTGGCTTCCAGTAGCATGATAAATAGTTCTCCATCCCCTCACTCTCAATCTAAAGGTGTCCTCAGATCTAAAATGAGTCTCTTGTAGACAGCAAATAGATGGATCTTGTTTTTTTATCCATTCTGATACCCTATGTCTTTTGGTTGGCGCATTTAATCCATTTACATTCAGTGTTATTATAGAAAGATACGGGTTTGGAGTCATTGTGATGTCTGTATGTTTTATGCTTGTAGTGATGTCTCTGGTACTTTGTCTCACAGGATCCCCCTTAGGATCTCTTGTAGGGCTGGTTTAGTGGTGACAAATTCCTTCAGTTTTTGTTTGTTTGGGAAGACCTTTATCTTTCCTTCTATTCTAAATGACAGACTTGCTGGATAAAGGATTCTCGGCTGCATATTTTTTCTGTTTAGCACACTGAAGATCTCGTGCCAGTCCTTTCTGGCCTGCCAAGTTTCAAAAGAGAGATCAGTCACGAGTCTTATAGGTCTCCCTTTATATGTGAGGGTACGTTTATCCCTTGCTGCTTTCAGAATTTTCTCTTTATCCTTGTATTTTGCCAGTTTCACTATGATATGTCGTGCAGAAGATCGATTCAAGTTACGTCTGAAGGGAGTTCTCTGTGCCTCTTGGATTTCACTGCCTTTTTCCTTCCCCAGTTCAGGGAAGTTCTCAGCTATAATTTCTTCAAGTACCCCTTCAGCACCTTTCCCTCTCTCTTCCTCCTCTGGGATACCAATTATGCGTATATTATTTCTTTTTAGTGTATCACTTAGTTCTCTAACTTTCCCCTCATACTCCTGGATTTTTTTATCTCTCTTTTTCTCAGCTTCCTCTTTTTCCATAACTTTATCTTCTAGTTCACCTATTCTCTCCTCTGCCTCTTCAATCCGAGCCGTCGTGGTTTCCATTTTGTTTTGCATTTCGTTTAAAGCGTTTTTCAGCTCCTCGTGACTGTTCCTTAGTAACTTGGGACATTTTCAGACAGGATTGCTTTTTCAGCCATGATTTCTTCTAGTGCTTTTTCAGCTCTTTCCTTTTTATTTTCTCCCTGTAGGACTGTGAAGACACAAATGTTGGATTTTTTGATAGTTCCACTAGAGTCATTTTTTTTCCCTCAGTCTGTTTTCTTTCTGTTATTTGACCTGTATAATTTCTGTTTTTCTGTCTCTTGGTTCACTGTATTTTTCCCCTGTCCCCTGCTATTGAGTCTATTCCATGATTTTTAAATATTTTTAAAGTTTATTTAGTTTGAGAGAGAGAGAGAGTGAGCAGGGAAGGGACAGAGAGAGATGGGGAGAGAGAGAGAGAATTCCAAGCAGGCGCCACATAGGCTGCTTGAAGCCCTATATTGGGCTTGAACTGAAGAACCATGAGATCGTGACCTGTGCTGAAATCAAAAGTCAGACGCTTAACCGACTGAGCCCCAGGTGCCCCATGATTTTAAAATTTCAGTTATTGTGTTTTTAGTTCTAAAATTTCCATTTGCTTTTGCTTTCATCTTCTTTTTCTTTGTTGAGACTTTGTATTTTTTTATTTGATTCAAGTATGTTCATAGCTTTTCAGGGAAACATTTTTATCATGGCTGCTTTAAAATCTTTGTCATATACTCTTGATCTTGGTTAGGGTCGTGATTTCAAGCCCCACATTGGGTGTAGAGATTACTAAAAAATTTAAAAATAAACTTAAAAAAAGAAACTTTTGGAGCACCTGGGTGACTCAGTTGGTTAAGTGTCAGGTTTCGGTGCAGGTCATGATCTTACGGTTCCAGGTTTGAGCCCTGTGTAGGGCTTCGCGCTGATAGCTCAGAGCCTGGAGCCTGCTTCAGATTCTGTGTCTCCCTCTCTCTCTCCCCCTCCCCTGCTTGTGCTCTGTCTCTCTCACTCTCAAAAATAAATAAACATAAAAAATAAAAATAAAAAAACATTAAAAAATTAAAAAAATCTTTGTTATACAATTCTAACATCTGTTTCATCCTTGGAGTTGGCATCTATTAACTGTCTTTTTTTCATTCAGTTTGAGATTTTCCTAGATTTCCTAGTTTTGATGAAACCAGAACACTTTTATATTATATTATTTAAAACTTCTGTTTAAGCTGACTTTCCTCTGACACTACTCTGATAGGGCAGGAGTGTATGCCACCTCATTGCTGCCAGGTGAGAGCTGAAATGCAGGTTGCCATTCAGCCTCTATTAACACATGGGGTGGGGGCTCCTCGTTCCTGCTGGATGGGGTGGATGTCTAGGTTCCCCACATGGTCTCCACTGACATTTTATGGTGAGCGCTTATTATCAACTAGCAGGGATGAAAGTCCTGGCTCCCTGCTTGGCTTCTCTGTTACTACCTCAGTAGGATATTGGGGTGCCTTTGGTGGCATCGGTGGGGGTTATGTAAGATCACAGTGTTTTCTGTGGTATTTGGCTAGGATAGAGTGAGTGGCTGTATACGAGTTTTCTGCATACAAGGCTTTGTCTTTCCTGTTCCTTTGGCTTTTGTTTGAGGTTTTTTTGTCTGCACCCATTGGCGCTCCTGGGTCACTAGCTTCTTCAGCTCCAAAGCTGGGATATGTGAGGCCAAAAGAAAATCCAGGGAACAAACTTCTGTGCTGTTCCTTGGGTCCCAAGGTGTCCAACTGGTCTACCTTTACTCCACCTTTCAGAGTCCTTATGTTTGTTTTATATATAATGTTTTAGAATTTTTAGTTGTGTGCTTTGTGGGAGGAGGGAGGAAAAGTACTCCAGCTTCCCAGAAGTGAACTCCTGGTTCACATTTAAAAAAATTATCAGGGTGCCTGCCTGGCTCAGTTGGAAGAGCATGCGACTCTTGATCTCTGAGTTGTGAGTTAGAGCCCCCACATTGGGTGTAGAGATTACTTAACTAAATAAATAAAAACTTTAAAAAAATGAACTTACTGCCTCTTGAATGTTTCAGATTTTCGTGGGGAAATATCCCAATTTGAGCACTGTTATAGTGTCCAGAAAATTTACTTGATTTTTCAATTTGTAGTAAAAAATTAAATTTTTCTTGCATACTGTAAATGTTTCAGAATTAAATAATATTGCGGGATTCCTGTTGTTTGGGACAAAAATCTTCTTTTTGAGCCTTTAATTTAAAAAATGGGAAAAGCAAGTTATGTTTCTTATATATATTAGATAACTGATCTATTTTCTTTGTTTTTAGTGTATAGTTGCAACAACGTGTATGGGAATAAACCATCCAATATTTTCTCGTAAAACTTTTGATTTTTGTATTGTGGATGAAGCCTCTCAAATTAGCCAACCAGTCTGCCTAGGGCCACTTTTTTTTTCGCAAAGATTTGTGTTGGTGGGGGATCATCAGCAGCTTCCTCCCTTGGTGCTAAACCATGAAGCAAGGTAAGCAGACATTGACATTTTAATTTTAAATTAGATTCTTCCTAAGGAACCATTTCAGTATACTGATAAGCCTGAATTTGATTTGTTGACAGAGCTCTTGGCATGAGTGAAAGCTTATTCAAGAGGCTGGAACAGAATAAGAATGCTGTTGTACAATTAACTGTGCAGTACAGAATGAACAGGTATTTCTAAGAGTGTCAGCTATGAGTGATTTTTATGTTCGTTTTCATCTACCAGAACTAAAATTATTTTTGTAATTCCCTTAGTAAAATTATGTCCTTAAGTAATAAACTGACATATGAAGGAAAGCTGGAGTGTGGATCAGACAAAGTGGCCAATGCAGTGATAAACCTACCTAACTTTAAAGCTGTAAAGCTGGAACTGGAATTTTATGCTGATTATTCTGAAAATCCTTGGATGATTGGAGTATTTGAGCCAAACAATCCTGTTTGTTTTCTTAATACAGATAAGGTAAAAACAACAACAAAATCTAAGTATTTTCTTTGGTTTTTCTCCTTTTGTCCTATTGTTTGTTTGTTTGTTTGTTTGTTTATAACATTAAAAAACTGTTTTTAACGTTTTATGTATTTTTGAGAGAAACAGAGAATCAGTGGGGGGAGGGACAGAGAGAGAGGGAGACACAGAATGGAAAGCAGGCTCCAGGCTCTGAGCTGTCCGCACAGACCCTGATACAGGGCTTAAACCCATGAGCTGTAAGATCATGACCTGAGCTGAAGTATGACGCTTACCTGACAGAGCCACCCAGGCACCTCAAGTCTTGTTATTTAAATTCTTGAGTTTTTGGGGCGCCTGGGTGGCGCAGTCGGTTAAGCGTCCGACTTCAGCCAGGTCACGATCTCGCGGTCCGTGAGTTCGAGCCCCGCGTCAGGCTCTGGGCTGATGGCTCGGAGCCTGGAGCCTGTTTCCGATTCTGTGTCTCCCTCTCTCTCTGCCCCTCCCCCGTTCATGCTCTGTCTCTCTCTGTCCCAAAAATAAATAAAAAACATTGAAAAAAAAAAAATTTTAAATTCTTGAGTTTTTAATAGTGAATGCTTTAATAGAACTTACCAGTTAAAACTAGTGTATTTCTTTTATTTCAACACAAAAGAATCTTCTTTCTATTGACCCAGTATCTTTGGAAGGCACTTTATTCTGAGAATTAATAGATGTCAAAATTGACTTTTAAAGTAGGAAAGCTAGAAAGTTAACCAAAAAAAAAAAAAAAAAAGAAAGAAAAAAGAAAAGAAAGTGAACTCAAGTGTATAATTACATTTCTTAGAAAAGAAATTGGCATTGATGTTATCAAAGGGCTGGGTTTACAAATGGAGATTTTATTTTTTTAGAGGAGTTTTGGCTTCACACCAAAATTGAGCTTGACAGTACAGATATTTCCCAAATACCACCTCTTGCCTCCACATATGCACATAAAGACCTCTTTACAAACTTGTCATTAAACAAAAATCTTCACAAGGACTTTAAATGACTTGATTCTTACTTCTAGGGACTAAGAAAAAGTTTTAACCTTGTACTTCAATAGTGTGTTTTATATAGTGCTTCTCAGCACTTGATTTGGAAGTCTTTATATGACTTCAGATAAGAATAGTTATCAATTGTATGTATGCATATAGTATAAAATAATTACATCTTTTGTTATTATGATCAATGGAGTCAGCTTTGTTAAAAATAGGGCCCCTCTTGCAAGGGAGCCTGGCTGTCTCAGTCTGTAGAGCATGCAACCCTTGATCTCAGGATCATGAGTTTGAGCCCCACATTGGGCATAGAGTTTACTTTAAAAATAAGTACGTAAGTTAAGTAAGTAAGAGGGGCGCCTGGGTGGCTCAGTCAGTTGAGCGTCTGGCTTTGGCTCGGGTCATCTCACGGTTTGTGAATTCGAGCCCCACATCAGGCTCTGTGCTGACAGCTCAGAGCCTGGAGCCTGTTTCAGATTCTGTGTCTCCCTCTCTCTCTGCTCCTCCCCTGTTCGTGCGCGCTCTCTCTCTCTCTCTCTCTCTCTCTCTCTCTCTGAAAAAGAAATAAACATTAAAAAAATTTTTTTTTTTTTTTAATAAGAATAAAAATAAGACCCCACCCTGTGTGCCATGATGGAATTTTCATTCTCTTGGATATTGCCCTTAACATTTCAGGTTCAAGGAGTAATAAATAGGGGCAAGTGGGCTCTGGGAAATTTTTTCAGTAAACTGATTTCACAAATGATTACATTTAGAAACCTCAATTCCAATTTTTTAGTTATAATTTACAATTATTTTCCTCACCAATCATTTTTTGTTTTTGCTACTCAGTTTTTTTCTTTCTTAGCATCAAGAATCCAAATAAAATGTATTAAAAATAATCAAGATTGGGGCATTTGGGTCTCTCAGTCCATTAAGCATCCGATTTTACCTCAGGTCATGATCTCATGGTTTGTGGGTTTGAGTCCAGCATCGGGCTGTACATTGTCAGTGCAGAATTCTCTCTCTTCCCTCTCTCTCTGCCTCTCCCCCCATGTGTATGCATGCTTTCTTCTCTCTCTCTCTCTCTCTCAAATAAACTTTTAAAAAAATGCAAAAAAATAAGTAAAAAATAATCAAGATTTGGGTGCCTGGCTGACTTAGTCAGCACAGCATGTAACTCTTCTTTTTTTTTTTTTTTTAAAGATTTATTTACTTTTGAGAGAGAGAGTACAAGTCAGGGAGGGGCAGAGAGAGAAGGAGACAGAGGATCCAAAGTAGGCTCTGTACTGACAGCAGTGAGCCCCATGAGGAGCTCAAACTGAGGAACCATGAGATCATGACCTGAGCTGAAGTTGGATGATCAACTGACTAAGCCACCCAGGTGCCCTGAGCATGTGACTTTTGATCTCAGGGTCCTAAGTTCAAGCCCCATGTTGGGCAATGGGGCCTACTGTAATTAATAATAATAATAATAATAATAATAATGTATAATCAACATCATCATCAAGATTACTTAAGAATTATGTAGGAACAAAATAGTCCTTGGAGAGTTTTACCGGGGATGGTATAACCTGGGGAACTATGGGCTTCATTATTTGTATAAAAGGCAACAAGATGGCACAAAAATAGACACTCAGATCAATGGAACAGAATAGAGAACCCAGAAATGCACCCATAAATGTATGGCCAACTAATCTTTGACAAAGCAGGAAAGAATATCCAATGGAATAAAGACGGTCTCCAGCAAATGGTACTGGGAAAACTAGACAATGATATGCAGAAAAATGAACCTGGACCACTTTGTTATACCATACACAAAAATAAACTCAAAAAAGGATGAAAGACCTAAATGTAAGACTGGAAGCCATCAAAATCCTAGAGGAAAATTCAGGCAAAAACCTCTTTGACCTCGGCCGCAGCAACTTCTTACTCAGCACGTCTCCCGAGGCAAGGGAAACAAAAGCAAAAATGAACTACTGGGACCTCATCAAAATAAAAAGCTCCTACACAGCGAGGGAAACAATCAGCAAAACTAAAAGGCAAGTGACGGAATGGGAGAAGATATTTACAAATAACATTATCCAATAAAGGGTTAGTATCCAAAATCTATAAAGAACTTACCAAACGCAACACCCCAAAACACAAATAATCCAGTGAAGAAATGGGCAAAATACATGAATAGACACTTCTCCAAAGAAGACATCCAGATGGCCAGCTGACACATGAGAAAATGCTCCACATCACTCATCATCAGGAAAATACAAATCAAAACCACAGTGAGATATCCCCTCACCCCTGTCAGAATGGCTAACATTAACAACTCAGGCAACAACAGATGCGAGGATGCGGAGAAAGAGGATCTCTTTTGCATTGCTGGTGGGAATGCAAGCTGGTGCTGCCACTCTGGAAAACAGTATGGAGGTTCCTCAAAAAATTAAAAATAGAACTACCCTACAACCCAGCAATTGCACTACTAGGTATTTATCCAAGAGATGCAGGTACGCTGTTTCAAAGGAGCATGCACACCCCAATGTTTATAGCAGCACTATCAACAATAGCCAAAGTGTGGAAAAAGCCCAAATGTCCGTCATCTCATGAATGGATAAAGAAGATGTGGTGTATATCTATATACAATGGAGTGTTACTCGGCAATCAGAAAGAATGAACTCTTGCCATTTGCCACTACGTGAATGGAACTAGAGGGTATTATGCAAAGCGAAATTAGTCAGTTGGAGAAAGGCAAATATCATATGACTTCACCCATATGAGGACTGTAAGATACAAAACAGATGAACATAAGAGAAGGGAAGCAAAAAGAATATAAAAACAGGGAGGGGGACAAAACATAAGAGAGTCTTAAATATAGAGAAGAAACAGGGTTGTTGGAGGGGTTGTGGGAGGAGGGATGGGCTAAATGGGTAAGGGCACTAAGGAATCTACTGAAATCATTATTGCACTATATGCTAACTAATTTGGATGTAAATTTAAAAATAAGTAAATTATAAAAGTAAAAAAAGGCAACAAGAATATGGAAAGAGAACAGATATTAGGGTCAGATCTAGGTTTGAATCCTAGTGCTATGATTTATTGTGAAGTCTTGGGCAAGTTACTTATCTTTTCTAGCTTCTGATGCTTATAAACTGGGAGATAACAAAGGAAGTTATGTGAAGCCCAATGTGTGGTCAACTTTCACAGAGATTTTAATCTGAACTGTAGGATGTTTAAGATGGGCTGCCTCTGGGTGACTTTCTGAAAGTGGCTAATGTCATTCATTTTTATTCTTTTACCTTCAACTTTTATTTTTAATTTTTTTTAGAGAGCTAGAGTGAGTGGGGGAGAGGGGGAGAGGGAGAGAGAATCCCAAACAGGCTCCATGCTGAGCACAAGTCTCAATCCCAGGACCCCTGGCATCATGACCTGAGCTGAAATCAAGAGTTGGGTGCTTAACCAACTGAGCTACCCGAGCACCCCATCTTTTACCTTCAGTTTTTAAAATGACAATATTTTTCACTGGTCTCCACAGCTGGTTGTTTAGTCTCTATGGCTACCTGTGTACTGACAGTACTCTTAACCTATTTTTCTTTTTAGGTTCCAGCACCAGAACAAGTTGAAAAGGGTGGTGTGAGCAATATAACAGAAGCCAAACTAATAGTTTTCCTGACCTCAGTGTTTATTAAGGTAATTTAAATTTTAATTTTGAGGGCTAATTAATATTAAAGTGAAATGCAGTATAATGTTAGAATGCAAGGAACGTAAGAATTAACGTTAATCCTTGTTCATTAAGATGCAGCCTGATTGCTTTTGTTCTGTTTTGAGAAAACTATCTAGGATATAATTTTTTATAATGGTAATTTGGGTTTCCATTTAGGTTAATTTTTTGTAACATCAGATAATTATGATTGTGTCATGTAGGGTTGTAGTCAGTATGATCAGTATGGTTGGGGATTGGAAACTTCAATGTAAGGGATAGCAGGGTGTAATGTATTTTTTGTACTTTTTTTTTAAATGGCAGCACTGTTGTAGTGGCATGCAAACCATTATACTGCCATGAATCAATAAAAATCAAGGGAGCCATGTTTGAGGAAATTACTTAAAAATTTTGTTTAATGTTTATTCATTTTTAAGAGACACAGAGCACAAGCAGGGGTGAGGCAGGGAAAGAGGGAGACAGAATCTGAAGCAGCCTCCAGGCTCTGAGCTGTCAGCACAGAACCCAATGTGGGGCTCAAACTCACATGAACTGTGAGATCATGACCTGAGCCGAAGTTGGATCCTTTAACCGACTGAACCACTCAGGCGCCCTGAGGAAATTATTTAATCTCAGGAAATACAGATATAGATTTAGAGCAAATTTAGCAATTGTATTTACTCCTTGCAACAAGAGGATCTGTTATAAACATTAATTGGGCACACATTTAACAAGTTTAGTAAAGCTTTAACAGAAATCAGGATTTTCATTTTCGTTGTGTTTTTTTTCTGTTTAGGCTGGATGTAAACCCTCTGATATTGGTATTATTGCACCATACAGGCAGCAGTTAAAGATCATCAATGATTTATTGTCCCATTCTTCTATTGGAATGGTCGAAGTTAACACCGTAGACAAATACCAAGGAAGAGACAAAAGTATCATTCTAGTAACTTTTGTTAGAAGTAATAAAGATGGACCTGTGAGTTCATTGTATTTTCTTCTGATTTGTTTGGGACATTTTTTTCTTTTCTTTTTTTTAGGTTGTGGTAAAAATGTAATGTAAAATTTTAAATCATCACCATTTTTCAATATACAGTTCAGTGGTGTTAAGTTTATTCATAGTGTTTTGCAACAGATCTCCAGAACTTTTTCATTTTGAGAAATTGAAACTCTATACCCATGAATAACAACCTTCCAATTCTTTGTCCCTCCAGTCTCTGGTAACCGTCATTCTGCTTTCTGTCTCTGAATTTGACTGCCATAGTCACCTCATTTAAGTGGACTTGTACAGTATTTGTCCTTTTGTACTTGGCTTGTTTCATTCGGCGTGGTATTTTCGAGGTTCATCCACTGTGTAGTATGTCAGAAGTTTGTTCCTTTTTAAGGCTGAATAATATTGCATTGCATGGAAAGGGCACCTTTTGTTTGTCTGCTCATCCATCAGTGAATATTTGGGTTGCTTCCATCTTTTGGCTGTTGTGTTTGGGGCATTTTAAACATAGAGGCATCCTTCGATATACTCTTGATTTTATATATAATTCCAGGGTTTGTTTGTTTGTTTTGTTTTGTTTTTTGCATTTTTACCTCTTTTTGATTCCTGTTTCTAGATTATATGAGATACCTTCATAAGGTTCTAAAAATATATGTAGTAAAAAGTCTCCTTTCTACCAGTTCCTCTTCCACTCAGTTCTCACCTTTACAGATAATCAGAATTTTTTTTTAATGTTTGTTTATTTATTTTGAGAGAGAGATAGAGAGCATGCATGCATATGTGTGGTGGTTGGGGAAGGGCAGAGACAGAGAATCCCAAACAAGCTCCACAGTGTGAGCACAGAGCCTGATATGGAGCTTGGACCCATGAACCATGAGATCATGGACCCAAGCTGAAATCAGATGCTCAACCAACTGAGCCACCCAAGTGCCCCTGTTTTTTATTTTTTAATTTTAATTTCAGTATAGTTAACATACAGTGTTATATTAGTTTCACATTTGTGATACAGTGATTCAACAATTCTATACATTACTCAGTGCCCATGGTGATCATGTACTCCTACTTCCCTTTACCTATTTCATATATCCCTCTACCCACCTCCCCTCTGGTAACCACCAGTTTGTTTTTTAAGAGTTAACAGTCTGGTTTTTTGTTTGTCTTTTTTCTTTGTACATTTGTTTTGTTTCTTAAATTCCACATATGAGTGAAATAATATAGTATTTGTCTTTCTGTGACTTATTTCACTTGGCATTAGACCCTGTAGATCCATCCATGCTGTTGCAAATGGCAAGATTTCTTTCTTTTTTATGGCTCACAAGTATTCCGTATGTATATATACCAATCCATTGATCTATCAGTGGGTACTTGGGCTGTTTCCATAATTTGGCTGTTGTAAATAATGCTTAATCATTAGGGTACATACAAATTAGTGTTTTTGTATTCTTTGGTTAAATACCTAGTAAGTAGTGAAATTACTGGATCATATGGTAATTCTATTTTTAATTTTTTGAGGAACTTCCATTCTGGTGAGTACAGAGACTGATTCGGATCCTCTGTCTGCCCCCTCTCTCTGCCCCTCCCCTACTCATGCTGTCTCTCTCTCCCTCTCTCAAAAATAAACACTAAAAACACATATACATGAAAACATATACATATATCTATATAGATAGATATTTTGATAGATATACACATACACACAAACCATGACACTTATATACAATAAGAAACTATGCAACTGTAAGAACAGAATGAAGTCTCTTTCTGTGTATCGACATGGAAAGATCTGTAAGCTATTTTTTAAGTGAACAAAGGAAAGTCCATTAGAGTATATACATTACCTTCTGTGTAAAAAAAAGGAAATATGAATACTGATTCATATCTGTTTGCATAAAGGAATTATAGGTTACCAAAAAAAACCCAAATTGTATACAACTCAACACCAAAAAAACCAATCCAACTAAAAAATGGGCAGAAAACAGGAATAGACATTTCTCCAAAGACATGCAGATGGCCAATAGACACATGAAAAGAACATTAATTATCAAGGAAATCAAAATCAAAATCACAATGAGTTATCACCTCACACCTGTCAGAATGGCTAAAATCAAAAACACAAGGAACAACAGGTGTTGGTGAGAATGTGGGGAAAAAGGAACCCTCATGCACTGTTGGTAGGAATGCAAACTGGTGTAGCCACTGTGGAAAAAGCAGACAGCCAGATGCAGGGCTTGAACTTACGAACCACAAGATCATGACCTGAGCTGAAGTTGGATCCTTAACCGACGAAGCTACCCAGTCAGTTTAATCATTCCTCTGAGTCTTCTGCTATTACACGTTTTTATTGCTGTAACCAACAATGTTATAATGAGTGGATTTAGCTTCAGTTCCTTAAATTATAGCTAGGATATTGCACCCAAGATAAAATATTTGTAAGTTGGTGTTGTGAACAAGTTTTTCCAACTGCCTATAGAATTTTAAATGTGTTTGTGAATCTTTTCTGCACTATATGCTTAAAGTAGGAAAATAGTTCACAACAAACTGTTCTTTGCTATAACAAACTTAAATATATAAGAAAACTCAAATAAATTGAAAATTATTTCTTTCAGCTTGGTGAACTCCTGAGAGATTGGCGACGTCTTAATGTTGCTATAACCAGAGCCAAACATAAACTGATTCTTCTGGGATGTGTACCCTCACTAAACCGCTATCCTCCTTTGGGGAAGTTACTTCATCATCTAAACTCAGAAAAATTAATATCCTTTTTGTTTTGCATATGGTCACATTTGTGCTTTGTGAGTATTTTATGTACTTGTATAATTAAAACTTAGTGTCCTGTGTTTTCTATGGGCATATTTCAAAGACCTGATTTTACAAAGGAAAGAGAGAAAACAATTGTCAGGAAGTTATTTTATTTTACTTTAATTTATTATTTTATTTTTATTTTTATTTTTTATTTTATTTTATTATTTTATTTTATTTTATTTTATTTTATTTTATTTTATTTTATTTTATTTTATTGTTTATTTATTTTGAGAGAGAGACAGAGAGAGGGAGCAGGGAGGGTGCAGAGACAGAGAGAAAGAATCCCAAGTAGGGTCCGCACTGTCCATGCACACAGAGCCCAACGGAGCCCATTGTGATGTTCAAACTCACAAATGGTGAGATCGTAACCTGAGCTGAAACCATGAATCAGAGGCTTAACTGACTGAGCCACCCAGGCACCCCTATTTTATTTTACTTTATCATTATTATTTTTTTAAGTAGGCTCCATGCCCAGTGTGGACTCCAACATGAGGCTTGAACTCACAACCCTGAGATCAAGACCTGAGTTCAGATCAGGTTTGGACACTTAACTGAGCCACCCAGGTGCCCTGTCACAGGAAGTAATTTTAAGCAAAAACTGAAATAATGAAGGTGATGGAGAAGGATGATTTGTGAAGGGAGAAAGGGAAGAAAAGGGACTTGATCTGCTGCCCTAGGAGCAGAATGCATGTTTCTTAGAACACATCTAGGAAAAGTGGTTACCCCTTCTGGATCCTCTCACAATAATTTATAATTATTTTTCTTTAATCTGGAACAAAACATTAATATAAACAAAAAGGGGTGCCTGCATGGCTCAGTCAGTTAAGCATCTGGACTCTTGATTTTGACTTAGTTCATGATCTCACGATTATGAGATCCAATCTGTGAGACTGAGCTCTGAGTCAGTCCCCTCTTTTTGCCCCTCCCCTGCTCGTGCTCTCGTGTGGAAAAATTAAATTAAAAGAATTAAAAAATGGAGAATTATTCCTAGTCATATTATGGGTTATTAAGATAAATCATCTTTTAAAAAATTATATGAAGGTCTTAGGCTATGATATATAAACCTTATTGCTTACGTACATTATTATCCATAGAATGCCATAAAATTTTTTTAGCAGTTCTTTAAACCAAATTACAAAATGTTGAATAATGTCATAAATGTCTTCCTGCAATGCCATTTTGTGTTAAGTATATCTTCCTTAATTTATTTTACATCATGGATCTTCCATCAGAGGAACATGAAAGTCTTTGTCATGTATTAGGTGGTTTTCAAAGAAGATAAAGCACTGTTTTCCTTGCTTTTCTTTTACTGGCATAGTGATCTTCTCTAAATATTACCTGTTATTTGTAATTTGGATATGCTGTGAAAAGTGTCTGGTTAGACTATGAAGATCACTTTTATCCCAAGGATATGAAATAATGTAAAATGTACTCTGCTCAGAGTTCCAGTTTTTTGGTTTTTTTTTTTTTTTTGGTATAATCTTTTAAACATAAAGTTCTATCACTATGCAGAATTTAACACAGTATTGTTTCAGTATAAGTGTACCCAAAACTGAAAAGTATGTTTATACGTACTATAAGTATGTTTTTGTGTGACCTAGAAAGAGTTTGACAAATTTTTACCAGCTTTATTGATGGATTAACTCTAGGATCTGAGAAACTTTAAGTCTAAAATTTCAATACTAATTTGATTTTATAGGTTTTTATCATATTTTGCTCATTCTTTAAGAGATTAGGGAAAGAAAATTATTTGTTTTTATTACCTAAGCACAGCCTTATGATGATGAGGACACAGGTGTGATTCTTTTCTGTGTTTTGAGATCTCTGATCCAAAGACCATTTTGCAGGATTTTTCCCCTGACTATTGCTTTTTGGTATAAGGTATATTTTTACTTTAAATCTAGTCTTTTAAACTATTAATTATAAATTTATTATTTCTCCCTAATTTCTGATTGCCCCTTAATCTCCCACTTGTTATTTTCAGTAGATTTTGATATAAAAGAAAATAATTCTTTTGAGAAGTTTTGTTTGCTGAATTGATGATAAAAAGTTTATTTTCACCTATTGTTCATATGACCCTTTGTTTTGAGACACTACTCAGTTTTCTCTCTCTCTCTCTTTTTTTTTTTTTCCTTGGGAATAAAGATATTTTTGTAAAATAATTGCCTCAAAATTCTTAAGTTAAGTAAATGGTGATCAATTTTAACTTTACTGTGTCCATCTTCTGTGGGAGGATATCTCTCTCAAGGTTGTATTTTTTTTTTTAATGAATGTTAAATGTGTTAAAATTGTTGCTTCTACCTCACCTCACATGTTCCTTAAAAATTACTTGAAGTTTTTTATTAAATAAATTGTTTTCTACTGTTAGACCTTAGTATGTCAATTATTAATCCTGATTACTAATTAAGTTCAGGGTTGCCCAGCATTTTTTCAGGTAGTAACAAGTGAAATGTTGATAATGCTGTTAAGCTGTATATAAATACTTCTGTAGCACAAAAATGGAAACCATTCTTTTGGCGGGGAAAGAAAAGGCTTTTTGGAGAAGGTATCTTATTAAAGTCTGGTAAAGACTGGGTAGAATTGCATAAATTGTAGACAAATCTAGATAGAGGGTACAACAAATGGGAAAAGGAAAAGAAATGTATAGGCAACAGCAAAAATAGTTTAGTATAGTTAAAAGAAACATACAAGGAAGTATTAGAGACCATGGATTACAGACCATGGTTCCCAATACTGGCCCATGAAAGCAATTTTAATAGGTTACAACCAGCTTTGCTTTTAAAGGAAAAGAGTGGAAAATATTAGGGTATATCACATATAAAAAAGACACAAAAGGGGTGCTGGAGTGGCTCGGTCAGTTGAGCATCCGGCTCTTGATTTCGGCTTAGGTCGTGATCCCAGGGTTGTGGGATCAATCCCTGTCGGGCTCTGCACTGGGCATGGAGACTGCTTAAGATTCTCTCCCTTTTTCCCTCTGCTCCTCTCCCCTGCTGTCTGTCTGTCTCTCTCTCTCTCTCTCTCTCAAAAAAAAAAAAAAAAAAGACACAAAAGTAGAACAGTAAACTCCTGTATATATATATATATACTCATCACCCATATGTAATATACCCATCACCCATATGTAATAGAAGATTTTGCTGCAATATTTTCAATATTCTTTTTCCCCTTTGCTGAGATGTTTTAAAGCAAATTCTAGATGTCCTCTAATTTCACTGCTATACTTCAGTATGTGATGAGCTTTTTAATTTTTTAAATTTTTATTATTTTTTAAAAATATGTATTTTTGAGAGAGAATGTGTGTGCATGCATCAGCGGGAATGGGGCAGAGAGAGAGGGAGATGGGCAGTCTCTGGGCTGTCCATGCAGAGCCCAACATGGGGCTCGAACTCACGAACCATGAGATCATGGCCTGAGCCGAAGTTGGATGCTCAAGCAACTGAGCCACCCAGGTGCCCAGTGATGAGCTTTTAAAAAATAGTATTTTTGTTATATGATGATATTAGTAAGCTTAAAAACCTAGATTGTTAGCTTTAGTAAGTCAAGGGCTTAGAATAGATTAATATTCTACTTTAATCCTGTTAATTTAGTTTAAACATAGACACTAAATTCCAATTCTTTTCAACACAAGGGGACTAGAATACCCAGCAAATGTATATTTTGGGGCTTAAGAATATCTACCTCGGGGCGCCTGGGTGGCTTTGTCGGTTAAGCGTCCAACTTTGGCTCAGGTCATGATCTCACGGTCCGTGAGTTCGAGCCCCGCATCGGGGCTGTGCTGACAGCTCAGAGCCTGGAGCCTGCTTCAGATTCTGTGTCTTCCTCTCTCTCTGCCCCTCCCCTGTTCATGCTCTGTCTCTCTCTGTCTCAAAAATAAATAAACGTTAAAAATTAAAAAGAAAAAAAAAAGAATACCTCAAAGGGAGAATTTATTTGCTTGCTTTAAATAAAACTGGTCTATTGCTGAATTAAATATCTTTCCTACTTGTCACCTATAAAGTCCCTGGGGGAAAAGCAACCTAGGAAATAAAGCTCTTTTCCTTTGTTTTCATGGTTCTATAAAATAAATACTTAATTTTATATGCTTTCTCAAATGCACTTAGAATACAAATACTTCCTTCTTTACCCATCACTTGGAGAGAAGAAAAATGAACAAGTCAGTCATATTTCAATATTTAATAGCAAGATAGAAGGGGTTAGACTTGTAATGAGTTTTAGACTCCTTGGAACACTAAAAACTTCCTGTATTTTGATATATGAAAATCAAGCCAATTTGTATTGGCTCAAATTCTGGTTCTGTCCCTTAGTTCTCTGAATAGAGAGGCAAGCTATTTAACCTTTCAGAGTTTAGTTTCATCTGCAAAATGGAGCTAATTCTATCCTCATAGAGTGGTTTTGAAAATGAAAAAGACTCTGGCCTAGGAACTGATGTATAATTACATGCTCACTAATAATAGAGGGGGCATGGAAGATCAGTGGCGAAAGGATAATGGAATAGTTGTCTACACATAAGGAAAAAGTGAAATTTGATCCTGTTTCACACCATTCACTAAAATCAATTCTGGGTGCAACAACAGGCCTAAACATGAAAGATGAAGCTATGTAACTCTTAAAAGAGAGTACCTTCATGACCTTGAGGTGGGGAGGATTTCTTAAGACAGTAAAGCATAAACCATAAATTCAACTACAAGAACAGTAAGAATTTATATTTATCAAAGTCTCTATACAGAGAAAATATTAGAAAATGACAACACATAATTGACACCAAACTAGTATGTAGAATATTAAGTAACATGTACAGGCCAATAAGAAAAAGGGCAAAAGAAAAATTGGCTAAAGACCTGAACAGTTTCTTTGCAAAGGAGAAACTCCAAATATTAAACATGGGGGAAGTGCTCAGTATCATCAGTAAAATAATGAGATACATACAAAATAGACCCATCATACAATCGCTTACCTAGAAGATTGGACAGAAAAGAAATTCTCACAATTCTAAGCATTAGAACGAACATAGAGCAACAGAAAAACCAAACTGCTGATACATTTTGAGAAAAGTTTTAAAAAGTTTGTCAGTAAATTTTTTTAAATGTTTGTTTATGTTTTGAGAGACCTAGAGCACGAGTGGGGGAGGAGCAGAGAGGGAGGAAGACACAGAATCCAAAGCAGGCTCCAGGTTCTGAGCTGTCAGCACACAGCCTGATGCGGAGCTCAATCCCATGAACCGTGAGATCGTGACCTCAGCCAAAGTCAGAAGCTTAACTGAGCCATCCAGGTGCCCCAGTAAATTTTTTTTTTAATTTTTTATGCTTATTTATTTTTGAGAGAGAGTACGTACACATACACGAGTGGGTTAGGGAGAGAGAGAATCCCAAGTGGGCTCTGCGCTGACAGCAGAGGTGGAGCTTGAACTCACAAACCCTGAGATCATGACCTGAGCCCAAATCAAGAGTCGGATGCTTAACTAACTGAGCCACCCAGACTCCCCAAGTTTGTCATTAAATAAAAGGAAAGGCATACCTTATTTATTTTGAGAGAGTGTGTGCAGAGCGGGGCTCAAACTCACCAGCCATACTCATAAACGCCATACTCATAAACTGAAATCATGACCTGAGCCAAAATCAAGAGTCAGATGCTTAACCAGCTGAGCCACCTATGCACCCCTATTCTTTTTTTTTTTTAAATTTTTTTTTTAATGTTTATTTATTTTTGAGACAGAGAGAGACAGAGCATGAACGGGGGAGGGGCAGAGAGAGAGGGGGAGACACAGAATCGGAAGCAGGCTCCAGGCTCTGAGCCATCAGCCCAGAGCCCGACGCGGGGCTCGAACTCACGACCGCGAGATCGTGACCTGAGCTGAAGTCGGACGCTCAACCGACTGAGCCACCCAGGCGCCCCTATGCGCCCCTATTCTTAACGGTATGCCCTACTGATTCTCTTGCACATTGGCATAAGGATATATCATACAACCTGGAAACCCTACAACCTGGAACTTGGACATGATTGATGTTGAACAAAAGAAGTGTAATAAAATTCATGTTACTCCATCCCTGCCCACCCAGCCGCCTCTATCCGCCCCTATTCTTTTATTTATTTATTTATTTATTTATTTATTTATTTATTTATTTTTGGGACAGAGAGAGAGACAGAGCATGAACGGGGGAGGGGCAGAGAGAGAGGGAGACACAGAATCGGAAACAGGCTCCAGGCTCCGAGCCATCAGCCCAGAGCCTGACGCGGGGCTCGAACTCACGGACCGCGAGATCGTGACCTGGCTGAAGTCGGACGCTCAACCGACTGAGCCACCCAGGCGCCCCTATGCGCCCCTATTCTTAACGGTATGCCCTACTGATTCTCTTGCACATTGGCATAAGGATATATCATACAACCTGGAAACCCTACAACCTGGAACTTGGACATGATTGATGTTGAACAAAAGAAGTGTAATAAAATTCATGTTACTCCATTTGTGAAAAGCTTACAAACAGGAAAAATAAACTACTTGGTTTAGGGGAACATATTTGCATGGTAGAAACAGCAAAGCAAGGAAATGATTCTCATAAAAGCCAGAATAGTATTTACCTAGGGGGATGATGAATGGGGGCTAGGTGAATGGTGAATGGGTCCATCCTGTGCTCACTGATGTGGTGGTAGTCACCCAGCTGTTCATTTTATAATGATTCTTTAAACTTGTAGAGAGCGAGTTACTTATGTCCAGCAATAACCAAGCAGTTAAGGGTACTGCAGCAATCAGATATTTGAGGAGACCAGCACCTGCTGACTGTACCCCAGTACAAGTCTGATAACAAGCAGAAGCAGAGGAGCTCTGCAGGAGCCGAAGACTGATTAAATTCCTTTAAAAAAGGGAGGATTGGGCCACCTGGGTGGGTCGGTTGGTTAAGCATCTGACTTCAGCTCAGGTCATGATACTGTGGTTCACAAGTTCCAGCCCTGGATGGGGCTCTCTGCTGTCAGTGTGGAGCTCGCTTTGGACCCTCTGTCCTTCTCTCTCTGCCCCTCCCCTGCTTGTGCACTCTCAAAAATAAACATTTTTAAAAAATTAAAAAGGGGCATCCGCATTGCTCAGTCGGTTAAGCATCTGACTTTGGCTGAGTCTGAGCCCCAAGTCCGGCTCTGTGCTGACAGGTCAGAGCCTGGAACCTGCTTGGGATTCTGTGTCTTCCTCCCTCTACCCCTCCCCCACTCATGCTTGGTCTGTCAAAAATAAATAAAAACATCAAATAAAAAAAGGATATTTTAGCAAACTGTCAAGACATCTCAGACACCCCTCTGTGAACACTTTAAAAAGGCAGCTGCTGCTGAAGGCTCTGCCTGATGGATCTCAGAACAAAACTGAGATCCTTCAGTGCTTGAACATAATATGTAAATATTAAGAGGTGACCCAACAAGACTGAGGCTTTATCTCAACTGCACACCCACAGACTTCTGGTTTGGTTTGTTAACTTCCTACTGGCTGTGTTATCTTTTGTTGTGTGACTTGTAAACCCCAGTTAATCACGTGGTGAAATGTCATTGAGTTCAGAATCCTGAACTTGTTTTATAATTATGTTAATCTTGTTTTATGACTGAATAAGGCTGACATTGTGGAAAAACACAACTCATGTTTGTATCTTTATAGCTTGCTCATGACACTGCATATATGTTTTATACTTTTTTCTCTATGTATGATTATCTCACAGTAAAGAAAATTAAAAACCAAAAGAAATAAACATAACAGAACTATACTGGCCAAGGTGTTGAAGAGACAAACAGAGCCCCATTTTCATGAAATTTCTCGGTCTGGCTCCGCCACTGTCTTAACAATTGCTGATCTAACTAGGTAATAGCTTAAGTTTCCCAGGCTTAACCTGTCATGTGCCCATGTGGGTTTTTTTTTTGAGTTTATTTTTCTGAGAGAGAGAGACAGAGTGTGAACACGGCAGGGGCAGAGAGCAAGGAAGACAGAATCTGAAGCAGGCTCCAGGCTCTGAGCGATCAGGATAGATCCCGATGCGGGGCTTGAACTCGCAAGCAGTGAAATCATGACCTGAGCCAAGGTCGGATACCTAACGACTGAGCCACCCAGGTGCCCCTTTAAATGAGAAACAGGTAGCTTTATCTCTATACCTCTGTCCCTTGATTAGTGTGGCCCTTCCCCCTGCCGGTGTATTTACTAGTTTAAAAGTCGTTTTGGGGCTGCTTAGTTGCAGCAGATTTCTGCCTACTGTTCACTGCTTCAGATTTTCTAAATTCTTCTGCTCCCCTAAGAGTTTGAGAAGAGTGAAGGGAAGCGGTCAGGTGTGTCAAATGAACCCCGCCCCCGTGTGGATGAAAACGTTTGCACGTGGCTCGCACCCTTTGGCAAAGCGGCCCCAGCGCGCCAGCGAAGCCCCCGGGTGAGAGACTGGTGGTCCGGCCGGTGACCAGCCTCAGGCTCCTCACACGCGAGGTCACCTTCACGCTCCTCTCCCTTCTCCTTCCGGTCCGACTGGACGCGAGGAGGCCTGGCGAGGGCGGGTTTCTCTCCCGCCGGTTGCAGGCCCCGCGGCCCCCCACTCGCGGCGCCGCGGGACCGCCCGGGCGTCCTCCCGCCGCCGGGAGCGCTGTGGGCCGCGGCAGGCCTGGTGGCAGACGCCGTGGCGGCCGCCGCGCGCCTGAAGGAATCTGCTGGCGGGGCCCAGGGCGTCCCCGCCCGAGACCGCGCCGCCGTCGCCGCCATGGGTAAGGGGAGCGGACCGAGAGCGGACCTTGGGCTCTCCGTCCTAGGACGCGGCCGGGCGAGGAGGACCCTTGGTGATAGGCACCGAAGCCTCGGGTCGCCACTGGGGCCCGAGTCCGGGCCTGGACCAGGGCGGGGGCAGCCGGGGACTCGGGGGTGCCGGGGATCGCCATGGCAACGCGCGGCCGCCCCTTGTTGCCTCCCGACCCCGCCCGGGTTCTAGGGCCTAATGGCCGAGGGCTCCTTGTCTGACGACTTCCAAGGGGCGAAGCCAGGGTCGGCCAGGGGGCCGCTCCCGGGTCGGTGGAACAGCCGCGGACGGGCGATGACTTTTCAGGTTTGGGGGTGGCGGAGGGAAGACGCGTCTCAGGTTTTGGCTTGGGTGCCCGACGCCAAGGGCGGGAGAGGTGCAGCGATGCAGCGCAGGACCCCGGGTGAGCCCTCCGTGGGGAACCTGGGGCGCCCCGAGCCCTTTGGGCAGCCTTACTGCAGGGAGGCAGGGAGGGGACTCTGGGCCCGGGCGAGATGAGGGGACTGGCCCTTGGCCTTGTTGGGGCTGCGAAGAGCCGGACACATCTTCGAGCCCGGGCGGGGCGCGGTCGGCGTGTAAAGGCTCCCGGGCGAGGAAGCTGCGGGCGCGGAGCATGGACCTGCCTCGGAGCAGCTGTAAAGGCGCCTTTTGTCTGCTTGTCCCTTCACAAGTTACGGATCGTGATCCACACTGTTAAGAAAAATGAGAATTGGTACAGATTATGAAACATCAAGTGGTTTCCGAAAAATGAGGGAATCATACCACGATGCAGATTTGAAGGAGTGATGTGTGTGCAGATTTTCCACCAGTTAGCTTGGTCATAGCTGTTGTGGGTGTTTGCATTTTTAGTTGCTTAGAATTCTGACTCAGGTTTCACCCTTAGCTCAGAACTTGAATACTGGATCATTGGAAACCCTGGACTTTTTTGTTCAATAGAGGAGGAACGGACACTTGGTTCACTTGGACTAGTAGATTTGCCAGAGATTATGAAAGGTTATACTAAGTGCTTTCATTTTTCTGCACTTCATTTTGTCATCTGTGTTGGCTGTAAATATTCCTGCCTGTCACAACAGTGGTGAGAATAGGGGGAAACATCTGAATTTCTAAATTAAGAATAAAATTTGTGGGGAAGAAAAAGAGTTTTGTGATATGAAAATATCAATTAAAAATCAGCTTTTTTTTTTTTTAAATGTATCTGTTAACTTAGTTTTTGACTGAATCAGCTGTGTGGAAGGGCAGGGAACTTAAATGTGAAATAAGGACTCTGCTTTTATTTCCTCTGGGAAAATAAAGGAGTCATGAAATACGGAACTACAGTAGCAATGAAAAAACAAGATGGAAAGAGGGCTAAAATGAAAGAATTGAATGGCTTTGCCTGTATCCCCTTATTTGTCCAGTTGTTTTTATTTACCTGTCATATTTATAGATGATACTGTAATTTTAAAATTGTAATTGCCTTTTATTGCCAGTTCTGAACATTTTTTGCCTTGAGATTCATCCTTGGACTACTGCTGTCCACCTTTTGCATGAGACTCTTAAATATGTTATTACTCCAATCTTAGCTCCAGAAGTCATTAAAAAAAAAAAATCAAAATTCATTCTCCCTGAAGAGGTACCACAAAAAGTAAAATAAATACCAGAAAATAACAAATTTGCATGGTCTTGAGAATAATCCATAAACTGTGTCTTGGGTAGGCATGGTAATGTTCTATGGTGTGTGTGAGAGACAAAAAGAGAAAGTGTGGGTTAGTTAGGGAGACTAATTTGTCAACCAGAGAAAAACAGCATTGTTCATTTTACAGCAGAATGAAAGGGTTTATATGTTTTTCAATGTCATGTCTTGCAAATGATGATGGACTCCTTTCTTGTGCTTTCAGCTACAAAAGACCCCACAGCTGTAGAGAGAGCAAACTTGTTAAACATGGCTAAGTTGAGTATCAAAGGACTCATTGAATCTGCTCTGAGCTTTGGCCGCACTTTGGATTCTGACTATCCCCCCTTGCAGCAGTTCTTTGTTGTTATGGAACATTGTCTGAAACATGGTCTTAAAGGTATCATGAGATTAAAAAAAAAAAAACTAATTAACTTATAATCCCCTGTTCCATCTTAAACATCCTGGAAAATGTGATATTTGTTGAGGCCATAATTATTGTTACTTTACATTTGAAAAATACTGGGTGGGTTGGTTTTGGGAGAAAACAGCCCACTGCTTTATGTTTTCTTAAATAAGTTGTCTTCGGAAAATGCCTACGTAGGGGCTCCTTGGTGTCTCATTTGGTTAAGCGTCTGACTCTTGGTTTTGGCTCTGGTTCATTAGATCGAGTCCACATTGGAGCCTGTTTGGGAATCTCTCTCTACCTCTTTCTGGCCCTGCCCTGCTCTGCTCATTCTCTCTCAAAATTTAAAAAAAAAAAAAAAAAAAGATGCCTACTTAGTGTTTTGTAAAAACATTTTCCATTTCCTCCCCCCCCCCAACATATTCTGAAGTGATTTGTTTTCTAGGGGAATTATAGAGTTATTTAAAAATTTTTAAGCTTAAAACAATGTTAAAATTAAAAAAATTAAGCTTAGTGATCCCAATATGAAGTCTTATTACTACTTTCAGTCCTATTGAACAAATACATTAAAATAGTTGATTGTTGGGGCATCTGGGTGGCTCAGTCGGTTAAGAGTCCCAGTTAGGCTCAGGTCATGATCTTGTGGTAGGTCAGTTCAAGCCCCATGTTGGGCTCTGTGCTGACAGCTCAGAGCCTGGAGCCTGCTTCAGATTCTGTGTCTCCCTCTCTCTCTGCCTCTTCCCCACTCATGCTGTCTCTCTCTCAAAAATAGACATTAAAAAATTTTTTAAAAAAATAGTTGATTGTTGAAATATAAACCTCCTTGGGACCCTGGAAGAGATCTAGAAAGATTTTCTTCTGGATTGGGTTATCGTAGAAATGTGAGTGTTCCCTGGAAATGATGATAATAGTGGATATTGTATTCTTCTACACAGTTGAATTTATTGTTACTTGTGAAATGTTTATATTATATTTAGTTATTTAATATACATTGTGTAATAACTATTCTTTTACTTATTGCATTAACAGTTGTTGGTAGTTTTGGTCTCTACTTCTTTTGATCAGCTGTGTAGGGGCTCTGTGAGTAAAAGTTTATACCCAAGTGACTATTATAATGCAAAAGAAGCTTGCCTGGTTCCTTGTTGGTATAGTATGAACCTGGTTAAGTTGGGCAGACCTAGAAGTTCTGACTAAGGGGCAGGAAAGTGAGGATCAATGTCAACAGCAGAAGAGGTTTACATAAAATTGAGAAGGAGCCTTGACATCGAAATTTGAGACTCTATGTGATGTTATTAAAGTACTAACTTCTTTTTTTAATTAAAAATTTTTATTGAGATATAATTAACATTATTTTCAGGTATACAACATATGATATTTTTCATTATTTTCAGGTATACAGCATAATATGATATTTTTATGTATTGTGAAATGATCACCACAATATGGTGATATCCATCACCATACATAGTTACAATTTTTTTCTTTTTTTTTTTTTTTAATTTTTTTTTTTTTCAACGTTTTTTATTTATTTTTGGGACAGAGAGAGACAGAGCATGAATGGGGGAGGGGCAGAGAGAGAGGGAGACACAGAATCGGAAACAGGCTCCAGGCTCCGAGCCATCAGCCCAGAGCCTGACGCGGGGCTCGAACTCACGGACCGCGAGATCGTGACCTGGCTGAAGTCGGACGCTTAACCGACTGCGCCACCCAGGCGCCCCTACAATTTTTTTCTTTTGATGAACTTTTAATATTTACTCTCTTAGCAACTTTCAAATATATGACAGTATTATTGTAGTCATCATGCTGTACATTACATCCTTATGGCTTACTTATTTTATAACTGGAAGTTTATACCTTTTGACTACCTTTACCCATTTCCTTTGCCTCCACTCTCTGCCTCTGGCAACCACCACTCTGTTCTGGTTTTTATTTTGTTTTTTTTAGATTCCACTTTTTCTTCAATTGAGGATGAAGTAATTTTTTAAAATTTTATTTATTTTGAGAGAGAGAGAGTGTGCACACAGGTGCATGCGGTGGGAGGGGCAGAGAGAGAGGGAGAGACAGAGTCCCAGGGCTCCATGCAGGGCTTGATCTCACAAATTGAGATCTTGACCTGAGCTGAAACCAACAGTCGGATGTTCAACCCACTGAGCCACCCAGGTGCTCTGAAAACAAAGTAATTCTTAAAAATTGTGTAAAGAATAGTGAAATCTACTCTTTTTGTACATGAACCAAACAACATAGAAGCACATAGAACAAAAACTGTTTCCTTCATTCTCTTCCTTGTCTATTCCTTGTCATTGTTCTAGCTCTTTTCTGTTTTGTTTTGGTTTTTTTCTTTTACTGTATATAGAATTATGCTATAAGTATTATTCTGTGACTTTGTTTTAAAAGATTGGTGATATGGTTTGGAGATCTTTCCATTTACATAGAGCTCTTTATCACATTTTTAATGGCTCTATAAAGTTTCATAGTATATGTATACCATAACTTAATTAACTGTCCTCCTCTTAGTGTACCCTTAGGTTGCTTCCAATTTTTTACTATTAATATTGTGTTGGGGCTCCTGGGTGGCTCAGGTGGTTAAGCTTATGACTTTTGATTTTGGCTCAGGTCTCACAGATCTCACAGTTCATGGGTTTGAGCCCCATGTTGGGCTTTGCACTGACATCGTGGAGCCTGCTTGGGACTCTCTCTCCTTCCCTCTCTTTCTGACCCTTCCCCACTTGTATGTTCTCTCTCTCTCTCAAAATAAATAAAGTTAAAAAAATTGTACTGTAAGTACATTGTTGGGTACGTGTGTTTGTATACTTGCTCTCTTTAGGATAGGATTCCTAGGAGTAGAATTACTGGGTCAAAGGATATAGGCAACTGGCCTCTATGAAGGCTTCACTGATTTATCAAACATCATATTTTTTCCTACTCTTAACATTATCAGTCTCTAAATACTTCTTTCAATACATCAAGAAGCCACCAATCTGATCTAACACCTTGAGTTTAAAAAGAATTGTTTTTTTTAAATGTTTATTTAGTTTTGAGAGAGAGAGAGTTGGAGCATGAGTGGGGGAGGGGCAGAGAGCGAGAGAGGGAGGCACAGAATCCCAAGCAGGTTCCAGGCTCTGAGCTGACAGCACAGAGCTTGACCCAGGGCTCCAACCCATAAACTGCGAGATCATGACCTGAGCCCATGTCGGACACTTAACCAACTGAGCCACCCAAGGCACTTGAGCTTTAATTTGCTTTTCGATAAACTTTTATTTAAAAAAAATAGCAGTGACAAAAACCTTTATTTTCTCCCATGCTGCAGAAATGGAATTTGCAAAATGATGGCCAAATAGTTAAATTTTAAACTCTTCTTTCCTTTTTTTTTTTTTAGTTAATTTATTTTTGAGAGAGAGTGAGGGAGAGAAAGAGAGCAAGCCGGGGAGGGGCAGAGAGAGAGGGAGAGAGAGGATCCCAAGCAGGTTCCACACTGTCAGTGCAGAGCTGTCGTGGAACTGTGAGATCATGATCTGGGCTGAAATCAAGATTCTCATGCTTAACCCACTAAGCCATCCAGGTATACCTAAACTCTTTTCTGAATTTATTTGCCTTTACTTCACAAAATATCAGGAGGCATGTCCTAACAGTCATAGGCTTGTCTTGATGAATCAATGTGAAGCTACTTTGTGCTGATTTTTTCCCCCGAAAGGAAAAATTGCTTATCTTGGTGATTGTCCTTGGTTAGTGCATATGATAATCACCCTTGATCTGCAGGAGATCTGGTCAGTACTAAGAAAGAAATATGTAGTGATTTCATGGTTTTATATTACCCAATTCTCATACCTTTTATATTAAAAGTAAAATAACTACTTATTTGTCTTTGGTTTATTTAATAAGCTGATAAAGATCACCCTGCTAGGGCTGCCAAACTTCTTTATTTTGGTACTGGTAAAGAATAATCCCAGTTATTTTTTTACTTTAATTACCTGCCTGCGTATTTCTCATAGGGAAGAATGGCCAAGATGCATATTTCTGATAAGGAAAAAATATCAGGATCCTGATAAATAGGTTTCTGATCAGTAGGGCTGTGTAGTGATAAGAGAGGAAAGGTCTTTGAATAATTGTGTATTAAGTTAGAAACGTTGAAACTAAATATTTAAAAGGAAGTTACTACAATTTTATATGTTGAAATTGTATGCATTATACGTACTTTTTTTTTTCAGTAAGAAAATCATTTTTGAGTTATAACAAAACTATCTGGGGCCCCTTGGAACTGGTGGAAAAGCTGTACCCAGAAGCAGAGGAAATAGGAGCCAGTGTCCGGGATTTACCTGGTCTCAAGTAAGTAATCTTATTACTTGTTCATTTCTGACCACAAAAGAATATTTACTGTTTCTTAAAAGTACCTTACACTCTATTATCTTCTCTTAGCTGTAAGTAGCCTTTTTGCATTCTCTCCTAATAAAATTCTATTCTTTCTATATGGCTTAGCTCAAATTTCATTTCCTTTATGAACTTTCTCTTAGCCTCTTCGGTTTTTTTTAAGGTTTATTTTTGAGAGAGAGACAGAGCGCAAGTCGGAGAGGGGCAGAGAGAAAGGGGGAGACACAGAATCCAAAGCAGGCTCCAAGCTCTGAGCTGTTAGTACAGAGCCTGATGTGGGGCTCGAACCCATGATCCATGAGATCATGACCTGAACCAAAGTCTGACACTTAACTGAGCCACCCAGGTGCCCCCTGTTTTAGCCCCTTCAGTAAGAACTAACCGCTTTTCCATTTATACCCTATCACTGTATTCACTCCTTTATTCTGTGACTTCAATTCTGCATTATATTGCAGGAAACTGTAGGTCCCTTTAAAATAAGATGTGTCAATTATGCATTTCTGTTTCCTGAGTGTTAAGCTAGTTTGCAGGAGTAAGCTAGTTGGCAGCAAGTAACTATTTGCTGAAGCCTGATTTAGGTTAAATCCAGGGCATAGGCTCAGGAGATTTGAATTCTCATATAAGACATTTATATATATGGGACTGGTGCAAATTACTTTTCTTTCTCTGAAAATTGGGATGTATAGTGTCATGTGCCCATTTCACCAAACAAATATATAATGTTGTAAACGTTGCATTTTCTGTCAGATTATCAGTGTACTTTCTCTTAGCTTTATAATTGAGAGTTTTACATGTTACAGGGAATATGGTAGTGTTTTCTGGCTGTTAACACAACATCCAAATATTTCCAAGTTGTAGTTAATTGAATGATAAAGTAAATGGCTACTGTTTATTAAGCACTGTATCAGGGTAATAAAATGATTGTTTTCCATGATTTGTCTCATTTAGCACTTACTTCAGTCTTACAGGGTAGAGATTATTATAATAATTACATAGATGTGAAAAATAAAGGTCAGAGAAGTTATAGTTAATACATGGCAGAGTGAGGATTCAAACTCAGTTTTTATTTTTATTCTTATTTATTATTATTATTTTTTGTAAGTAATCTCTATACTCAGTGTGGGGCTTGAACTCATGCTGAGATCAAGAGTCACATGCTGTATCAACTGAGCCAGCCTGGTGCCCCTCAAACTCAGGTTTTAGAGTTAAATAGCAAGTGATGTTCACACTTGATGTATCTTATAATGATATATTAAGAAGGATAGTGATTTTCAGCAAAGATAGAAGAAAAAGGGAATTATAAGTCTCAAAAAGAGAAGTATAAACAGGGGTGCCTGGCTGGCTCTTGATCTTGGGGTTGTGAGTTCATGCCCCACATTGGGTGTAGAGTATTTAAAAATAAAATCTTAGAAATACACAATTTGGTTATTTTAATATGAAAATACATGTTCATATTGTTTTTAAAAAGCCTAACTCTACAAGAGTAAAAAATGTTTTCTGAAGAATGGTATTCATTAAAATGCTACACCATAAAAATCTCATTAGCTCTTTGTTGTGAAGATTAGTTTTCCTCCCATAATACCTGCTGAAACATTCTTTGTATAAGAAAACATAAAAGTGTGAATGATATCTTTCTCTTTAAGAAACCATACATATTCTGTAAAATTTGCTTTTACTTTTACTAAATGATAGAACTTGGATAAGATGTGTGAGATTGAATTTTTTATGGACAACTGGATAGAGAAACATTTGAAAAATAACAAGCAGCCTGGTGATTTCTCTTTAATTAATTACCAGCTCAGTGCCTTCTTTTTTTTTTTTTTTTAAGCTCAGTGCCTTCTTTGTTATGATTTTTAAAATTCAGATATGATGTCAGTTACTTTTGTTTTTTAATGTTTATTTTTGGGAGGGAAAGAGCATGTGTGAAGGGGAGGGGCAGAGAAAGAATTTCAAGCAGGCTCCTCACTGTCAGTGCAGAGCTGGATGTGAGGCTTGAACTCATGAACCCTGAGATCATGACCTGAGCTGAAATCAAGAATCGGATGCTCAACTGACTGAGCCACCCAGGCATCCCATAATGTCAGTTACTTTTTGAAGGCATTATACTGCCTTATTTGATGCATTTTGTATATTCATCTTTTATTATTATTATTATTATTATTACTATTTTTTAAGTAACCTCTATGCCCAGTGTGGCTCTTGAACTACTCTTGAACTACCTGTACTGATTAAGCCAGCCAGGAGCTCCTTGCATATTCATCTTTAGAGGGTTAGGTCTGTTTGGACAAAATATTTCTTATAGAAATAGCCTCACTATTCAGAGTCCTTTCTTCTAAGGCATAAAATGTTACCTAGATGTCTTGCAGGTGCAGGTTTACCAAAGAGACTTAAATAGCTCCCAGGGATTAGATTGCATGCTCAAAGAGCTAGCTTAAAACTGTAGACACAAAGATGAAACCATGATAAATTGCAGTTTTTATTTATTAATATGTACCTCAACAGAAATAGTATAATAGACTACATATTCTATAAGGGTTGGAGCAGTTTTCTGACCAGTTCGTTTTGCTTTTTAGGACCCCCCTGGGTCGTGCAAGAGCATGGCTTCGATTAGCCCTCATGCAAAAAAAAATGGCTGATTACCTGCGTTGCTTAATTATTCAAAGGGATCTCCTAAGGTTAGTACCATACCATTATATCATGTTCATTTTCATTTTAAAAATTTCATTTATATCCTATTTTCCAAAGAGAATTAAAGATGTGGTACAAAAGGAGACACAAATACAATAAGATGGTATAAAATAAAAGAAGAGCAACGTGAGAGAGAAAATCATGGTAAGGACATAACATGGATCAGGAACTAGCCTAAAAAATGAATACCATAAGCTTTGTTTTGGCTGATAAGCAGGAAATTTATTTATGTGTTATATTTGTAAGTTAGTTTCATTTTTTTTCTAAATTAGAGTTAATTCTATGAATAAAAATTCATATTGGGATTTGGAACTTTAATTCAAGAGGTTTCTTTTTACATACTAAACTACTGTTTCACCTGTGTTGTGGGCACTTTTTAAACTGTCAGTTTAGGGGCGCCTGGGTGGCGCAGTCGGTTAAGCGTCCGACTTCAGCCAGGTCACGATCTCGCGGTCCGTGAGTTCGAGCCCCGCGTCAGGCTCTGGGCTGACGGCTCGGAGCCTGGAGCCTGCTTCAGATTCTGTGTCTCCCTCTCTCTCTGCCCCTCCCCCGTTCATGCTCTGTCTCTCTCTGTCCCAAAAATAAATAAAAAACGTTGAAAAAAAAAATAAATAAACTGTCAGTTTAAATTGAAGGCCATATATTTAAAAAAAAATTTTTTTTAATGTTTATTTTTGACAGAGAGAGAGGGAGAGAGAGAATGAGTGGGGGAGGGGCTGAAACAGAAGGAGACAAAGAATCCAAAGCAGGCTCCAGGCTCTGAGCTCTCAGCACAGAGCCCGACGCGGGGCTCGAACCCATGGACTGCGAGACCATGACCTGAGCCAAAGTCGGATGCTCAACTGACTGAGCCACCCAGGTGCCCCGAAGGCCATATATTTTTAAGCAGACTTTGAAAATTTCAAAGTAAGATAATCAGTTGTCAAAGGGAGCAGCCCATGGCTGTCCCTCCATTTGCACTTCTTCTCTTGGAGTGCCTGTCTAATGTTTTGGAGAATCTGGTCATTTCTTTTTTAATGTTTATTTATTTTGAAAGAGAGAAAGAGACTGTGTATGAGCAGGGGGAGGGGGAGAGAGGGAGGAGAGTGAGAATCCCAAGTAGACTCCACACTGTCAGCATGGAGCCCCGATGTGGAGCTTTATCTCACGAACTGTGAGATCATGACATAAGCCAAAATCAAGAGTTGGATGCTTAACCAACTGAGCTACCCAGGTGCCCCAAATCTGGTCATTTTTGGTTTTACTTATGACTCTGGTTATACATCTTGGTTTTTCCCATTTGTTAAATGAGAATGACCATACTTTAAGCATCAGCAATTTCTCAATAATATTCTGAAGGTCAGTGAAAGTGATTAAATACTGTAAATGGGACTTCTTGAGGAAGGCATGAGACCATGGTAATTAGTTCCATGAATACGTAATTGTCAAGTCTTAGTTTTTAGATTGTCCTATTTCTTTCACAAGTCCTTTGTTTGAACATTTTTTAGCATATAGATATCCATAAGTATCTTTAGTTGATGATTATTAAGAACACTTGCAATGTACTTATCAAATGTTGATTTGAACATGGGCTTTGAAATGTTTCATATATCATTACCTACCTTAGTATTTGTCCCAAGACTCTTAATAAATCCTAGGCTTGAAAAGTCAACTCTGACAAGTATTGTAATCAGATTAGTAATAGTCACTATGTCTTCTGAGAGTCACGGACATTCCAGACCTCAGTGATGCCTTTTTCTTTTGATATATATTTCTTTGCTTCTCTTTTCTTTCTCTGTCTTAAAATTCTTTTTTCTCTTTTCTCTTTCCCATTCTTTTGCGTTGTCTATATAGACACTAATATTTCAAAATGTTTGTTATTCACATCTAGAAAAGCTGATTTGAAGAGACCTAATTTGTATGGATTTCATGTTTATATTACTGGGCTGAGATTTTAAATTTATGTTTGAAAGAAATTTGTGTTTTAAGCTTTTTATTTTGATTTCCACAGTGAATTTTATGAGTATCATGCACTAATGATGGAAGAAGAAGGAGCAGTGATTGTTGGGCTGCTGGTTGGCCTGAATGTGATAGATGCTAATCTCTGTGTAAAGGGAGAAGATTTAGACTCACAAGTAAGTGAAAGTGACCAAAACCAAATGCAGAGAGTTTTTAGTTTGTGCTGTTCCTCTTGGATCCAGTTTACAACTCTAAATTGTAAACAGTGCTATTAAACATGAAAGGAAACTTAAGAGTGAAATTCAGTTGCATGTTAAATGTACTTCTAATATTTCTCCCCTTTAAATAAAAATAACATTATTTACTTTAGGTTGGAGTGATTGATTTTTCCATGTATTTAAAGAATGAAGAAGATATTGGAAATAAAGAAAGGTACGATTTTCCTAAGTTATTTCACATGTTGTATTTTCTGTGGAGCTCTTTACAAATCACCATGGGGTCCATCTACTGATAATGTAGTTTTTATTTACTTTTTTGTGCATGGTTCCTGCTTTATTTTGTTTTGCTTCCATATAAAAATTTCACAAAGCAAAAATCACTTAGAAGGAGGCTTTAATACAAGGTTATGACTTTTGGTCACACCTGTTCTTGAGACCTATTTTAATAATCAGCTGTTTTTTGTGGTAAAAGAGATGAAAACTTATTCACAAGTTTACAAATGCTGGTTCATTTCAAGATCCAGTGTTTAAATTTAAAATACACTCATTACAGCTTAGAGAAAGGATAACTATGTAGCATAATAGCTGTGCTAATTATTGCTACAGTTGGAGTCCTATCACAAATGTATCAAAATAATATGTACACCTTAAATTTATAGTTATATCAAGTATATTTCAATAAAAAATATACTGATGCAAAAGAAATTCTTTTTTTTTTTTTTTAATTTTTTTTTTCAACGTTTTTTATTTATTTTTGGGACAGAGAGAGACAGAGCATGAACGGGGGAGGGGCAGAGAGAGAGGGAGACACAGAATCGGAAACAGGCTCCAGGCTCCGAGCCATCAGCCCAGAGCCTGACGCGGGGCTCGAACTCACGGACCGCGAGATCGTGACCTGGCTGAAGTCGGACGCTTAACCGACTGCGCCACCCAGGCGCCCCAGTGCAAAAGAAATTCTTAAAAAAAATTTTTTTTTTAACATTATATTTATTTTTGAGACAGAGAGAGAGAATGAGTGGGGGGGAGAGAGAGGGAGACACAGAATCCGAAGCAGACTCTAGGCTCTGAGTTGTCAGCACAGAGCTCCATGTGGGCTCAAACACAGGAACCGTGAGATCATGACCTGAGCTGAAGTTGGATGCTTAACCAACTGAGCCACCCAGGCACCCCGTCTTTTTTTTTTTTTTTTAATGTTTATTTTATTTTTGAGAGAGAGAGAGAGAGAGAGAGAGAGAGAGACTGGGCATGAGTGGGGGAGGGGCAGAGAGTGAGGAAGACACAGAATCTGAAGCAGGCTCCAGGCTCTGAGCTGTCAGCACAGAGCCTGACAAGGGGCCAGAACTCATGAACTGCCAGATCATGACCTGAGTGGAAGTCAGCGCTTAACTGACTGAGCCTAACAGGAGCCCTGATGCAAAAAGAATTCTTAAATATATTTTTTAATGGTATTGTTAAATAGATTACTTCTTAATACTAGATTTAATAAAGGTTATAATTAGTACACCGTTTACTGCCTCCTTAATGTAAAAATGTTGAATTTTATTTTAAAAGTAAGATAATGTGGGGTGCCTGGGTAGCTCAGTCTGTTGAGCATCCAACTTAAATGATCTCGGGGTTGGTGGGTTGGAGCCGCATGTTAGGCTCTGTGCTGACGGCTCAGAGCCTGTAGCCTGCTTCAGATTCTGTGTCTCCCTTTCTCTCCGCCCCTCCTCTGCTCACACCTTATCTCTTCAAAAAATTAATAAAAACGTTAAAAAAATTTTTAAAAATGAAGGCAAGATAATTTTTTTGCCATTATGTTTTACAACACTTTTAGGTGATGTAGATACTTGTTTGGTCATCCATTGAACACTTTTTCAACTGACACAAAACTACTTTTCCCCATCTTTAGGAATGTTCAAATTGCTGCCATATTAGACCAGAAGAATTATGTTGAAGAATTAAACAGACAACTGAAGTAAGTATTATGGATACTTGAATACTTCGTACATTTGTGACTATTGGCTTAGGGGTTTTTTTCATCCTTTTTAGGTCAGCTTTACCCTATTCCTTCCTACTAAATATCTTTGAGAACGGGTTGAGGGAATAGAGAGTGGAAATTAAGAATACAGAGAAATCTTGGAGATAATTTTCAACAAAAAATGAGAGTCAGATTTTCAAATAGGACCTTGAGAGAATTTAAAGATAGAATTTCTGAAGAGAGGTAAAAAAAAAAAAAAAGGATACAATTTCAGGGGCATCTAGGTGGCTCAGTTGGTTAAGTGTCCCACTCTTTAAAAAAAAAAAATTAAGTTTATTTATTTATTTTGAGAGAGGGCACACAGGGTGTGGGGAGGAACAGAGAGAGAGAGAGAGAGAGAGAGAGAGAGAGAGAGAGAGAGAGAATCCCAGGCAGACTCTGCAGTATCAGCACAAAGCCCAGTGTGGGGCTCGAATCATGAACTGTGAGATCATGACCTGAGGTGAAATCAAGAGTCAGTCATTCAACCACCCAAGCCACCCAGGCACCCCTAAGTGTCCCACTCTTGATTTTGGTTCAGGTCATGATCTCACAGTTTGTGAGTTTGAGCCCCACATCTGTACTGTCAGTGCAGAGCCTGCTTGGGATTTTCTCAAGGGGCACTCTCTCCCTCTTCCCTAGACATGGACAGGCTCGCTCTCTCTCTCTCAAAACAAATAAGTAAACTTAAAAAAAATTCAATTTCAAACTTATCCCTGTACCCTTGAGAAAAAAAGGCTAGATATAGTGGAAGTTTATATCATTTTCATGATTCGAAAATTCATTTTTCCTACTTCAACAAGCTTCATGTGTAAATGTGGCTGTTGCCTCCCATGGTGGAAGTTTTTTCCTTACAGTGTCACCTGGGCATTGAAGCTGTCAGTGAATACTCTGGGAAGAATTTTAGAGATCTGAATGTAAAATAGTATAGTGCAGTTCTGTCTAATAGAAGTATAATGTGAGTTGTTATACAGATAATTTAAAATTGTAGTAACCATATTAAAAGAAACTTGAAATTATTTTAGAACTATATTTTATTCAATCCAGTATATACCCAAAATATTATCATTCAGTATAAAAACTTTTCATGAGATACCTTATATTCTTTTTTTGTATTGTCTTCACAATCCAATGTGTATTTTACACTTAACACATTTCATTTTGGACAAAATAGCATAGGTATAGTGAGGAATCTTTGATATGTAGTTAGAAATGGACTGTTCCCTTAATTAAAATGAGTAGCAAAAATGGCAATCTTTGGGTGATGGTATTATGAATAATTTTTTATACTTTTATGATTTTCTCAGTTTCAGTAAGCATAAAATATAATTAAACATTTTCCCATTAGAAGAAGAAACTAAAGCTGTAATTCTTGCTTTCTCTGTGAAGTTGGATAGGAAAGATCTTCTATTTGTGCCTTTTTTTAAAGGAGTTTTAATGTTCATACGAAATATGTGTGTATGTGTGTGTATTTAGTAATTTATATTTCTGAGATTGAGATTATATTTCTAAATGCAACTTTGTATTCCTTATTTATTTAATTTTAAACCTTTATTCCCTTTTGGGAGCAGGTAATGTATTCACATAGTTTAAACTTCAAAAAACACACACAAAAAAAGTCTTCCTTTCACCTGATCAACTACCTGGTTTCCCTTTTCAGGAATAATTAATAAGTTCTTGTGTATGCTTCCAGAGATACTTTATACAAATAGACAAGAATATGAATATATATTCTTAAAGTTATCACCTTCCTCTCTTTTTTTTTTTTTTACACATAAAGTAGTATAACTTACACACTATTAATTTTTTTTTTTTTTTTGAAGGAGAGAGAGAGAGAGGCAGAGCATGAGCGGGGGAGGAGCAGAGAGAAAGGGAGACACAATTCGAAGCAGGCTCCAGGCTCTAAACTGTCAGCACAGAGCCCGACACGGGGCTCAAGTTCACAAACTGTGAGATCATGACCTGAGCCGAAGTCGGACGCTTAACCCACTGAGCCACCCAGGCGCCCCAACACACTATTCTATACTTCAGTGTTTTTATTCAGTTTATCTTAGAGTCTATTCCATTTGGTTCAGAGAGTTTTTCTCATTTTCTTTTAAAATATGTGTATTAAATCATTTACAGCAATACTACTGCCTTATTTTTGTACATTTTATGTATTTAAAAATGTTTCATTGTTTTTCTAATTAGAAAGTTTTTGTATATTTAGAATATTTCAAAAATATAGAAAATAGATATAGAAAAAAATAGAACTCATATTATCCTTCATTCAAAAAAACCACTGTGAGGATTTATTGTTTTTAAAAGTGCTTTTTTTGCGGTGCCTGGGTGGCTCAGTTGGTTAAGCGTCTGACTTCAGCTCAGGTCATGATCTCACAGTCCGTGAGTCCGAGCCCCACTTCAGGCTCTGTCTCTCTCTCACTCTGTCATTTTTTTTTTAATGTTTATTTTTGAGAGACAGAGATAGTACATGAGCAGGGGAGGGGCAGAGAGAGAGGGAGAGACAGAATCCAAAGCAGGCTCGTGCTGTTCTTGAAAAACTCAAGTTGTTTACCTAAGAATATTATATTTATTTATTTATTTATTTTTAAATGTTTATTTTTGAGACAGAGACAGAGTGTAGTGGGGTAGGGGCAGAGAGAGAGAGACACACAGAATCCAAAGCAGGCTCCAGGCTCTGAGCTGTCAGCACAGAGCCTGACACGGGGCTCGAACTCACAAACCGTGAGGTCATAACCTGAGCTGAAGTTGGATGCTTAACCGACTGAGCCACCCAGGTGCCCCAAGAATGATTATATTTAAAAATGATTCGGGGCGCCTGGGTGGCTCAGTCCGTTAAGCGTCCGACTTCAGCTCAGGACATGATCTCACGGTCCGTGAGTTCAAGCCCCGCGTCAGGCTCTGTGCTGACAGCTCAGAACCTGGAGCCTGCTTTGGTTTCTGTGTCTCCCTCCCTTTCTGCCCCTCCCCTGCTCATGCTCTGTCTCTCTCTGTCTCAAAAATAAATAAAAACATTAAAAATGATTCAATATGCATGAAAAAACATTTTTCTTGTTTCACCAGTTAAGCTAAAATACCAACATTTATTTCTGAGGCTGGTATAAAATGTGTTGAAATCTATAGATTTTATTTTAATATATACAGCATATCATGTCTTATTAAAGTTTGAGATGGTAGAATCAAGGCCTTGATAAATGGACTCAATAAAATGTACAATAATGTTCAGTCTTGATCAGTTTAAATAAAAATGTAAAAAACCAAGTTGTTCATGTGGCATAATATGACTTTCAACTATATCTTTGAAAGTCAGGGTGTTTGCTTAGCTGCAGGTTGACCAGGTACCTGATGTATATGTGGTATTCACAGTTCTCAAACTATAGGTGACTTTAGAGGTCTTTAAGTTATTATGAAAGTGGATAGGGGAAACTGAATGAGGTTTGTGTTGGAGACCACTGTGTAAGTGTCATTAAGCCACTTATAAAGTAGATATTTAAAGTTCATCCATTAAAAAATAATTTTGAATTTAATTTTAACAATATTTGATGATCTTTGTGTGGAATCCATTTCTAAGTATTATAAGTTAAATGTGAGAAGGACTCTAAGAAGACAACAAAAGTAATGAGCAGCGTAAAATGTAATTTTAATAGAAGTGATTCCTTTTCTATAGTCTTTATTGCTGTCCTAGGCAAATGAAGTTATCCAACTTAATGAAATTTCCTACACCCAAAAATTCAGGGCTGTTAACTAACCAGAATTGAAATAAAAACTTAAAAAAAAAAAAACAAAAACAAGGAAAAGAAGGATTAGTTAACCTTCAAAAAAAAAAAAAATTCAGGGCAATTGGTACTTGTTAGTCAACACATTAAGTCCAGGATAACATACTTTTTTTGCCTTTGTGAGTTTGTGTGATTTGAATGAGTTTTTTCTTTATTAATTTCAGCAGCACAGTCAGCAGTCTCCATTCAAGAGTTGACTCATTAGAAAAGTCAAATACTAAGCTGATTGAAGAGGTATCGTAATCCAGCCGTGGATAATTGTGTTTCATGGACCTAGTATTTGTGAACCTTTTCCATTTTAAGTATGAATATATTAAGCATGTGCATGCGCACAGGCACATTTTCATCATTATGATGGAGTATTTGCAATATTGTTGTAATTGATGATTAGAAGTTCTAGAGAAATCACATATTCTCAGGCAAATTCTCAGGTGAATCTGTGAGATACTCCTAGAAATTAGCTCCAAAGATGACACTCCTATAAGCTCTTCTATAAATAAATGTGATTCTCATTATAAAATCTGGATGACCTGTATGTAGATAGTGACTCACCTATAGTTTGAAATTCCTGTTAAAATGATACTGTCCTTCTTGTTGTACTATTCAGATTCCTTTTCTTTACAAGCACCACTACATGATCATGTCCACCCTTTCTCCAGCCCTCCCAAGTGTAAAACTCATCCCATATGTTCTGGTTTCCTGCATTGTCAAAGTGGCTATCTGGTAGTCCCAGACCAGAAATTTATCTCTGCTCTCTTTTTAATACTGTTTGTAAAGTTACTTTAAGATAAGTTCTTTTGTTTTTTAAATCTATCAAATCACAGAGTTACTGCTTTGTATTTTCCGAATTATTTAGGCTAAGAGGATGAAATGTGTTACGAGTGCTATGAACCCTACTTTCTATGTTAATTAAAATTGTTAGTTTAGAAGTGGCCTCATTTTTCCAAATCAGAGAGCACATGATTATTTACATGATCGCAGTTTAGAATGCATCTTTGTTTTGATGGTTTGGGACCATTTGATAGTTTTTTCTTTAAATCATAAGTGTACTGTTTAATCCCTATCACCTGTTTCGCCCTCCCCCCCCCCCCCCCCCCCCCCTTCCCCCTCGTAACCATCAGTTTGTTCTTTCTATAGTTAAGAGTCTGTTTCTTGATTTCTCTGTTTTTTTTTTTTTCTTTGCTCATTTGTTTCTTAAATTCCACATGAATGAGATCATACTGTATTTGTCTTTCTCTGACTGACTTATTTTGCTTAGCATTATACTCTGGCTCTATCCATCATGTCATTGCAAATTGCAAGATTTCATTCTTTTTTATGACTGAATAATACTCCATTGTATATATTATACCACAACTTTGAAAAAAAATTTTTTTAGTGGTTACTTATTTGAGAGATAGAGAGACAGAGACAGAGCATGAATGGGGGAGGGGCAGAGAGAGAGGGAGACACAGAATCTGAAGCAGGCTCCAAGCTCCGAGCTGTCAGCACAGAGCCCAGCGTGGGGCTTCAACTCATAAACTGCAAGATCATGACCTGAGCAGAAGTTGGATGCTTAACTGACTGAGCCACCGAGGCACCCCATATACCACAACTCTTTTATCCATTCATCAGTCAGTGGATACTTGGGCCACCTCCATAGTTTGGCTATTATAAATAATGCTGCAATAACCATAGGGATGCATGTATCTCTGAATTAGTATTTTTGTATTTTTTCTAGTAAATGCCCGGTAATGTGATTACTAGATGGTAGGGTAGTTCTGTTTTAAGTTTTTCAGGAACCTGCATACTATTTTCCCCAGTGGCTGAGCCAGTTTATATTCCTACCAACAGTGCCTGAGGGTTCCTTTTTCTCCACATCCTTGTAAACACCTGTTGTTTCTTGTGTTTTTTATTTTAGCCATTCTTACAGGTGATTTTAGCCATCGTGGTTTTGATTTGCATTTCCCTGATGATCAGTGATGTTGAGCATCTTTTCACATTTGTTGGCCATCAGCACCATTTGATAGATAGATGGGGACCATTAGAGCTGCTCACTAGTTTGTGCCTCTTCTTGGCCTTAGGCGCACTCTAAAGTTCAAGTTATATCCCTGATGAAGTGTTCAGAAATTTATGTGCAAGCCAACATTAGGGGTAGGCCCTGCTTTCCTTTCCTGGAATCCCTTTTTTCATTCTAGGCATCAGAGCCAAGCCACTCAGTCATTCATGGCTACCTCTGATGTTGAGAAATGTCTCATATTTGTGATGGTCACTCAGTATTATTCCTGTATTTCAGAGGGTGTCCTATTTGGTTATTGTGAAGGTCTGTATCACATTTTCAGTGATCGCACAGCCTTCTTTCCTTATAGATCTTGTCTTTACACAGATCTTTACAGTCTTATTGTTTCCTGGCACTTTGTATTCAGAAAATATTATAAATCAGATAAGCATAATATGTTTTAACTAACATATTTTGACTAATAAAAGGAAATAATAGAAATAAGAGTATAATTTTTTTACTGGTATCTTGGGATAATAGCGTATTTTTCTTATGAAAACTTCTGTACATGTGAGACATTTGACTAGTTTTAGGATTTTATATTTTGTTGTTTATAGCCATGAACATAACCTGTAAAGCAAGTATAAGTAATGGTGTTTAAATTCTTTTTCTTTCCCCGTTTTGTAATTTTTAGTTAGCAATAGCAAAGAATAATGTCATTAAACTCCAAGAAGAAAATCATCAATTACGAAGTGAAAATAAATTGATTTTAATGAAAACACAGCAGAACCTAGAGGTAAGTATAGACTGATTGCAAACAGACCATCTTATGTCAGAAATTGCCACTTTGGAGGACTTGTGCATAGACTGGATATTTATTTCTGTGCTGTATTAATAGTAGTGATTAAATAGTAAAAACTTATGTTTTATTTCTAGGTTACCAAAGTAGATGTGGAAACTGAGCTTCAAACATATAAGCATTCTCGGCAGGGGCTTGATGAAATGTACAACGAGGCCAGAAGGCAGCTTCGAGATGAATCTCAGTTAAGACAGGTATGTATCATTAGCAAAAATAATAATAATCATAATAATTTTCCCTTAAGCAAGTACCATTTAAAATCTCTTCTTTAACCTTATCTTCCTTGGTGTGGGATAGAAATCTCACCAGCTTGCAACTCTCTCAAGTTCTTTTAAGTTCCTACTTTATCAATTGTTTTTTAAAGTGTTTTTAAAATTTTTTTAAAGTTTATTTATTTTGAGAGATAAGAGTGAGCAGGGGAGGGCAGAGAGAGTGGGAGAGAGAGAGAATCCTAAGCAGGCTCTGTGCTGATAGTACAGAACCTGATGTATGGCTTGAACTCATGAACTGTGAGATCGTGACCTGAGCCAAAACCAAGAGTCAGACACTTAACTGACAGAGCCACCCAGGTGCCCCTTTAAAGTGTTTTTAAACTGTGAAATGAGTGGATTGAGTGAAATGAGTAAAACCATATTAAAGTTTTTATTTATTTATTAAAAAGTTTTTTGTTTAATGTTTATTTTTGAGAGAGCATGAGTCGGGGAGAGGCAAAGAGAGAGGGAGACAGAGAATCTGAAGCAGGCTTCTTGGTGAGAGCAAAGCCTGATGTGGGGCTTGAACCCAGAAACTGTGAGATCATGACCTGAGCCCAAGTCAGACGCTTAACTAAGCCACCCAGGCGCCGAAAGTTTTATTTATTTATATATTTATATATTTATTTGAGAGAGAGCACCAGTGGGGAGGGGAAAGAGTGAGAAGGAGACAGAATCTCTAGCAGGTTCTACACTGTCCCCACAGAGCCCCAGGCAGGGCTCAAACCTATGACCCGTGGGATCATGACGCGAGCTGAAATCAAGAGTCAAGCTTAATGGACTGAGCCACCCAGGCACCCCAGTAAAATCGTGTTTAAAATTAACTTATTTTGGGAGCACCTGGCTGGCTCATTCGGTAGAATGTGCGACTCTTGATCTTGGGGTCATGAGTTCAAGCCCCATGTTTGGCATAGAGGTTACTTTTAAAAAATTAACTTATTTTTTAACCTTTTAAATTGTTCTAGTATCTATAGAAAAATACAAATGTACACCTTAATGGGTAATAACATTAATACCTATGTAATCACCACCCAGGTCAAGAAGAGAGTATGGCCAGCCTTTCTATCCCTTTTGCTATATATCTGTTATGCTATTTATTTATATTAGGAAACTTCTTTTCATTCTGATATAAAATTCTTGAAGAGAAGAAATTAAAACTGTGAGGTGGGATTTTTGAGTTATCTTTGGCCTTCACTTGTACTGACTGCTTTTTTTCTTTGATTAAGGAAAATTAATACTGAATTAATGAGGCATAAAATACTTAATTCTTGAACTAGTAGAATAATGATAATAGAATCTAGAAAATACTTTCATTTTAGCAAAATATGCAGTTGAAAATATTTGGAATTTTATGTTCTTATAGGACCTGGTTGATTCCCTTTAGTGGGGCTTATACTTCAGGAGAGTACTGTGCATATTGAATAGAAAATCTTTTGTGTTCTTATTAACTGTTGTGTATCTGATTTTTGACATCCTGAAGTGGTGTGTGAGTTGAATATATATTGAAATTGCAGGATGTGGAGAATGAGCTAGCAGTACAAGTTAGTATGAAACATGAGATTGAACTTGCCATGAAGTTGTTGGAGAAAGATATCCATGAGAAACAAGATACTCTGATAGGCCTTCGGCAACAACTAGAGGAAGTTAAAGCAATTAACATAGAGATGTATCAAAAGTTGCAGGTAAGGATCATTCTTAAATTCTTGGAATTTCTTGAGTTGAATGGAAATTGAAAATGACTATTTGTATGAAGCATCTGGTTTTTAAAGGGATGAGTCATTTTAACTGTGCCATATTGGTAATCAAAACCAGTGACTTTTTTCTAAATGGAAGCTTAAGAAATAGAGCAGACTATTTCTTAAGTAAGGTATCAAAGAACAAAAAAATCACCTACCTGATTTCCTTTTAAATGCTGAAAGGTTAAGTATGAAGATTAAATCTTTTGGGAAAATTCACCCTAAATATGCAGGACATTTTTGTGAATTCTTTATACAGTATAGTCCTGAGCAAGATTTAGATTTTTTTAAAAGATTTTATTTTTTTAAGTAATCCCTACACCTGATATGGGGCTCATACCTACAACCCCAAGGTCAGAGTCACATGGTCTACTGACTGAGCCAGCCAAGGGCCCCAAGAAAGATTTAATTTTAATTGAAATGCTTTCCTACAATAGTTACAAATTCTCTCATAAAGGGACATCACTGTTTAAGTAGTTTGGTGCCAAAAGCTCTTTATATTTAGTTTGAAATACTTTACATTGAAACTATTTTACATAGTTTACAAGAGTTTATTTTGTTGTTTTCCCAAAAAAACGCTGAAGGCAAAGTGTGTGTGTGTGTGTGTGTGTGTGTGTGTGTGTGTGTGTGTGTTTATTACATTTTAATTGCAGACTAGTAGTCTACTGCTTTACTTTATATCATAGGAGTATTTTGATCTACAGAATAACTGTTCATTTCAAAGTAAAAATTCCATAGTGAAATGGTATACAAAACTTAAAAGTATTCAGGTTTGAAAATCAAAGCCACTATAGTTTTTCTTTTTTCTAAATAGAGTTCTGAAGATGGCTTGAAAGAAAAAAATGAAATAATTGCCCGACTAGAAGAAAAAACCAATAAAATTACTGTAGCTATGAGGCAGCTGGAACAAAGGTACAGAACCTCCAGTCTTAGTTTCTTTTTTTTCCTTTTTTTCTCCCTTTTCTTTATTCAACTCTGACACCTGCCACAAAAACCATTAGGAAAATTTAGTTTAGGACCTTCCCCCTCACCCCCCCCAGTAGGATTTTGCCTTTTTTGTTTTGGTTGTTGCATGGAATCAAGTTGCTTTATATTAGGCTGATTCATTTGAATTTACCATTCTGTGGATTTTCATAAAAAGGTCTGATATTGACAATTTCATGTGGTTCAATTTATTACATAAAACAAATACACAAGCAA
This sequence comes from Panthera uncia, assembly GCF_023721935.1. Taxonomy (NCBI): domain Eukaryota; kingdom Metazoa; phylum Chordata; class Mammalia; order Carnivora; family Felidae; genus Panthera; species Panthera uncia. The sequence goes on along the minus strand of NC_064818.1, from coordinate 28,224,459 downwards.
AAACTTAAAGTGAAAAACGAACAAAATCTATGGTGGAATTATCCCTGATTGATTTCCATGCATATTGATTGTCATATCTTTTGTCATTCACCATCTCTATCTGAAATTAGGCCTTGAGTTTGCAGTTTAGTGTGTTTCTTTGAGCTAGGACCCTCAACTGAAACCAAGAAATAATTTTATTTAAATTGAATTGTTTTATATTGGCATTTTTCACTTTTATTGTTGGAAAATGTAATGTATTTCCATTGATCTGTCATGTTGGTGTCAACATATGTCTTATCATTGCTTTCTTTGAATCTACTTATGAAAAACATAACTATTAATGCTTTATTGACATGAATATTCTTTTATTGACATCCTCTTTCTTCTTTTTTCTTTTTTGTTTTCTTTATCCCCATTTTTACATTTTGGACATCTTTATTACCTTTTTCTGTCTTTGATTTCTGTCCATTCCATTATGAAGTGACAATGATTTGTTAACTCAAACTAGGACAATTGCAATGTCATTGGTGAAATATGCCAGCAGTGACACTCAAGACCAGTACAAGCTGGTCAAAGATATATCTTTCTGAAAACCACTTGTATTTAAACAGACTAAAAGAGAATCAACAATTTTATAATATATTAAATAGAAAATAATTTATGCTATTAAGTATTTGAAAAGGGTATTAGGAACCCTATACACTTCTTGATCAGCTGCTATGGTAATACACTGCCATAGAGCAGAGTGGGTGCACTTGGATTTCCAAAAACACATTCCTCAAACCTTGTGCACAAAGGCTGATTTGAGTATTGACCTTTTGGAGGTCAGGATTTTCAAGTGCAGTTTTATCTTTTTAGCTACTTTTTGATGGAAAATATAAACATTGTTTCAAAATAAGTTAACCTTTGGTTTCACAATGTGTTGGCACAAATTTTTTCCCTCTTGGCCTAATGGCTTCTTTACTGATTTTTAAATATGTTTTAAAATAGTTTACAACCCAGATTGGCCATTCTCTTGTGCTTTAGCAGCTCAGTTTTCCAGTTCCCTTAGCCCTCTTCGATGATAGCACAACTTCAAGCCCTACCTCACTCTGAGTTTTATTTTGGTTTCTGTAATCTTAGAGAAATGTGCCCTATCCCCTCACCTTAATGTTTTAAATTTAGATTTAGAGATAACTTGAATGTTACTCTCATTTGCTTAGAAGTGGCATTTATACTTCTAAAATGTGTCAGGGTTGCCCCATTGGTATGGTTTTAGGAAGAAAAGAGGCAATTTTTTGGCTAGTCGAATAGAAATTTTACCTGTGATCCCCTACAAGGAGTTAATGTCTCTTGAATATGTGGGAAATGTTTTCTTATAAAAATATCAAAGTTAAATCTAAGAAATCCTAGATGGGAGGCAGGGAGTGGAGCTAAGCACAGTGAGAAGCAATGACTTAAAATAAAAACAGCAAATGAAAGTCACATTTTTAGCTAATTTTTAAATGTCAGTGATGAACAAAAATGATCTCTAGAGAATGTTGCCAACTAATACCATATTCCTTTGAATCTTATCACGCACATGTGCATACACACACAGAGCTTTTGGCATAATTTAGTAAATGCATAAAGATCCTACAGGGAGGACTTGGCTGTTATTTGAAGTAATTGCAGGTCTTTGCTCTTAGCCTTGTAGCACACTTGATTCCTGGCATACACATCCTAGCATAGTAAATAACAAATGTGGCTTCTTCACCTAGTGTAGACATAAATACTGTGCTTTACATGGTTTTGTAAAAAGGCAGTAATGCACCTATTATACTTTCAAAGTTGATTCATAATGCTCTACATAAGTGGTAAAGGCTGTATTGCTTTGCATTGTTAATTATGAACAAGAAATAAAACAAATTTGAAGATAGTATTCTGGGCATATTATATGTTATGTTGAAAAAAAATCACAAAACAATTTCTAGACATTGTGTGGCTCTTTCACGTTTGAGTTTGTGAGTTTCCCCCCAAACTTTGTTTTCATTTAGAAATGTTTCTATTTCCCCATTTTTCTTTTATTTGTCTTCTTCACCCTTTTACACCCTAGTTCTAGCCTCAGTTTTACCCAAAGTTGATTTGAATTACACCAGATTGCAGCAAGCAGAGAAGGCGCAAATGGAAGCCGAAGATGAAGACAAGAAATATCTACAAGAGTGTCAGAGTAAATCCGACAGTCTGCAGAAACAAATCTCCCAAAAGGAGAAACAGCTGTGAGTATTTCACTCTTGGAAACAAATACTTGTATTAACATAATTTCCACTGCCCCTTTTTTGCACATCAAGATAGGATACCTATATTTTCGTTTAGTTAATGATTACAGCTAGATTGTGGAGTTCTCCTTGGGAAAAAAAGTTAGAAAACATAATTATGATAAAACCTATGTTTCCAGATATGAGTGTAATAGGCCTTTATAACTCAAAGGAACTTATATTATCATAGAACATGATGTTTTATGAGAATATTTTTATTAGTACTTCATATGATAGATCTGTATATCACCAACTAGGAAGGATGTCAGTATATGTCATTGGACTGAAGAAAAAAACAAGTTGCAGATAGTATGTGAAATATCCCATTTTTTATAAAATTAAAACCATGTACATGTGTATATTTACATATACATAGAAAAGAGTTCAGGGGCACCTGGGTGGCTCAGTCGGTTAAGCGGCCGACTTCGGCTCAGGTCACGATCTCACGGTCCGTGAGTTCGAGCCTGGCGTCGGGCTCTGTGCTGACAGCTCAGAGCCTGGAGCCTGTTTCAGATTCTGTGTCTGCCTTTCTCTCTGCCCCTCCCCTGTTCATGCTCTGTCTCTCTCTCTTTCAAAAATAAATAAATGTTAAAAAAAAAAAAAAAAAGTTCAAAGAATTCAGATTCAGGTTCAAAGAATTCAGATTCACTCAGGGGAGTGATGGCAGATTAACAGGGGTATTTTAGTTTTTACTTTATAAACATCAGTATTTATTCCCCAGTAAGTATGTGGGGAAAAATTAACAACAATAGGAAATAGTTATGTATCATATTTAATAGATCATTAAGACTACATGCCATTTATGATGTGTAACTTGCTAAGCTGCAAGATTAAGTGATTGAAGTGATAAGTTCTTCCTCTAGTCTTGCTCATTTTCTAATAGTTCTGTCAGTTATCGAGAGGGCATTTCTTGAATATCCCATCTATAATTGTAGATTTGTGTATTTCTACTTTTAGTTCTATCAGTTTTGCTTCTTGTATTCTGATTCTGTTTGGTGCCAACACATTTAGGATTGCTGTGTCTTTTTGGCGAATTAATCTTTTTATCATTTTGTGATATGCCTCCTTGTCTCTGATAATTTTCTTTACAGGATATTAATAGAGCCACAGCTGCTTTCTTTTGATTAATGTTGTCATGTAGTAAACAAAAAATTAATGTTTGCATTTTTCAGTCTTTAAACTTTCGGTCTAATATTTATTATTATCAGTATATTTGAAGTAAGTTTCTCATTGTTCACGTTTTTTATCTGTTCTGACAATCTTTTTTTTTTTTAAGTTTATTTTTGAGAGAGAAAGAGAGCATGCACATGTACAAGCAGAGAGGGGCAGAGAGATAATCCCAAGCAGGTTCCACAGTATCAGTGCAGAGCCAGACACAGGGCTTGATCCCATAAACTGTGAGATTATGACCTGAGCCAAAGTCAAGAGTTGGGTGCTTAGCTGACTGAGCCACCCAGGTGCCCCCTAACAATCTGTTTTAACGATGTATTTAGTCCATTTACATTTAGTGTAATTGTTGATATGAGAGCTTAAGTCTACTATTTTATTGTTTTTTTTCTCATTCCTTTATTTCATTTTTCCTGCCTTCTCATGGGTTGAATATAACTTAGAATTCCTATTTATCTCTAGTGTTTTTAAGTGTATTCCTTTGTATAGATATTCTAGTGATTGCTCTACTTTCTTGTACGTTTGCAGCTTTTCACAGTCTACTGGTGTTTTACTACTTTGAATGAAGTGTGGAAGTCTTACCTCCACTTGGATCTTTTTATTCACTCCCCTTTATAAATTTTTTTTTTTGAGAGAGAGAGAGCAGTCAGAGAGGGAGACACAGAATCTGAGAGAGGCCCTAGGCTCTGAGCTGTCAGCACAGAGACGAATGCGGGGCTCAAACCCATGAACCGTGAGATCATGACCTGAGACAAAATTGGACGCTCAACTGACTGAGCCACCCAGGTGCCCCTATCCACTCCCTTTCATAACATAAATTGCTTAAATATTTTCCCTGCATAATATTGAGAACCACATCAGACAGTATTAGAAAGTTTTTATTAATTTTTTTAAGTAAACTCTAAGCCCAACGTGGGGTTTGAAGTCACAACTCTGAGATCAAGAGTTGCATGCTCTACAGCGGAGCTAGCCAGGTGCCCCTACATCAGACAATATTATAGTTTGTGCTTCAACCCTGAAACATAATTCAGAACACTCTTTATTATTTCTTCTTTACTCTTGATATTTTAAGTTTTCTTCTTTGTGTCTGGAGAACTTCTTTTGCCATTCTTTTTAGGGTAGGTCTATTGGCAGCAAATTCTCTTAGTTGTTTTGTTTCCTCCCATCTGCAGTCTTGATTTCACCTTCATTTCTTTTTTTTTTTTAATTTCTTTTTTTAATTTACATTCAAGTTAGCATATAGTGCAACAATGATTTCAGGGGTAGATTCCTTAATGCCCCTTACCCATTTAGCCCATCCCCCCTCCCATGACTCCTCTAGTAACTCTGTTTGTTCTCCATATTTAGGACTCTCTTATGTTTTTGTCCCCCTCCCTGTTTTTATATTATTTTTGCCTCGCTTCCCTTATGTTCATCTATTTTGTATCTTAAAGTCATAATATGAGTGAAGTCATATGATGTTTGTCTTTCTCTGGCTAATTTCACTTAGCATAATACCCTCTAGTTCCATCCATGTAGCTGTGTTTGGCAAGATTTCATTCTTTTTGATTGGCGAGTAATACTCCATTATGTGTATATATACCACACCTTCTTTATCCATTCATCCATCGATGGGCATTTGGGCTCTTTCTATACTTTGGCTATTGTTGATAGTGCTGCTACAAACATTGGGGTGCATATGTCCCTTCCAAACAGGACACATGTATCCCTTGGATAAATACCTAGTAGTACAATTGCTGGGCCATAGGGTAGTTCTATTTTTAATTTTTTGAGGAACCTCCATACTGTCTTCCAGAGTGGCTGCACTAGTTTGCATTCCCACCAGCAGTGCAAAAGAGATCCTCTTTCTCTGCATCCTCACCAACATCTGTTGTTGCTTGAGTTGTTAATGTTAGCCATTGTGACAGGTGTGAGATGGTATCTCATTGTGGTTTTCATTTGTATTTCCCTGAGGATGAGTGATGTTGAGCATTGTTTTATGTGTCGGTTGGTCATCTGGATGTCTTCTTTGGAGAAGTGTGTATTCATTTCTTTCGCCCATTTCTTCACTGGATTATTTGCTTTTTGGGTGTTGAATTTGAGAAGTTCTTTATAGATTTTGGATACTAACTCTTTGTCTGATATGTCATTTGTAAATATCTTCTCCCATTCTGTTAGTTGCCTTTTAGTTTTACTGTTTGTTTCCTTCGGTGTGCAGAAGCTTTTTATTTTGATGAGGTCCCAATAGTTCATTTTTGCTTTTGTTTCCCTGCCTCTGGAGATGTGTTGAGTAAGAAGTTGCTGCAGCCAAGGTCAAAGACGTTTTTGCCTGCTTTCTCCTGGAGAATTTTTATGGCTTTCTGTCTTACATTGAGGTCTTTCATCCATTTTGAGTTTATTTTTGTGTATGGTGTAAGAAAGTGGTCCAGGCTCATTTTTCTACATGTCGCTGTCCAGTTTTCCCAGCACCATTTGCTGAAGAGACTGTCTTTATTCCATTGGATTCTTTCCTGCTTTGTCAAAGATTAGTTGGCCATACGTTTGTGGGTCCATTTTTGGAACCATTTTGGTTCTCTATTCTGTTCCATTTATCTGAGTGTCTGTTTTTGTGCGCATACCATACTGTCTTGATGATTACAGCTTTATAATACAGCTTGAAGTCCGTCAGCTTCATTTCTGAAGGATATTTTCAGAATATCCTTAGAATTCCAAATTGACAGTTCTTTTCTTTCAGCACTTAAAAAGGGTTGAATATTTTCTTTGGTCTTCATAGTTTCTGATGGAAAACACTGTCATTTGAATCCTTGTTCCTTTTCCCAAGATTATTTTCTTTTGGATTTATCCTTTTTGGGCTTTGGTCATCTTCTGTGTGTGTGTGTGTGTGTGTGTGTGTGTGTGTGTGTGTGTGTGTGTGTGTGTTTATTTTTGAGACAGAGGCAGAGAATGAGCAGCGGAGGGACAGAGAGAGGGGGAGACACAGAATCCAAAGCAGGCTGCAGGCTCTGAGCTGTCAGCACAGAGCCCAAGGTGAGGCTTGAACTCGTGAACTGCGAGATCAGGACCTGAGCCGAAGTCTGACACTCAACCGATTGACCACCCAGGCGCCCCATGGTCATCTTCTTGATACTACACTTTATCTTAGCTAAAAGGACAAGAAGCGATTGGTCAGCTTCTTGAATCTTTAGGTTTATCTTTGACAAATTTGGAAATTTTTAGGCATCTTTTTTCCTACATACATTTTCCAGTCCACCTGCTTTCTCTTCTCTGGAATTCTGATAACATTGAATGTTAGAATTTTTTTTTTTTATAGTCCTGTAAGTTTCTAGTCTATTTTTTCTTTCTTGTTCAAATTGGGTAATTTCTATTGTAGTGTTGTGTGTTTTGTTTCTCATTTTTAAGTAGACTCCATGCTCAACATGGGGCTTGAACTCACAACCCTGAGATCAAGAATTGCTTGTTCTACTGACCGAGCTGGCTGGGCACCCCTCTACGGTAGTGTTTTGAAATCCATTCTTTTATCATCATCTTCATTCTACTGAGCCCATTTAGGGTGGTTATTGTAGTTTTCAGTTCTAAGATTTTCATTTGAGTGTATTTTCTTCCTTCTTTCTCTCTTTTTTTGCTAAAGCTTCCTGTTTTGTTTCAGGTATGTTTTTAATTGGTCATAGGAGCATTTTTATGATGACTGCTTTGAAATTCTTATCTAGAATTATCTGACATGGTGGCATCTGTTTTCTCTCATCCAAGTTGGGATTTTTCTTGGGTCTTGTTATGACAAATTTTTTTCAATTGCATTCTGGATGTCTTGAGAATTGTGAGACTGCATCTAATTTAATTTTACATTTGAGCAGTTCTCCACTGAAACCACACCAGCAGGGAGAAATATAGACACTGACTCTTTATACCAAGTGAGTATAGCAGAAGCCTAGGACCATTCTGGATGGGATAGAGAAGGGTGCCTAACTATGGGGCAAGGATTGAAATCTATGCTTTCCACTTACTCTCCACTGACACAGTGGAGGAGAGGAGTTGTGTCTTGTTACCATCAAGTAGGAGTGGAAGTCCAGGCTTTCCTCTTGGTCTCTGCTGGTACCATCCTGGACGGGGAGAGTTAGAGGTATCTCATTACACTGGGCAGGGGTTGAAATTTAGGTTTTTCACTTGGCTTTCACTTACCCTCTGGCGAAAGTGAGAAATGCCTTGTTACTGATGTAGGAATAAAAGTCCAGGTTCCCCATATAGTCTCCACTAATATAAGGGTGGTAGACATCTCATTACTGCTGAGTGGTAGTGAAGGTCCAGGCTCCCCACTTAGCTTTTGCTGACAGTGGTTGGGGGCCTATGGTTTTCTCCACCTTCCACCTGCTCCACCCCCCGCCCCCAGAACAGGGTATGTATTGTCACAAAGGTTTCTATCGTGCTAGGCTACCTCTTCCCAGCTCTTTAGCAAGAGAGAGGAGGCTTTTCTTGGGGCGTTTTTTTTGTAATCATTTTTTTAAAGTTCCTTTTAACCTACTACAAAAATAACATTTTTCTTATTCTGTAGAATAAGGCTTTAGGCCAAGGAGTATCACCTTAGTTGAAAACTTGCATCATTTGTACATTATGAAACTAAAACCCATCCCCCAAAACAAAAACACTCAGTAAACAAACATTTTCTCTTAATTTTAATACTTCCATAAAAGGATAGCTAGCATTTTCAGGGCTCCCTTGGCAACAAAAATCACAAGAAGCATTTAATTCATCAGGTTTCTTTCTTTCTTTCTTTTTTTTTTTTAATGTTTATTTACTTTTGAGAGAGAGAGAGAGACAGAGCTCAGAGCTCAAGCAGGGGAGGGGCAGAGAGACACAGAATCCGAAGCAGGCTCCAAGCTCTGAGCTGTTAGCACAGAGCCCAACGCCAGCTCAAACCCATGGACTGTGAGATCATGACCTGAGCTGAAGTCGGATGCTCAACTGACTTAGCCACCCAGGAGCCCCTAAGTCGTCAGGTTTTTTAATGATGTGAAATGTTTTGTTGTTTAAGCCTGTGCCCTACCAAATGAAAAACATGAAAAGCAAGACTGGAACACTTTTGCCAGTCACTAGAATACAGTTTTAAAACCCTGGTACTCTGTGTTACTGAATCACTTAGACAAATCTGATATTTATCTGCATTGATGCAGCTATTCCTTGACCAAAGGATGATCCAATTAACACTGTAGGGACCTGGCCCTTCCCTATAGGGCTAACCTATTCAATAAGTCTTGGGTACAACTGTAGAGAGATGTTTGTTTCTGCTGAAGCCATGAAAGTAAGTTTGTCTCTCAGTTGGTGACATTTTGGTAGAGTATGAACATGTGAACATGTGACATTTTGGTAGAGTATGAACATGTGAGCAATTTCGTAGAGTGTGAACAATTTGATTGTCCCTGATGGCTTAAAAAATTGAAATGGTTTCTGTAGAAATGGGCAGCTGGGACTGTGTCCAAGAAAAACAAATTCCCATTTTGGAGAAGTAACTTTATTGATTTCTGACTATGAAAATATTACATGCTGTTGGTTAAATGTAAGAAAATATAGAAAAATGTGAAGAAAATAAAAATTAGAGCAAACTTTTTTAACATTTGGTGAGTATCCTTTTTTCTGGTATGCATAGATGTTTTTTATGTTTTTTAGACAGGATCATGCTACATGCTCCTTAGTATTTTGTTTATTGCATTTACTATGTCATGGACATTGTATCATATCAATTAACGTAGGCCTATACCGTCATATCAGTTAACCTGAAGGAATCCTTTAGCCTGAAAAATTGTGCTTAATTCTCTGAATTTACAAATCTTTGATTATTGGTGAGATCCTTTTATATATCTTTATTTTGTTAGTTACCAGCTCCTATCATCTACTTTTTTCCCTTGGGGTGTTCAGCTTATTAATATTTATTTGTAAGAGCCCTTAATGTATTGGGGCCCCTGGGTGGCTCAGTCAGTTAAGTGTCTGACTTCGGCTCAGGTCACGATCTCGTGGTTTGTGAGTTCGAGCCTCGTGTCAGGCTTTGTGCTGCAAGACTGCTTTGGATTCTGTGTCTCCTTCTCTCTGCCCATCACCTGCTCACACTCTGTCTCTGTCTGTCTGTCTGTCTCCCTCTCTCAGAAGTAAATAAACCTTAAAAAACATTAAAAAAAAAACCTATGTATTTACTCTGGGTATTTCACAGACAGTGAAATGTTTTCTAAGTTTACTGTTTTTAAACTTTGTTCATAGTGGTTTTTTCATTTAGATATTTAAAATATTCATGTAGTTGTATTTTTCCTTTTTTCTTCCTTTATGGTTTCCAACTTTGGTGGTCAACATGTGTTTTGACAATATATTTATAATAACTTAAAATTTTTTTCCCTTGCTTTTTCTCTCAGTCTTTTTCTGATTCTAGATGATGAGGCCACTCTGTAGTTTAGCTACTTCACTTTTAGTAACATAAACCTGTTTCTGTATTCTTTTTTTTCCCCTTTTAATTGATTTATCTATTTTTGAGAGAGAGAGAGTGGGGAGAGCAGAGAGAGAGAGAGAGAGAGAGAGAGAGAGAGAGAATCCCAAGCAGACTACACATTACCAGTGCGGAGCCTGATGCAGGGCTTGAACTCATGAACCGTGAGATCATGACCTGAGCTGAAATCAAGAGTCGGACGCTTAACTGACTGAGCCATCCAGGCGTCCCTGTATTCTTTTCGAATGTATAGTGAAATAGTATTTATAAACAATTTGTAAATTCCATTTAGAGGTATCTCTTCTCTTCATCCTGAATTATAAAATCTGAAATTTACTTCACTGAGAAATAATGTGGCTGTAGATGGAAATGCTAACTTTATGAAGAAACAAAAGTAATCAAAATATTAACACAAGAATATTAAAATGATGTAATATTGTGATAGTGTCAATATTATGATACGTTGGAATTAAAATTTAAAGTATTAGAAACTGTAGCATTATCAGCATATGCCTCATCTGTAATACCTACTTATGAGCAATAATTTTCAAAATGATTTCTTTTCGGTATCCTAAAATGTAGGAGTTTGACTACTTTTGTTTTGCCAGCTAGTACCTATTAGAATGATTAGGTGGTGTTTCAGATGTGAATTGGCATTTCCAGGCAGTATGGATTTCCCCTCAGTGTCTCCTTGGTCTTAGATTTGTCTTGTAATTGGTCAGCTTTCAGCAGTAGTCTGTAAAGTAACACTTTGTATGAGGGTTGATTTTTCTGTGACTGATGTTAAATTGCTTTAGTGGTGGCTGTACTTCTTATATCAGAAATATAGTTTGTTGTAAAATTTTCCCATGGCACAGAAATGTAAATAATTAAAACCTCACATTTTTCTCCTTGATTCCGTTCCCCAGATGTAACTAGTTTTAATCGTGTGATATGCCCTTCCAGGCATTTTCTGTGTTCTTACAGTACTTATGTTTACAGAATTGAAAAATGACATAAATTATTATTTAGCAAGGAGTTTTTGTGGTTGGCAAATAAGTTGATACCTTGGGATCAAAAAACCCTGTGCTGCTGAACTTATTTACCAAAAAATATTTATGAAAGAAAATACCTGAAGAAATGCACAAAAGTGAAAACAATCAACCAAAAAGATGCTGTTACTAAAGAGTACAAACAACTCTCGTGTGATAAATAGCACTAAGCTTCTGTGTGTTTGTCATTCAAGGGTGCAACTGGAAACTGATCTGAAGATTGAGAAGGAATGGAGGCAGACTTTGCAGGAAGATCTTCAAAAGGAGAAAGATGCCTTATCTCATCTTAGAAATGAGACCCAGCAAATCGTTAGTCTTAAAAAAGTAAATGGTGGTAAAACTTTTAAAAATTATATCTTTGAAAACTAAGTTACTTAAAAGGAGAAATCATAATTTATATTTATACCAAAGAGACAGAATATACTAGTCATCTTTAAAAATACCAATAAGAAGTGGCTCTTGGCTGACTCGGTTGGTAATATATGCAACTCTTGATCTTGGAGTTGTGAGTTCGAGCCCCACGTTGGTTGGAGAGTTTACTTAAAAAACACAAAACCAGTAAGGAGATTAAATGAATGTGAAATAGGTGATATTTGATGGAGCAGCGATGAAAGAACTTGGACATAGAGTTCTATTTTTTATAAAAAACTAAAGGATATGTGTTCCTAATTATTGGTATGTATACAATTTGGAGTTTCTTGTTTATTTCCTTTAAATTGCATTTTCTGTCTTTTTATTGTTTTGAAGGAGTTCCTTAACATCCAGGATGAAAATCAGCAGTTGAAAAAAGTACATCACGAACAGGAGCAAGCTCTTCAAGAACTTGGCAGCAAACTTAGCGAGTAATTTCTCCTTTTTTTCTTCACCTCTGTAATCATTGACTTGTATAAAGGTATGAAAGAGTGTGCCAAACCAAATAGGAAGAAAAGTTTAAATGTAGAAAAGAAAGATATGAACTATTAAGGAAAATCAAAACCAAACAAAAACCTTAAGGATAAACATGCAAGACTGTGGATTGGAAGGATTTTGTTAAAAGTTGTGTTCAGTTTAGTAAATTTAGCTCTAAACATTTCCTGTAGATAAAAGTTAAGACTCTAATTTCTTCAAATTAGAGAATTCAGAAGTCCATTTAATATATTTTTCCCAGAAAAACAGAAACCAAATTTCCAAACTATCTGGAGAGATCTTCTTCAGACTGTTTTGAGAAGGAGTTAACATTGTGAGGAGTGGAGAGTGTTTTATGCTAGATTTGGGGCTTAACTTCATACAGCAAGGTTGGTTCTGTTGCAGTGAAGTGTTACTGGGTTCCTAGAAAGACAAGAAGGAGAAATGTTGTTCTTTCTCACACCTTCCTCGTTGTTCTGTGTAGTCTGTGTTTTGGGTTAGCAGCTTCATCTTTGTGCCCTGATAGAACATACTGCCAAGTATCTGAGACAAGCTCTAGAAGGTTTAATTTAGTATTAAATGTATCACTGCCATGTAAAAAAAAAAAAAAAAAAAAGTGTCACCTTTTTTAACACCGAAGAGTAAGAGTAAGAAAGCTACAGTGCCCGTAATCTTGTCACCTATGTAAATCCCTTTGATGTTTTATATGGTTAGGAAGTTAGTACACCTTAGAACAAAACTGTACCTGAGCATCTCGGCCTTTATGTGGATGTGGTTAGTTACATATATGTACCTATATATCATTTGTAAAAATTAAACTCAATAGAAATCATAACTAGAATGGAGACTTCATTGCTAAAGATGAGATTTCTTTAAGAAGTCTTGAAACCAGTTTCCGGTTGCCACAGGAAAGAGTAGTTCACTAAAACCACTAAAGGAAATACCAGTTTTCAAAAAGATAAAGCTGTTGGGGCACCTGGCTGGTTCAGTTGTTAGAGCACGAGGCTCTTGATCTCAGGGTCATGGGTTTGAACCCACGTTGGAGGGTAGAGTTGGCTTAAAAAAAACAAAACAAAGATAAAGCTATTTTTGTTTCTATCAATTCAAAGAACAATTTGCATTGTGATTCTGATAAGCAAGATTTCAATTCTAATCTGGCATCCACCTAGTGAGCACTTTGACTCGGACCCTATGCTAAGTGTTTATTACTTTATTTCCCATATATTCGTTTGACAAATATTAAGCTTGTATTATGTGCCAGGCACTATTCCAAGTGCCAAGTACTCAGCAATGTACAATCCCCACAACAAAAAATACTTTTATTAAGATCATAAAGGCTTAATATTAAAACAGATTAGAATAGGGGTGCCTGGGTGGTTAAGCATTGGACTTCAGCTCAGGTCATGATCTGCTGGTTTGTAAGCACGAGTCCCGCTTTGTGTGAGCCCTGCTCGCGCTCGCTCTCTCTCTCTCTCTCTCTCCCTCCCTCCCTCCCCCCCCTCCCCCTCTCCCCTCTCTCTCTCTCCCCTTCCTCTCTCCCCTTCCTCTCTCCCCTCCCTCTCTCCCCTCCCTCTCTCCCCTCCCTCTCTC
>NC_064818.1:28021019-28211076 GCF_023721935.1 Panthera uncia | reverse complement strand
CCTCTCTCCCCTCCCTCTCTCCCCTCCCTCTCTCCCCTCCCTCTCTCGCTCTCTTTCTGCCCTTGCTCACCTGTGCACACACACTCTCTCTCTCAAAAAAAAAACCAAAAAACCAAAAAAAACCCAAAACAGATTAGAATAGTAAAATGGGAATAACTTTTCACCCATCTCCCATGCAGTGCTAAAGACTGTGGAGTTGTAAACTCATGATCATTTGAATGTTCAGATAGCTGAATTCATCACTTTTTTTCTTTTGAAGATTTTATTTTTAAGTAATCTCTACACCCAATGTGGGGTTTGAACCTATAACCCTGAGATCAACAGTTGTGTGCTCTACTGACTGAGCCAGCCAGGCGCCCCTGAATTCACTTTTCCCCCCTTTTTCCTTTAGACTTGTTCATTGTTTCTCAAATTTTATTTTGCATGAATATTACTGCTCAAAGTTGGATATACTCAACAATCTATACTGAACTTTATGGGCTATTTAAGGAATTTTCAAGAGTTATTTTGACTAGGTTTTTTTGCATGTACGGACTGCATGTCTAACCCCTGTGTAAACTACTGTATGCATGTTCTTCTGAAGTTTGTGGGTTTTTTTTTTTCTTTGTCTTTTTAGGAATATATTAGACATTTTTCTGTATCAGTACATACTGATATTCCATAGGATGGATGTGCTATAATTGAAACTGTTTCTAATTTTTTTCTTTTATAAATGATACTGCTGTGAACATCCTTGTATGTGCATGTTGATATCTTGATGTACTTAAAAAATTTTTTTTAATGTTTATTTATTTTTGAGAGAGACAGAGACAGAATGCGAGTGGGTTAGGGGCAGAGAGAGAGGGAGACACAGAGTCTGAAGCGGGGCTTGAAGTCACAAACTGTGAGATCATGACCTGAGCCGAAGTCAGACGTTCAACTGACAGAGTCACCCAGGCACCCCGATATACTTTAATGAGGATATCTGAAGAGTAATTTCCTAGAGGTGATTGCTGCCCCAGAAAGAATGTGCTTTAAAAAATTGTGGTCATAACAAAACATCCTCCATCCAGTAGTAGGAGAGAATGCCTGTTTTTGCCGCTCTGACAGTTGAAATTCTTGTTTTAATTTGTGTTTTTTTAACCATAAGCAAGGTTGAGCATCTATATTTATTTATTTTTTAAGTAATCTCTATTGCCAATATGGGGCTTGAACCCATGACCCTGAGATCAAGAGTCATATGCTCCACCGACTGAAGCAGCCAGGTGCCCCTGAGTATCTGTATGCATTTGTATTGCATTTGTATTTATAGTTTATTGCCTATTCATATCTTTTGCATATTTTTTGGTTGACTTGCTCATTTTTTCTTATGGGATTTTAAAAGTTGTACACGGTGTACATCTTTTTTTTTTTTTTTTTTACCAGTTTGTCTTTTGTCCTTTTACTTCATTTATGATACATTTTTTTCTCATTAATCTTCAGATTTTTGTGGCGCAGATTTATTAGTTTTCCTCTACTGTTTCTGGGACCATAGTTCATAAGACATGGGTAGGGCCCATTTTGAGTCAGAACTTATTTTATCTTTCTCAACTGTTGTCCTCTGAGTGGCGAGAATAATTTATCGGGGCTGGATGAGGTGCAGTGGCCCTTGTGAGTTTCCCTGTACCAGTTTATCTGTGAAATGCCTGTTCTCTTCATCCTCCTACTCCTGTGATTAGAAGCTATCAGATTGAAATTAAGTAAAAACCGATTCCTCCCTGATACACATGGTGATGAGTATTTGTTACAAAATTTGTTGATGAGGGAGGGACTGAGGTTGGATCAGTACTTTATAATCTTTGCTTCTATTTCACCAGAAGCCTTTAGGCTATATATAGACCATTTGAGTATTATTTAAAATGGGGAGTGGGAGGAGAAAGGTCATTTGGGATAATAGGAACCAAATTTAATTTTGTTAAAAGGTAAAAGTTATATTTCAGGGAGAATAGTTTTTATTTATTTTAAGTTTATTTGAGAGACAACATGAGTGGGGGAGGGGCAGAGAGAGAGAGAGAGAGAGAGAAAGAAAGAGAGAGAATTTCTCCCAAGCACGATCCATGCTGCCATCGCAGAGCCTGACATGGGGTTCGAACTCATGAACCCATGAGATCATGACCTAAGCCAAAACCAAGAGTTGATGCTTAACTGACTGAGCTACCCAGGCGCCCCTGGAAAGAATAGTTTTTAAACTTAACATTCAATCATTTTCTAATTATGATTAAACTTAAAAATTAGTATTCATTAGTATTCATCTACCATTTACCAGCTTTGTGATTTAGGGTTATTTAA
Organism: Panthera uncia; assembly: GCF_023721935.1. Taxonomy (NCBI): domain Eukaryota; kingdom Metazoa; phylum Chordata; class Mammalia; order Carnivora; family Felidae; genus Panthera; species Panthera uncia. The sequence goes on along the minus strand of NC_064818.1, from coordinate 28,208,769 downwards.
CCCCTTTAAGCCCACTTCTACATTTGTAAATTGGAGAGCTGTAAAATCCCCAAAGGGTTCTTTTTCTAATTAACTGAGAATAAATATGTGAAAGCAGCTAGCACAGTGCCTTTGCTTATCACAACTGGAGTATCATTTTCTTGTCAGATGAGGTTGGATGGGAAAATTACTCTCTAGTGCTCACTTTCTGAACCTATGATTTTAAATGTAAATGATTAATTTTAACTAGAAAAATACTTTCACTGGGGCGCCTGGGTGGCGCAGTCGGTTAAGCGTCCGACTTCAGCCAGGTCACGATCTCGCGGTCCGTGAGTTCGAGCCCCGCGTCAGGCTCTGGGCTGATGGCTCGGAGCCTGGAGCCTGTTTCCGATTCTGTGTCTCCCTCTCTCTCTGCCCCTCCCCCGTTCATGCTCTGTCTCTCTCTGTCCCAAAAATAAATAAAAAACGTTGAAAAAAAAAAAGAAAAATACTTTCACTAATGAAATATTTACTCCTATTGGCTTCTTATTGAAGGATTCTTTAAAATAATTTTTGATAGATTTTGAAAGGTTTTAAATGTCCTGAGTGAATTATAGTTGTAGAGAGACTAATTTGAGGGTTGAACAAAATGAAGATAAACTTCATATTTGAAGAAAACGTGGAGCATGAAATGTCAGGGTAGAGTATACAAGGAAGAGAATGTAAACTAATATATCTGTGTTATAATGGCTGAGTTTAAAATAAATGAAGGGTCACCTGAGTGGCTTGGTTGAGCGTCTGACTTCAGCTCAGGTCATGATCTCACAGCTTGTGAGTTCAAGCCACGCATCAGGCTCTGTGCTGACAGCTCGGAGCCTGGAGCCTGCCTCAGATTCTGTGCCTTCCTCTCTCTCTGCCCCAACCCACTCGCATTCTGTCTCTGTCTCAAAAATAAACATTAAAAAAAATTTTTTTTAAAATACATGAAGGGTGATAGCTAACTTTCCCTTTAACCTCACCAAGGCCTACATTCCAACAACAAGAATTTTTAGTTTAAGAAAAGAAAATTTCCAGGACTCTTCCAAATGTAGTATTCTGTAAATGATATTCTTTCCACGTAAACAAACTTACAGATTTGTTTTCTTTCCTCACAAGCAGAGGTTTTGGGATTATCAGAGGCTTGTGGAATTTATGGATGTTTTCCTCTAGTATCGCAATCGTGTCATAATCGATTGTGTCACATTTGTTACAGTCTCCTATCTGATTTTGGCCCTTCTCTGTGCTGTCTTCATGCCATGGTCAAATATATTTCACACACTTTAAATTCTTGTTCCTAAATGAAAGCTAATTAAAATGTATAATATAGACATCTGTTTCCTCCCTGTCCAGAACAAAGAGGACATGTTCTTGTACATTGCTTTTATTGGAACTGTAACTGATACTCCTTTCTTCGGGATACTTTGGCAGTTCGTATCAGAGGGGGACAATCTTTACGGTGTCTCTCTCTCTCTATAGTCCATATCTGTGAACGAAGGCATTCATAACGATTTATGCAGTGAATGCCATTAAGCTGCTTTCATTCCATATTCAATTTTTCTGTGTAGCACAGTTGCTGTTTTGGCCATGATTCCCATCAGCATTAATTTTGTTCAGGCACATTTTGTAGATGTGAACTCAGCCAAGAAAATTTTAGTATTGTGTTTGTACTTTTAAGCTGTGTAATTTTACATTGATTATTCCCATTGTAAAAGTGTGAACTGGGTAAAAAACTAACATTTTTGTTTTTATGTGTTGAACAAAGCATTTGTAGTATGAAGCAAGTTCCTAATGTTCTACCTCAGGAGCAGAGATGTTAGTTCATGGACCTTTTGATTCAGTAATTTCATTTATAAGTTATCCTGAGAAAAATAATAAAATATTTTGGTCATTCCAATTTTAATGAACAATTTTTGTGGCAAAGAATTTGAAACAAGTTGAAAGTTCAACAGTAGATAATTATATAAACTACTTTATATTTTTCATTGTTTACGACGTAACCACTTAAGATAATGATGTGGCAGATACTTAATAACAGCCAGCTCTCAGCCTTTCAGGATATATTATTACCTGAAAAGAGCTGTTTATGGAAAATTATATAACTGATGGTTCCATTTAAAATATGTACATACTCATCTCCTCAACATGTAGATTATTGTCTCTTGGTGGTGGGATCACAGATAATTACTGCTGTTTGTAATCTGCATGTTCATTAACATGTGTTTTCAAAAGGTGAAAAGTATCACAACTCTATTTTCCTTAATATTTCTATTCTTATCATTCTTTTGCACCTGGTAGAGAAACAGTGTGCGTAATGGTTAGCATGTGGGCTCCAGCTTTATGGAGACCAGGGTTTGAATCCTGCCTTGCGCAGTTACTACCTCTGTGACCTCTTACGGGGGTGAAACCTCATTAGGCTTCACCTTATTGATCTTTATTGTTGTTGTTGTTTTTAATTGATCTTTAAAATAGGGTTTTGTTTTTTTTTTAAGATTAAATGAGTATATGCATGTGAAATTTATAGCAAGGTGTCGGGCACACATAAGCCTACAATAAATGATAGCTTTTATTAATATTGTCATAACCACATGAAAATGCCAATATTCTTCTGTTAAAGCAATTTTTAAATTTAAAAAGGACATTTTTGCTTTAGGAAATTTAGAAAACACAGGAAAACAAAATATAATTCTAGTCAAAGATGATTAGAATCATGTATGTACAACTTTGTATTCTTTGAAAACCCAATACCTTAATAATGAATTGCTGGATGTTCTATATTTAATGTATTTACTGAAATATGGATCTATTTTATAATCTTTTTAGATCAAAACTTAAAATAGAAGATATAAAAGAAGCCAACAAAGCACTGCAGGTGAGTAGGAAGTGTCTTCCTCAAGTAGGGAAGTATAGATATATGTGACAGTCTCCAACAGAAGGTAAAAAAAGTCCTGTATGAATCTAAGGTATTGTAATCGAGTCCCGCGATGTATAGAGGCAGAAGCACTAAACAGGGAGCTGGGACGATGGGGATCCAGCTCCTCCCTATTATTCCTCTAGAATTAATAATCATGTTGGAAATGACCTTGGAAATAATTTTATCTACTCTCCTACAAAGCACGGCATGACAAAGTGAAACAGTCTTTGACTTTGAGCTCGAGTTCCTATCCTGGTCTGTTACTTATCAGGTTTTGACCTTCAACAAGTCATACCTTTATGGAGTCTGTTTTCTCTTCTGAAATGGCTGGTGAAATGGCCTTATGATTTTGCACGGCTTTGCTTTGAATATTGAGGTTAATATGTGTGAAAAGTGATTAGTACAGTCTATCAGTATATGATTCTGAATGTGTCTGGATACAGGAATCCCTTCTACAACACAGGAGAAAAATGGTCTCTCTGTGAGTACTTCAGTGAGATTGCCTCCTACCACATAGCTTCCCATTTTTTTAATTATTGTTTTTTTTAATGTTTATTTACTATTGAGAGACAGAGACAGAGACGAGCCTGAGCAGGGGAGGGGCAGAGAGAGGGGAGACACAGAATCTGAAGCAGGCCCCAGGCTCTGAGCTGTCAGCACAGAGCCCGACACAGGGCTTGAACCCACAAACCGCGAGATCGTGACCTGAGCCGAAGTTGGATGCTTAACCAACTGAGCCACCCAGGAGCCTCATAGCTTCCCGTTTTTAAAAAGTTATTTATTTTAGGAGCCCTTGGGTGGCTCAGTTGATTAAGTGTTTGACTTGTGATTTCAGCTCAGGTCATGATGTCATGGTTTGTGAGTTTGAATCCCATGTTGGGCTCTGTGCTGACAACGTGGAGCCTGCTTGGGATTCTCTCTCTCCCTCTGTCCCTCCCCTGTGCATGCTTTCTCTTTCTCTCTCTCTCAAAACAAAATAATACACTTAAAAAAAATTAAGTAATCCCTGCACCCAGTGTGGGGCCTGAAGTCACAACCACAAGGTCAAGAGTTGCACGCTCCTCTGACTGAGCCAGCCATGTGCCTCCATTTTGTTTTTTATCAAAAAACATGAAAATGTTACATGTAAATAATTTAAAAGGTAAATTAGTGCTAGGAGGACTTAAAAAAAAAAATAGTAGCAGTCTCTTGTTCTTCACCCCCTTATCCCTTATCCACTCTAGCTCCTGCCACCTGAAGGGAGCTACTCTGAATTCTCTTGGTTATTTCTTCTGGCACTTATCCCCCTATTTCTAAATAATATGCAATATAATTCACTCATTTATTTAAGACCTATTTTAGATATATATTATTATTTATTTCTTTGAGAGAGAGACAGACAGACAAAGAGAATATCCCCAGCAGGCTCCACGCTGTCAGCACAGAGCCCAAAGCGGGGCTTGAAAACGAACCATGAGATCATGACCTGAGCAGAAACCAAGAGTCAGGTGCTTAACCAACTGAGACACCCAGGCGCCCCTATTTTAGACCTGTCTATTGCCTGGTTAACATGGTAGATGAGGAGCATTTGCTCACTCTCACCTTGGTCTGTTTGCTCTTCATCGTCCTCCCAATATAATTAAGTAAAAGTTTCTGTAGAATTCATTTACTGGATATGCTTTATTATGGCTATTGAAATATTCTTTGTTGGGCCATGTGGTATATATTGTGACTATATTTTCTTTCTTGAACTACTTTTTTCCTCTGGAGTTAATAATTGCCTTAAAAGTTTTGTTGTATTTGAACATCAGAGTTTGCTCATACCTTTAAACACCTCTATAATATGCTTGAGAAAAGTTTTCCACATGGTAAAATGAATCAGGTAATTATTTAATTTTTTTTTTCCTTGGAGTCCTCCCTCCTGGAGTTCTTTGCTCTCCTGCTCCAGTCTGGTCTGGTTAGCCCTGTCTTGACATTTTCCTTTTCTTCCATTCTCAGAATTCCCTTTACCCTTCTTGAATGTTAGAGCTCCTGTTACCTGAACCCCTTAACTTCTTTCTTGGTTTACTCCCTTGTTTGGGACAATGCATTCTTTGATAGCTTCCTGGAAAATGTTGAATGAAGGTCAATGTTTTAAGAATTTGTGCATCTGCATAGATGCCTTTTATTTTGCTCTCACATTTTTTTGGACGGGTATGGGTGTCTGCCCAACTGTCATTATTTAAACTCTGTAAAATTTTTTTCATTATGACACATACCGTGTATATAACTGTATTCATACAACTTAAAAACGATGGCATACTCTGTGACTTAGTTTATAGGGAGATTACATTCTCCTCTTTACAGTAGCAATTCTCTATTTTGTGTTAACCACTGTTCTTTTTCTTTATAGTTTTATCATTCTTGTCTATCTTTATAAAATATCTAGATTTTTGTTTTTGTATACATATGAAAATGGATTTATTTATATGTGACTTAATTTTTCTTGTCCTTGCTATTGACCTGTTGATTGGGTCTGGGAGGGCTGTCCTCCAGTTTCTTACATTCTGGATATTATCTGCCATTTCATAGTAGCAAACTTGTTCCTCTGTCCTCTTATTGCTGTAAACTGGAAGTTAAACCTAAAAGGCTTGGTTAGATTCTGGTGCAGACTTCTCTGAGAATTTTTATCCCTGCTACCATATTTTTAATATTCAGCAGGCCTTATTTACTCATTTTTCCTTTTAAAATTAGCAATCTGCATTTTATCTCTGATGATATTCATTATAGTTTCTTTAAAGTTTTCTTTTGCTACTGCCATTCTGTCTTCGGAATTCCCTTCTTGGGTTTGTTTCTTTGGCTGAAGTACGTCCTGCCTGTCATTCCTTAAATGTTGGAATATCCTCCCATCTCAATAAAGGCACAAAAAATCTTGGAAGTCCTGTGTGTGTTGGCCGGGCGGATGAGAGTGGGTTGTTACAGACCGGTAAGCCTCACCATTGAGAAATCTGTTAACTCACAAACTGTTGGCCATCCTCTCCAAATTATGTTAATATCTATAGGACTTTTCTCTGGGGCAATTGAGTTTCTCCAGAGAAGGATCCTCTAATATCCTGTCTTGGGGGTGTAAGTTGGGCAGCTGACATTTTGGAATTGGACAGAGAATAATGGCCATGTTTACAGAATGATAGCTTCTAGTTTTGGCTCTGCTTGAAAACTGCTGTTTCCTTGAGGAGGCAACTTCAGCTCTCTGGACAAGTTTTCACATCTGTAAAATGGGAATGGAGTTGCTAATCTCTGAGGTCCCTTCCAGCTGATGCACAAGGCTTGCCCTGCAGTGTACACATACAGCCTTTCTATTTGGGAGACAGGCAGGGTGAATTCAGTCAGATTAAAATAAGATTGGAAGGCCAAGCTCTGATGTCAGAAAGATTAATTCTGAACCTAATGATGCTGCTTTGAAACCTGCTTCACATCAGGCTTGCCATCCCTTAAGGTATAGCTGGGCAGGAAGCAAATCTTCCACTAGGTGACTTTTGGACATTTGGGAAGTCACTTTCCTTTTTAATGGCATTCATCAAGTTGCATTGGATTATTATTTTAAATGTTTTCTTTTTTATTTTTGAGAGGGAGCATGAGTGGGGAAGGGGCAGAGAGACAGAGGGAGACACAGAATCCAAAGCAGGCTCTAGGCTCCAAGCTGTCAGCAAAGAGCCTGATGCTGAGCTCAAACCCACGAACCACGAGATCATGACCTGAGCTGAAGTCGGATGCTTATCTCATCTTGCTTTAAAAAAAAATTCTACAATTCAAATCATTTAAAAAAAATTTTTAAATATTTATTTTTGAGACAAAGCACAAGTAGGGGAGGGGCAGAGAAAGAGACACACACAGCATCCAGAGCAGGCTCCAGGCTCTGAGCTGTCAGCTCTAGTCAACACGGACTAGAACTCACGGACCGTGAGATCATGACCTGAGCCAAAGTCGGACGCTCAACCGACTGAACCACCCAGGTGCCCCCAAGTCATTTGATTCTTTACTGGTATTTGATAGTAGCTCTCCAGGTTTTTTTCTTTTCTCTAGCTTACTTTAAGAATATATAACATATACATGTAATACATATGCAAAATATGTATTAACTGTTAATTCGTAATGCTTCTGGTCAACAGGTTCTTAAATGTAGTTAAACTTTGGGGGGTTCCAGTTACACGTGGATTTTTTGCCTCTGTGGTGGATCGGCACCTCTAACCCCCAATTTGTTCAAGGATCTGCTTGGTTCTTTGGCATTGTGCCTTAGTCTGGGCTATTTTAAAAAGGAACATGTGGTGAGATTAATCAGAAGCACTCAAGTATCTTCTCATTATAAAGCTGGCATCATCTAACAAAGTTGCTTTTGTAGGGAAAAAATGTTCTTAGCCAGGGTCTTGGATGGGTTAAGAATGGGTCAATTTAGAAATTTCAGGTGTCAAGTTAACTCTTACCGGTTAAAGACTACTTACATACATATTCTACTTATCTACACAGTAGCTATTAAATTTGTTATATAACTTAAGGGAAATTAAGTCATATAAAACAATGTAAGGTGGTATCTAAAATGACAACTTCAAACGTGATTTCCAAATTCTCTTCAAATTTAAGGACTTACGGTGGTATATGGTATACATTATGCCAAACTCATGCATTTCATAGTGAAAATGTATCCTTATTGTTGGACTAGATAATGTCCAAGGTTTTTTCTTTTTTTTTTTCATGTTAGTTTTGAGAGAGGGAGAGACAGAGTGCAAGCTGGGGAGGGGCAGAGAGAGAAAGGGAGACAAAGAATCCGAAGCAGGCTCCAGGCTCCGAGCTGTCCGCACAGAGCCCGACACGGGGCTCGAACTCACAAACCGTGAGATCATGACCTGAGCCAAAGTCAGATGCTTAACTGACTGAGCCACCCAGCCAGGCGCCCCGGTTTTTTCTTTCTTAAAGTGAACTCCCATCAATAGATTTAAAAACAAAAATCATGGAAATGTCCACATACAGTTGTACAGAGAAGTTAACCCAGTTTTAGTATTTAACAATATATTGCCAATCTTGTTTTATTTATATTCAACCCCTACCCCTTCTTTCTTATCCAGATTATTTTGAAGCAAATCCCATACTTGTTTATCTCTCCAACTATTTCAGTATTTCTATATATTCCTACAAGAGGTTCTTGGTTGAAAATGTTTTCACATGTAATTTTTATTGTTAACACTTTGAGCATTAATATGCACACTTCTTCCTACTAGGGACTGGTTTGGTTGAAAGACAAAGAAGCAACACATTGTAAACTTTGTGAAAAGGAATTCTCGCTCTCCAAGAGAAAGGTAAGGGAGATAGATAGGAAGTGAATCCAAAAGCTTTGGTGCAAACATGTCTTCTAATTTTATTCATTCTTTGATTTTTTCCATTTAATAGCACCACTGTAGAAACTGTGGGGAAATTTTCTGTAATGCTTGCTCTGACAATGAACTGCCGTTGCCTTCTTCACCAAAGCCAGTACGGGTTTGTGATTCCTGTCACGCATTGCTGATCCAGAGATGCTCATCTAACTTGCCATAAAACTCCAGAACTAAGTCCTTACGTATGAAAGTACCTACAATGGATGGTTAATGTATGAACCTGCATACGCTGTGTTTAGACAGTCCTTCTTAAGCAGCTTTCAGATGGTATTGGTTATCAGTTTTATCTTCCACACATTCATGGGAATTAGAAGCTATAGAATAGCTCATTGTTATTCAAGAACTTTCAACAGGGCATGCTTTAAAATAACTTTAGCTTAATTCCTCATTAACTTTTAACGCCATTTAAATCATGTAACTTTTAACGCCATTTAAAAGGCCAGATAAAGTTCACACACACACACACACACACACACACACACTTGCCTTATTTTGTAAAGGCCTTCTGTAAGGGTGCAGATTAATTCTCCAGATTGTCAAATTGGCATTTGATGATGCCTGTAGTTTTAATGCACTTTAAAGCTTCACAGTTCTCAGAGAAAGATCAGAAATACATTGGACTTTTTGCAAGTATTAATATTCCAACTCAAGACTTTTCCTTAGCTTGCAAAGATTTCAACTCTGTCCTTTCTGCCCTACTTCATTTGCCCGTCTTGCATTAGAAAAGGCCAGTACTTTATCCTATAGAATTTCCTTTTGGTCATCCTCTAATCATTAATGTATTTATTAGTACTTCTCAGATACAGTGGTTTAAAGAGGTATTATTTATTTTACCTCAATTTTTTCCTTTGAAAGGAAGTTAAAACTTATCCTCCTTTACCTTTCTTTTTACCAAAAAAAGAAAAAAGTTCTTACAGATCTTTCCATACGCTATACCTGCTAACACTGCTAGTTTTTTCAGGGAGGGCTCATACTTCTTTCAAAAGAAAAACCTGTCCCCAGAAAAAAGGTTTATTAATAGTAAGGGATTACAAGCTCCTGATTGGTTCTCCTCTGAGCATTAAAGGAGAAACCTAAAATAGCTAAACTTTGCCTTTGATAGGACTTGGGTAATTAACTTTATTAGATTTCCATTCTAGTGACTTTTAGGAAGCATTACATCATAGTGATCCACTACTGCAGTTATAAACACAGTGAACTCTTCACCATGTAATGAGAACCTCCAAGGCAGGATTCTTTCTGGAACAGAGGATCTGGTCTCAGCCCTGCCATGACACATGAACTATGTCAAGCATGAAAGATTCAGTGAACACTAATCCCCTTATACTGCTTGTAGCATACCAAGAATATGTAAAGTTACCCTTGTATAAGTAACCTTTGAATAGCATCACCACTTGGGAGACCCCTCTTAGGTATTTTTAGCCATGCACTTTAAGTCTATGAATCTTTCACACAGATAGGAATTAATCCTAGGAATATTATAGAGAATTAATCATGACCACTTCCCTCCTACCTAAAACGGTTACTACTCTGCAGGATCATTTCCTCAGAATATATGTATTTTCACTTGGGTTTAAAAAATGAATTTTCTAAATTGCCAAAGTATGAAACCAGTATTTTACTCGCATTATTTTCTCCATATCCAGTTAGCTTTTGAGGTCTTCAGTTAGAACTGTTGTACAGATTTTTAGGTGGTCTTTCTTGAATGTCGACAGAAATATTGTCAAGAGATGAATTATATTCTTGAACTGTTTTGTATTGATGGGATGAATTAACATTTTTATGATTACTAAAAATGAGAATAAGCAAATATGAAATTTCAAATACTAGGTGTTTTATTACTGTGCTTACTAGAACAAATTTTTGAATGTGATTTTGCTTAAATTCCAAGGCTTGGTTTCATTCAACAGACCGTGATTTTCAGTCCCCTTTAAATTCATTATTCAAAACTCCCATTATCCCCATTGATTTGGGCTTTTTGTATGCAAGCCTTTGGGACAGCAATACAACTTGCTTCATTTAGTTTGGGCTCTTATTTAAAAACTATTTATTACTAAATTTTGGATTTTGTTATAAAACTTAATTTGTATTGTGAATCTACACTTTCTATTTGTCAAGATTTGCCCTCATAGAAACTATGAATCTCACAAACCATTCCGTCTAGCCAGTACTACAGTAATGCTATGGTGGTGCCAAGGAATTGTAATTCTTACTCTGTGCTGTTTTAAAACAAAATGTGAATTTTATAAACCAAATAAAAGATATGAAAAATTGCCCTTTGAAAGGCTAACTTGCATTTATAACTTTTATTGATTTTAATAGGGTAGTCCTGGGGAAAAAAGCCCATAGGATCTCTAAAGGGTTAAGTGGTATGAGCCTAATACTTAAACGGATAATTAAGGGAGGAGTACAAGCATTAAACAAGTCACTGCTCCATTTAAGCTAACACAGCTTCCTTCTCTAACAGCAGAAATCACTCCTTAGGAGTCACTTTGTCCAGTGTTCACGTAGATACGGCACCTTCTACCAATATGATTTACAATCAGTAACCGACACAAAGCATTCTAGGACAGACCACACTATTATCTCCCATGTTGATATTTATTACATTAATAACATTTCTAGCAAAAACAAGTAACAAGGTCAATAACTGAATTCACATTGACAGGTTTCATTTTGATCCATTAGCCAATTTGGAAAAAAGCCATATTGATCAAAGGGATTAAAAGTAAAAAGCACCTTTTCCTTGCTACATATAGTATTTTTAAACACAATGGCTCTAAAACTCCAAACAGATATCAAATGCAAAATCCAACTTCCAGGACTCTCATTTTAATTGACTATCACATGGACTGGTCTCTTACATTTGTTTAATCATTTATACAGTTACTAAAAAACCATATACTTTAACTATTGGGCAGGAAAACTGAAAATAACAGCTGTGAGAATTATACTCCACAGTAAATACTTTTTGTACTGAATTCTCATGTCACTGAGAACCTTAACCTAGTCTAACATTTAGAGAGAACTTACAACTATCATTTTTTTGGGAAACATTTTTGGTACTTCAGTCAAGTGCTGAGTGAATCTTATTCTAAACTCTAGGGCTAGAATTTAAACTTCCAACGCTCTCATCCCCAGGTAACACAATTAGGAATATTCAGAAATCCAGATACCCTTTAGATCTTCATTTCAGAGCTATGCTTGATAAATGACATTTGAAAAAGAACGACTAATATAGAAATTAGTGGAATTTATACTCCTGAAGCCACCTACACTCATCTTTAGGTTTTATATATTTACAGTATTGTCCAGGAGAAATTAAAAGAAAAAAGTTACACTATTTTCCAAGCTCTATTTCAGATGTCTGCTTATTAAAGACTTGTGGTTTATGCAAAGGTGAACCATTGTCCTCTAAAATTACACTATACTACTACTTGTAGAGCTAATAGTAAAATACATCAACCCAGATCTTATGAAAGCAGCACATCCTTAGGAGTAACTAGTATATAAAAAGTATCAACATCAGTGGTTTGAATATAAAAATTTATTTTTAAGTCAAAGTATGCAACAAATAAAACCTACAGAAAACAGATTTTCCCATCACAATCTGTTGCTTTACCAAATAATATTTTGAAAACACATTCCTTCAGTCATTATAAAGTTCTTAAAATACAAAAGAAATTAAATCTGTAAGAAAGTCTAGTAGACCAGACACTGTTGTCAGGACTTTGATGTTGGTGGTTATGCTTTAATACATCCCACGCCATCCACCTCCACTCATGCCACCTTGCCCATAGTAACCTCCACTGCCTCCACCGCCACGGCCTTTAAAAAAAGAACAAAAAACACAAGAATTGTTTAGCAGGAAATATCAGTGCATACTACGTTAAAGATAACATGAGCTTAAAAACGTCCACACATGGGACTAACAGATCAAACCACAGTAACCAAAGACACTTACCATAACCACCCAAGCCATCAGGAGTACCATATCCTCCACTGTAATTGTTACCCATTCCCATTCTTCCAACAGATCCATAACCTCCCTGATTATCTTAAAAAGAAAAAAAAAAAGTTGGAGATTGACTGTAAAATGTGTAACTCTGCTTATTTAAAAAACTTTACATACCCATTCCATCTCTGCCATAGCCTCCCATTCCAGAACCTCCCATTCCAGAACCGCCTCCAGGAGTAGAATTCAAGAAGAGTTCAATGTACCGATGTTCTTTAAGAAAAAAGAAAAGATTAATAGGGATGAAAGCAATGATGGATCAAATTTATCAATAAAAGCATAAAAATAATGACTAGCTAATATTAACCTGAAAGCATGTTTATAGACTTCCTATTTACAGACTTCCTAGTGGAGTGATAAAATGAATGCCAGACGGGCTACAAACCTAACTTACCAAGTTTGTTCAAATCGTACAACCCTGAACAAGCAAAAACTGGATGAGGACTCTGTTTCCTCATCTATAAAAAGGGCTGATTCATTATTGTAGAACCAGCTAGTGTACTTCTTACAATATATTCCATGTCCCCAGGGACACCTGGGTGGCTGGCTCAGTTGATTAAGCATCCATCCCACTCTTGACTTCGGCTCAGGTCATTATCTCATGGTCATGAGATCCAGGAGACCAAGCCCTACATCAGGCTGTGTGTGCTGGGCATGGAGCCTGCTTGGGATATTCCTTCCCTCTGCCCTTCCCCTACACGTGCTCGCTCTCTCAAAAAAATGTATACTCCACGTCCCAAGAACTGAATTAGAATCATGAAAGTAATGTCCACAAAAACCTATTTTCTACTGACTACAAAATGATCTGTGTATAGTCAGATTTAGGAATCACTAGTCAGGGTAAAATTTAATATTTAAAATGGATTTGATAACATGCAGAAATAACTTCCCTGAGTTAGTTGACATATGGGTTAAGCGGTGATTTGCAAATGGCATGGGAACTCAGGCAAATGCGAGTAACATTACCTATTTTCCCCCAATAATAACTTAAGCTGTAATAACCTGTCAAGTACTAAGCCTGAATTACCTTTTCATTAAAAAGGCCCGTAAAAAGCCTTTAAAAAGTCTGAACTTATTAGAGGCCATATGGTTTCAGGTCCCAATAACTGCCAAGAATTGTATCTACAGATCCTGTAACATCTTACATATGAGGAATTACAAATGAGAGTTATTTTAGAAATTCACACCTGAGAAATGAGTTAGCAAGCCAAAGATACCACTTACGCATGTTATTCTTATCTTTAGACATGGCAGCTACGGCATCTTCATGTGTCACAAATTCTACATCTGCTTCTCCTGTTGCTCTGCCATCAGCTCCAATATCAATATGCACTCGTATTGGATTTAGTGGTGAGAAGAACTAAACAAAACATGTTATTAATTTTTCTATTTAGATTATCAGAAGTAAATTACCACATACCCTTATGCGTTAAAACAAACCTCTCTACTGCTCTGTATTGCAAGGCTAACAGATCAACTACAACAGTTCTGGGAATAATATAAAATTATACACTCAGGGGAAAATGCAAAGAAATTCTCTTTAAAATAAGCTAATAATGGGGCGCCTGGTGGCTCAGTTGGTTAAGTGTCTGACTTCACCTCAGGTCATGATCTCACTGCTTGTGAATTCGAGCCCCCACATTGTGCTCTGCTGACAGCTCAGAGCCTGGAGCCTGCTTCTGATTCTGTGTCTCCCTCTCTCTCTGCCCCTCTCCCACGCTCTCAAAAATAAACATTAAAAATTTTAAAATAAGCTAATAAGAGTGCCTTGGTGGCTCAGTTGGTTAAGTGTCCAACTCTTGATCTTGGCTCAGGTCTTAATCTCACGGTCATGAGTTCAAGCCTTGTGTTGAGCTCCACCCAGTTTGGAGCACTTAAAAAAAATAACCTAAGTAAAAGAAAAAGCAAGCTAAGTGATATTAAAAGAAAAGAAAATTCTAACCCAAAACACAGTTCACTCTAAACAGAAAAAGTGTCATATCCTACCACTGAGAGGGAGAGGAGTTAAGTCCTCTGTCCTCCCAAGAAAAAGTATTTCGAAATTGCTAAAGGATAAATAGGTCACCTGAGACTTAGAAACATGCGCAGAGAATTTAGGTGTTAGGATTTAGACCAATGGAATTTGATAAACATATACCAACTATATGTGGACAGCTCCCAAAATATATTACTTAGTTCTAATCACAAGTTAACCAGGTTGAAGCAATCCTAAAAAGGTACTTAGGCCATCAGTTCCCAGTAAGATCTACAGCTAAATTCATTTTAGAACTAGATAGTAGTCTTGGCTTTGTAAGGCCCCCAGGATATCTACGGCAACTACTCAGGAGGTAAGAATGGATGTGACTAGATGCACCTGGGCTGAAGTTTTGCAGATTCTCTAACCAATTTGAAATCAACCAATTTCAAATCAGCAATAGCATCTATGCCCATTATTTTTACAGCTCCTGTTTCTAATCACAATATAGCTAGAAAGTCAAACTAAACTAAACTTTGACTTGTTAACGTATTTCCACTTCCAAAACTTGACAAGGGCAATAATATTCCAGTCATCTCTACTCTATGCTGATCACTTTTCACTAAATTTTTTAAAAAAAGTTTACTTATTTGAAAAAGAGCATGAGGGGAGGAGGAGCAGAGAGGGAGAATCCTAAGCAGGCTCTGCATGGTCAGCACAGAGCCCGATGTGGGGCTCGAACCCCTGAAACCCTGAGATCATGACCTGGGCCAAAATCAAGAGTCAGACGCTTAACTGACTGAGCCACCTAAGCATCTCTTCACTGAATTCTTAACTGGACTTTCTAAGTAAATCAATATACAATGGACAAAAAAATATTCACTGATAAGGATATATATATACATATTTATATACAGTATTAAAGGAATTCTGACATTAAAACTATAAAAAACATGAGTCCATTTAAGAATGCTTCAGGGGCGCCTGAGTGGCTCAGTCGGTTAAGCGGCCGACTTCAGCTCAGGTCACGATCTCGCGGTCCGTGAGTTCGAGCCCCGCGTCGGGCTCTGGGCTGATGGCTCAGAGTCTGGAGCCTGCTTCCGATTCTGTGTCTCCCTCTCTCTCTGCCCCTCCCCCGCTCATGCTCTGTCTCTGTCTCAAAAATAAATAAAACGTTAAAAAAAAAAAAAAAAAAAAAGAATGCTTCAAAATTGGATACCAGAATAAAACTATTACTAAAATTACTCACATTAGCAATGTCATTTTCAGTTGCACGAAAAGGTAATCCTCTCATATGTACAAAATGACCACCATGAAATCCCGAACTTGCATCACCAGCTCCACCATAGCCGTGTCCTCCCATACCTAATAAAATTTCCAGATTATAAATGGCTGATACATGTAAAGCCTCTTAACAACACTTCTTCTCTATACATTACTTTTCCTATTTATACCTTTTTCTTTGCCACCCAAGAAATCTTAACACTTACAGTTGTTCTAAACATCAAATAAAGAATCATTCTGAGCATCAAATACTGTAAGTATGTATCTGTATAAAAGCCCCATGTACGGATGCACTGAAATATGCCTATTTTTATACAAGCCACTTAACCTATATTAAACCACAAATGGTAGTAAAATACTAATATGCACCTAAAAATGAATGTCTTTAATATTTATTTACCTCTTCCATCTCTCATTCTGTCATCGAAGCCATCATTTCCATAGCCATAATTATTATAGCCACCATAGTCATCAAAACCTCCATAACCTGTATAATTTAATGAGAAATACATGAATACACTTTCAAGAGATAAATTTTATAAATCCAGTTCATAGAAACATTCTGTGACAACAGTCTGGTTATCTTATTACAAGTTTGCAACTCCCAACTCAGTGCATGTTAAAAAAAGCAGTTAACACTTGGTGGAAATAAAAAAATCTCAAAAGGATACATTTAGACATCAAATTAACTTTCATTCTGACGTTAAACAGAAAATGTCAAAATATGCCAAAATCTTCATTTTAATTTCTGTATTATGTAGGTGCCAATATGTGCATCAATCAAGTCCCATTGCTGGCCATGGGAATTCATATTTTCATGAACAGGTTTTTAAAACCTAGTAGGTACTGAAATTACTGCCATTTCTATATTTCTTGACAAAGTGTCAGGAACATTAAGAAAATGACAACAGAACCTTTGTTCATTAGATACACATACCACCATCATATCCATCACCTCCTCGTCGCATTCTGTCATACATACTTCCACGCCCAGCTCCATAATAACCCCCTCTTCCTCCTATCGGTCTATCATATGGTCCCGGTCGCTGGCCCAGCAATCTTCTTGGTGGATCATAAAATCCTTTGATTTCACTCCTGCTACTTCTGAAGATCTCAATATACCTATTTAAAAATGGTTTAAGGTACAAGTTTTAGCGTAAATGTATTAGAATAAATAAGATACTGGGCAAAAATGCAGTAAGTTTTTCTACATCTAGATACATAACCCAATTTAAATTGCCTAAATACACCATAAATTAACATTTTTTACACCTACAAACTTAAATAATATTTAAGTTTTACATAAATAGTCATTTGAAAACAATTCATAATAATTTTAGCTTGTTTCCTTTAGTACATCATAGGTGTTTAGAGAAAATAGCTGATTATAAAAAAGCATTTATCAACATCCTATAGAGAAATGGAAACAATCTAATTTTAATTTAAGCAAACTATTAGCATTAATTCCCCACCCAAATCTGTAGTTTCCAAGTTAAATTTAGATAATTATCAATTCTTTTAAACTACCCCAGAAAAATGTTATTGTAACCCCCCCATTTAAGCAATAGTGACCCACAACCCCCAAAAATAAAAATTTAACACCATCCCAAACTCTCCATCCCCACCTGTGCCCTATTCTTTCCTTGTGTTTCCCCAGAGCATTTTCTGCTATCTCCTTTGAAGCAAACTGCACGAAGGCCTCCCCTGTGCTTCTCCCCTGGTAGTCCATCGTCAATGTTATCCCATTTGGCACGATTTCCAACCCTTTAACCCAAGGACAAATAACCCCATCAAGGGGAACAGTGTTAAAGGCTGAAACATTCCCATCTGAATCAAATATTTAAAACAAGTCTAAACAAAACAAAACAAACAAAACAAAAAAGCTTAAGTTTCCCATCACCCCATAATACAAGCGGAAGATTTTTTTCAAATATTACTGGATTACATATTTTTTTTTTGCAACCAGTGTCTTTTTTAAATTACATACACTAAAAGCTCACCTATATTACATTAAAAAAGCCAAATCAAATTTATGCTCCATATAATTCATGGTTCATCACACATAATTACTCTCAATTAAGTTTATTGCACATTAGTTAGGTTTCACATATTCTAAACATTCTGTACTGAATATTAACTGGAGCATATTTCGTAACATAATACATTAACCAAGATACTATACTCAAAAAGACCCCAAAACAAATGGGTTTTACAAATTAAAAACTGAGTAATATAATAAAAATATATAATTAAAATACTACTAAACTTTGACTAATACTAGAGGTACCTTGAAAGAACTGAACTATTTCCTCTTTGCTGCAACCAAATGGCAGTCCACGAAGTCGTACTGTCCCATCACTAGCGTCATTTGGACCATTATGTTTCATAACCCAATCCATCTCAATAACGTTTGATTTAAACGCTATAAAAAATAAACAAGCACATAAAGCAGTCAATCAAAATATACTCTTGCTACAGGTACTGAAGAAACACCACTCAGTGGTGTACAACAGGAAATGTAACATATGGCTTGTTGACAATGCAAAGGCAAAACACCTTCCCATTTTGGGGTTGGCAAAAAGGGAAAAGTGAGTGAAACCTGTCCCACCCCCCACAAAGTACTGAATTTCTAAGGCCCAAATATTTTATAATGCCCAATCTTAAGAAAACTTACACAATTTCAGATTAGTCTTCAAATTCCATTTCCTGTCACCTTATTGTCAACTCTAGCCTTTTCCTCATTTCTCCAATTTTCATTCACTTTTCAGGTTTTATTATTCATTTGAATTATGCAAATTCTTTAAAACTTAATTACTCAAAAGCTGCACATACCACCAGTGTCCACTTACAGCAAGAGCCTAAGTCAAAAGTTCAATGAGTACTTCCTTCAATATTAGAAAAATGGCATTACAAAAGTCTAATTTTTAGATGCACTTTAAATCTGAACACGTCAAATTGCTTTTGAAGGAGGGGAAAAAATTCCTATCTCTACTTTAAATCTAAACACTTCTCAAAAGTTTTAAAATGACTTAATTAGGGTATGTTTTAAAAATCGGGGTAAAAGGCCTCAAAAGGCCTTCCAACAGTGTCTGTTTTTTGAAGCTACCTGTTTGGAGTATATTAAAGATGAGTTTACTCACTGCTTTACTTTTAAACACAAATTTTAAAAGGCAACACATTCACATTTTTTTTTTTTTAGGGTACAGTAAGAAGCCCTCCTAGCCTTCCAAAAAGAACCCATCCACACCCAGCTCCCTTCCCAAGAGACAACCATCCTTTTAGAATTCCAGTACATTTTAAAGAGGCTAATGCAGAAGTCCTTCAGCTGCAGAAACTTACCAGACGTTACAAATTTCACTAAGCAGCTGTAGGAATCCTACTCACCTGAGTATTTCAAACCTTTCCCTCACCACCTCCTCCCCTGTAAACAAAACAATTTGTTCACTTGATTCCTTTACGCTTGAAGGTATTCCATAACAGTGTTCACTAATATTTAATTTCACACCATCTAATTATCAGTGCAACTGTGAGAAGTAGCATCTGCAGAAAGTAAATTTTTTTTTTTGCTAGAATTGGTACATTTAAAAAAAAACTAACGGACAAATTTTCCCAATGTGGTTATTAAATACCTCTGCATGTAAATAACAACTTTGAGACTTGTTTTGTGGTTTTAAAAAATCCTGGGAGGCACTCTAGACACAGACACCAAAGTGGGAAGATTTTGAATTTTTTTTTTATCAGACGTTACAACTGATTTTTACGCACATGAATACTTGATGTGAATTAAGAAAACAAACAAAAAAATCATAAAAAAAAAACAAAACCCTGGATTTGAATCCCTATTCTGCCACTCAATGGCTGATGTAAGCAAACTTCTTAACCTCTCTGTTCAACTGTAAAATACAGATAGCACAGGTGCTTATACTTCACCGGACTGTTACTTTTAAGACTCGTTTATAAAGCTTGGTCCGTAGCATGGCTAATCATTCAATGGTAGTCACTGGGTTTTAAAGGGCCCTGTATAACTACTGAATTATACCACAAACAAAATAAAGAAACCTTAATTAAAGGACAGAAAACTATCCTGAGTCTTGAAATACAGATAGTTAAAGTCTTTTCCATAGTCAACATAGGCTTAAGCTTTCAAGCTTCCTAAGGAAGGATTATGTCCAAGGCAGAGGAAAAAGGAGGGCTTTTTGGAAATGTTTTCTATAGCACCTATTAGATAAAAAGCAGAGTAGTCCTGAAAAAAGTAGACCCTGAGTCAGTTTGAGAAAAAGTTACGACATTTTGAAGATCTCTACCATTTTCTTAAAAAAACCCCAAAAGACTTTAAAAAATGGCATCAACTTAAAAAAAAAATTCCTATAAAAGATGACTCAATAGAAAAAAGAAAAATTAAAGGATGTAACATCAAATGTTACTTCTTATAAAACATGTAAGTACTTTGCAAAATCAATTTAATGTGTTGTAAAAAGACCTTGGTGTGACGCTTTTTATTATTTAGAACGTTTCTTTCTTCAAAGTAAAGATACTTTGTTTTGGGAACAAACAAAAAGATGGTAACTGACTTATCTTCACTATAAACTTTAGCCCTTTCTAAGAAACACAAGCAAGCACACTAGTTTTGATTTTTGGATCAGTCTATACTAAAAAGACCTATACAAAACTAACAAAACATTAAGTCTGTAAAAAACACAATAATAAACTTAACACAATTGTAAGTGGAGAAAAAGTTAACCAGATTCAGAAGACAAACTATTTCACAGGATGACTCTTCTCCACTCTACATGTATGAAGACTACACAATTTTAAAAGCCACACTTGATTATTCCTTCAAAACTCAAAATTTGAGTCTAGAATTCTACTTACAAAACAAAACCAAGACAAACTCTGAAAGCATACAAAAAGACAATTTCCTCTAATACATTAATAAAGCGGTCTCAGACACTACCTAGAGTCTACCAATTATTCAGGATAATCCATCTCGACCTTTCTTTGCAAGTTTCACGACTAATCCCAATTCTGCTTTAAGACTTCCAAGTGTTAGCACCAATTAAAAATACCAGCAGCTGAACTAGTATAACTGAAGTCACTTTTGAGTGAGACTTTAATTTCCTAAACATGATATTAAGTGAAAGAAGCCAGTCACAAAAGTCCACATGATTTTAAATAGGTGAAGTTTATGGTATGTGAATTCTATCTCCAAGTTGCTAAGCATCTAAGAGGTAAAATGAAATATAAAATTCCTTTAATACACAGAGGCATATACTATCTTCTGAAATATAATGAAGTTAGGGTTTGATGTAACAATAAATAACTTTATAAATGGTAGCTCACTAGTCTTAAAAAATGAGAATGAACTTCAAATTTTGGCAATAAAGTGATAATTAAACTGAACATCTTACATCATTTCCCCTTGCCAATGTGTTTGCTCCTTAATTATCAGTAGAAAAGGTAGACACACCACTAATACCTAAAGGAGATGTTAAGTCCCTAAAATTACAAAGGAGTTCTTTTTTAAAACAAAGTTTACCATCACCTATTGCAGCTCAGCCACTTGTATACCAAAATAAGAACATCAAAAAAAGAACATGGTTATTAAAAATATAAAAGGTAATTAGTAATCAGATGGATTTCCAGATTATGCAGGTTAAAGGACACAAAAAAAGGTTTCTAGGGTAATCCAATTAGGAAAGCCATTATATCATGTACTACTTTACAGAAAACTCTAGGCTTTTTCAAAGGCTACTAAAATCAGACCATCTTCAACAATAGGAAGGTTTATTTGTTTTTAAAGCTGAAAAAAGTAGGTAATAAGAGTTCTTGTAAGGACTCCTATTCATTATCGGGAACTCTTTATAAAATTCTCAGGCCCTGACTCACTTTTTCAGGTACTCAGTGAAAATTACGGACCTAGCTTCCCTGTGTTCTAAGGCACCCCCGCCCCCCCCGCCAATCACACCACCACGTGACTGGGCTTTCGGTTTGTTTTGTTGTTGAGTAGGCTTTTTTTCTTGGCCAAAATATCACCACTGTCCTATACTAAATAAAAAACATGCTTAGCTGCCAAAAGAAAATAAATGCTAACTGTATTTTGATGTATTTTACTTCTACAGCCTCTCTGCACAACATACAACTCTTGGAGACTTAATATTGAAAGTAATTAAATTCCTACACAAATTTATGCCATCACTGTTTTAACTGCTTCCCAAAGGTAAAACTCCTACTTACATTATTACTCAGTGTAGTGCCAAACTACACAAAACCCACTGCTAAACCACCCACCCCTGCCCCAAAGTTCAAAAGGCTGTTATCAGAGTTCACTGGACCCGAACGATTATTTAAATTGCCCATTTCACATTCCTATTCGAAGTCAGCCGCTTTTCTGCTTACAAAAACAATCACCCACAAAGTCTTTACGTTTAAGAGAAATGTGAGAAAAATAAAACCCTCTGGAAAATCAGTACGTACTCTTTTCGAAGTTCCAAATCTGGAATATAAGGGCCGGCTAAGCGTCCTTTATTCCTCCCCGGAGACTTTTCGTTTATCTAGCTGCCCTAGAGACCGGAGAGCTAAGGAGAGTACGCCCCTTCCCCCCCGCCCCCCCCATCTTTCCGTCCGGCAGCCAAGCCTGGCTTAGAAACCGTCGCCACCGGGCGGCGGAATTACAAAGGAGGCCGTCTGCCTCCTTTGTCCTGGATTTGGGAGTTGAGCGCCTTCGTCGCCATTGGCTTTCCTCCCCCAGCTCCAGCCTCTCTCATCTTGGGAATCTGCGTCAGAAGTCACTCGCAGTCCCGCCAGCCCAGGGTAGCCCAGCCGAGACTGCGGAGGTAGGGAGGCCGCGGTGGGAGGCCAGGCCCATCCGGCGCCATTTCCATCGGGAGCGCGCCCGCCAGCCCAGACCCCCACCCCCCCACCCGCCCCACCAAGTGCCCAACCTTTCCCTGCTCGCTTCGCTCCCCTTCCGGGGGCGCTGTGACCTCCCCCCGGCCTTCTAAATCAGTTTTAGGAAGCTTAGGGGCAAAAAAGTAGAAAGAGGGGGAAGGGCGGGAAGCCGAAGTGGCCGCGCCACCGTACCCAAAATGGCGGAGGCCAAACCAGCAGGGAAAGCGGGGAAATGCTGGATGACCCCCACTTCGGGCCTCAGTTTCGTCCACTGAATTTCACCTGAGCCAAGTTCTCCCCCACCGCAGGCCGCCCTCCTTGAAGTGGGAGATCGCCTGGGAGGCGCAGTGTGACCGCCTCCGAGCAGCGACCTCCACACTTCCCCCCCCCCCACCCCCTCTCAGTCTCTCTTTCGTCCTTCTCCCGACTCCGCTCTCGAAACCACCAGCCCAACCTACCCCCTTTTACTTCAGATACCCTGTCGGGCGACAGTAACGCCGATTCTGGCGCTCGAGGGGTCGGTCGTGAAGAGGAAGAAGTCGCTCGCCTCGTGTAGCGCTCGCCACAACGGTTCTTCCAACCGTCTCAGGCGGTGGCAACCGCTAAGGGAGCTGCGCAGCAGAGCGACTGGCTTGGGGGGATGGGAGAGAGCGAGCGAGAAGGAGGGGGTGGGGCGAGAGCAACGAAGACCAGCTCCCCGCTCTCGCGAGACCTGGGAGTCGCTCCCGCCTTGGCGCTGGCGGCAAGAAGTGCGCATGCGCGCTGGTGGGCCGACCAATTTGTTTGAGGAGGAGGTGGGGAGAGTGGGAGAGGAAGTCTAGTTAGACGCGCGGGTTACGGTAAAACTGTTAAATGCTCAGAGCTCACCTTTCTGCCCATTCGGGGAGGATGTGAAGTGGCAGTTGCAGCCAGTGTGTGTTGAAGGAACCATGGTGTCGCAGTTTGGAAAAGTTTTCCAAAACTCTGTCCCCACCAAAACCAAATTCGATAGAGTCCCCACCCTAACCCCCCCCCCCACCCTCCTCACCTGCAGGGAAAGGATGCCACGTGATACGGAGGCCAAATGCGGAGAGGGATTTTCTTGTCAGGTTTGCGTTATGCGGTAAAAATATTGTTTCCCCGCTGCGAAGACACCATAGTGGGTACCAGGCCCCCATTCCGCCTCTAATCTGGGGCTCCTCCTTCCCTGTAGTGGCGCTAGGGCACCGGGCCCAGCCCCCTACCCACACGCAGGCGGGCCTCCTCCCTGAGGGGCTTCTTGATAAACCCCTTCCCCCCCACTAGTCCCAGGAGAAAGTTCATCTCTCCACTTGTCTATATTGACGTATAATTAATATGCAGTGTTGTATTAGTTTCAGGTATACAACAATGATTTGGTAATTATGTATATACATACTACTCAGTGCTTACCAGGAAGCACTGTACCTCTTAATCCCCTTTATCTATTTCACCCATCCCCTCACCCACCTCCCCTCTGGCAACCACCAGTTTGTTCTCCCTTTTGAGGAGTCCATTTGTTATTTTTTGTTAGTTTCATCTCTCCCACTTTATAACCTGGGGCATGGATCAGGTGCTGAGGACTGACACCTTAGGGTTGTTTTATAAACAGGGCTTTGCGTTCTTGAAAATTGCAGTGCAAGTGACACCGACCTAGTATTTTTTGGTTGTGCTGTCCTACGCCACCAAAGTCCTTAGGGACACGTTATGGCTTTTTTTTTTTTTCTTTTTTTTAATTAAAAAAAATTTCAAGCCAAATTTCTGTTGAATGGGTGCAGGCCAGTCCTGGTAAAGAGATCAGTGCAAGTGCAAACATAGGAACTGTACATGAAGTGCAAGAGAGGGAAAGAAATGAATTTGAACACAGGGATGTTCCTGTAGTTGGAAATGTGGACAATGCTGATGAGGGATACTAAGGCAAGCTGAGGGCTAAGCACAAACTAGCACAATCCCCCCCACCCTCAGGTGGGATATGTGTGATATTCCTCAGGTACCCCGGCTGCCCAAAAACAAAGGAAAGGATGGAAATCAAATGGTTAAACTGATAGTTTCCATCAGTTTACAGATATCTCATCAATAGCATAATCTCCGGGAACTCCCTACTATCTTAATGATAATGCTTTGCTAGAGGTAAAAAACAACCTTAGTTTGGCAACACCTAGGCTTCCAGTAATCTGTAAATCCTCTTTAGTATATGGAAATCCCTTTAAGAAACTTTCTTTTGACTTCAGCTCCCCCAACTCCACAGTATATAAGCAGTCACTCTGCACAACCCTAGTGCATCTCTTTCTCTGCCCACGGATCTTGTCCTGTGCTTTAATAAAATCACCTTTTTGCACCAAAGATGTCTTCAAGAATTCTTTCTTGGCCGTCAGCTCTGAACCCCACCATCACCCTAAAACCCCAACAATACTAGGTTGCAGACCTTTAATATTCAGTCAAAGACTTTGTACGTTCTACTATAGAAGTTGGGAAGACCTTGAAGGGATATAAGGGGTGTTAGCAGTGGAGAAGCTTGAATAATTTTTTACCCCATGAGATCTGCAATGTGTAAGGTGTAGGCCGGAGACCAGTTACCTGCATATAATGGAAATCTCCATTTATGGTTTAATTCAGCCTCAAACCTGCTTAAGACAAATGTGGGACAGTAAGAATTGGCTAGGTCATAATGCCCTAATTTTCTTGAGCCCACTCCCTCAAAATACCTCTTGGAGAAAGGGCGATGGGACAGTGTGGTCATTATTACAAGACACAGAAAAACAAAACCTGGATAACATAACATTATGATTCATATTTATTAAGAGCTTGCTTGAGCTAGTGCTGTGCTTAATTCACTGACTCCTTACAATCTAAAGGATAATTATTGTCCCCATTTTACAGATCAGATGCGTGAGTTTAGAAGTACAAAAGTTGGGGCACCTGGATGGCTCAGTGGGTTAAGTGTCTGATTCTTGACTTCTGCTCAGATCATAATCTTAATGGTTCATGGGTTTGAGCCCCAAGTTGGACTCTGTACTGACAGCACGAAGCCTGCTTGGGATTCTCTCTCCCCGTCTCTCTCTGTCCCTCCCCTGCTTGTGCTCTCTCTCTCTCCCTCTCTCTCTCTCAAAATAAATGAACATTAAAAAAAAAAGAGGGGGGCGCCTGGGTGGCTGAGTCAGTTGGGTGTCCAACTTTGGCTCAGGTCATGATCTTACAGTTCGTGGGTTTGAGCCCCGTGTTGGGCTCTGTGCTGAAAGCTTGGATCCTGGAGCCTGTTTCAGATTCTGTGTCTCCCTCTCTCTCTGCCCCTTCCCCACTCATGATCTGTCTCTCTGTCTCTCAAGAATGAATGTTAAAAAAAAAAAATATTTAAAAAAAATTAAAAAATTAAAAAAAAAGAGAGTACAAAAAGTTGCTGAAGGTCATACACCTAGTAATGGAAGCTAGGATTTGAATCAAAATGGTTTTACTGTAGGGGCTAGGGTCTTAAAGCATTCTAGACCTTCCTGGGGTTGCAAATAACCTAACCCTATGCATTAAGGGAACAAGCATCATTTTAGGCGAATTGAAGTTACTTAACAAACATTACCATCTCAGGAGACAGTTCATTGGCTGGAGACTTTTTTTAAAAATGTTTTATTTATTTATTTATTTATTTATTTATTTATTGAGAGAGAGAGAGAGAGAGAGAGAGAGAGAGAGAGAGAGAGAGAAGAGGGGCAGAGAGACACACACACAGAATTTGAAGCAGGCGCCAGGCTCCAAGCCGGCAGCACAGAGCCCAACGTGGGGCTCAAACTCCTGAACCGTGAGATCCGTGACCTGAGCTGAAGTTTGTCACTTAACCAACTGAGCCACCATTATGCTCCTGGCTAGAGATGTTTGAAGAGGCCTGAAACTTGATGTACTGGTGTCACTGACACCTTCAGCCCCTCTCCTCAAAAAAAAAATTGCTATGTTAGACTCCAAGCTCCCACACTTCAGATGGAGTTCTTCCTGGGTTCGAGTTACATCACTACTTTACCTTTTCAGTCTTTCAACTTGATTTGGCAGATGGAATGCTGTAATCCCTTTTACCTCTTGCCTGAATTCAAATAATACATTTAGTGCCTGACTGAGTTTGGCATTCTTTCCACATACTTAATTTGTATGGTTCTGGGCCACAATCCTTAAATCATTCTAATGGCTTTTCACCACTGAACTGCAATGTTTTCTTTGTGTTTTGGCCACAATTCCTGTATATTGGGCACTTTGTTGTTTGCCAGTGTAAATTCTTAGGAAGGACTTGAAATTAGTACATGTATTCCTTTTGCTTTTTTATTACAGCAAGTAGGAAGTTTTGAATTAAAAAAAAGTACACTAGGGGCACCTGAATGGCTCAGTTGGTTGAGCATCCGATTTCCGATCATGATCTCACGGTGTGTGAGTTCAGGTGTGTGAGTTCAGGCCCCGCATCAGGGGGCTGTCAGTGTGGAGTCTACTTTGTACCCTCTGTCCCCCCCTCTCTCTGCCCCTCTCTCGCTTGTGCTCTCTCTCTCTCAAAAATAAAAAATAAGCATTTAAAAAAAAGGACACTAATTTTGGGGCAAATGTAATTTTAAAAAAGATTTTCTTTTTATTATTATTATTATTTTTAAGTAATCTCTACACCCAGTGTGGGGCTTGAACCCACACCCTGAGATCAAGAGTTGCATGCTCCACCAACTGAGCCAGACAGGTGCCCTAGAGGCAAACCTAATTTTTATTTGGCTTCCTATTTTACTATTTTTCTCAAAAGAAAAAAAAAAAAAAGTCTATCTACTATTCCCATTGGCAAATTGAATCCTGTAAGTCTTGGTGGATTGGTTCATCACTGCTCCAGTGATCCCTACAGATTGTTTCCAGATTGATCTCTGTGGAATTGTTTCCATAGAGATGGTTAGAACTAAGGGCTCCGAGCTGCTTTTGAGATTTTGTTTTCTCTTTGTCTTCCTTTCGGTCATTACAGTACTTTTCTATTAGTACAGAGATCAGAGGAACTCCGGAGAGGATCTTGTTGGAGGCCATAATGAGAGAAAAATGAAAAAGGAGAGGAAATGGAAGTATCCACACTCCCCAGAGGAAAACAAGACAACAAATATGTAATCATGTATTACACCATCAGGATGAAGGGGAGAGGAAAATTCCATGCAGAGCCCAGAGAAACAAAAAGAAAGAGAAACTGAAAGAGATTGCACCCTGCTGGGAGAGGGAAGACACATTCACTAAAAATTAGTTAAGATAATTGTTCACATACCTCCAATAGCATTCTAAAATAACATAAAAACTGGATTTTACCATAATCTTTTTGCCATTATGAAAAGCAAATAAACTAAAAAAAAAAGTAGCAAAACCCACAAATAAGTTTCTAGGAGTGTGTTTATAAAGTAGTTGATGCCTTTGAACACTAAATCTGTCTTACTAAGGTTTTGTAAAATGCTTGTTCTTTGATTTATATCATACTTATCTAGTGTCTTCGGAAAGCAGTGATCTTCCTTGTCATGATTCAAAATTATTTCTCAAGACAATGTTTCATTACATAGTTTACATTCTTGATACTTTTTGTTTCTTTAAGTCACTTTTAACTGTTCATTCTGGGACTAGGGAAACCAAAAGATTTCATCCAATTTCAATTATACACTAAGTAAACAAATGGAAACTGAAAAGGAAGAAAGCACCAAACACACCCTTTTTCTATTTTTTGGAAATAATTAGAAGTATTGAACATTCTTTCTGTTCTAGTGGATTATTGTGAAGAATAGAGACAACAGCTACAAAAGTTAGCTACGTAGGAATTTAAATCAAATTATTGTACAGCTTTTAATGTGTCATAAACACATTAATAACTTAGAAATAGCACAGATAATACAGTAGCAGACTGTTTCCCCATACACATGATTTTCAGTTTCTGAGTGGTAAATGAAAATATAATTTTCATTATATATGTACCTATGTCTCTCCATATACAATGATGATTATATTGGGGGTAGAGCACTTTAAGTAACTAGTTTTCAGTACAGGCTAGCAAGTTATTATTTTATGGGCCAAAAAATAGAAGAACCAAGAGATAAATTAATGCTTCAAATTTTACAAAGAAATTCAATGGCAAAACTTAGAATGGTCTTCATAATCGAGGCTTTGGTTCCAATCTCAGCTTTGACACTTCCCTACCAGCTGCTTGATTCTGAGGCATTTAACTTTTCTGAACCTCAGTTTTCAATCTCTAAAGTAGGTTATTAGGTTGTTATATAGGATAGAGATTAGTAGCAAATAATTCTAGTCATATCCTTTTTCATGTGTGTCCCATCATTGTTAATAAATTTGGCTCATTCTTGTTGAATTTTTATTAAATATGGTGTTCTAAGCACTGTGTTGCAGGGCAGCAAATTATTCCAAGGAAATCCGTGAACTCATATGAATACCAAGTATCACCTCTGGACAGAATAAGTAATATGTCACATGTAATGTATTGTTGTTTTTCTAATATAGGCAGACATGGTTGCTGTTGATACAATGGAAATTGAGGAGCATATAGGTACTCCATTAAATAAATATATTAAACTATAGAAAGTACTCAAATAAGGTAAGCATAGAGTGTTTGAGGAACATAGAGTAAGACCATTAGCATAACCGGAGATAACTCCTGAGCTAAAAACTGGATAATAAGTAAAATTTACCTAGAAAAGGCATTCAAGGCTGAGGACACAGTAGGATCCAAGGCATGGAGACAGGAAATAATTTGATAGAAGTGGGAATTCTAAGCAGCTGGAGCACTGCAAAATAAAGGAAGGGTATAGGTAGTAACCAGATCTTGGGGGAGTTTTTATGCTACCTTGTAGAGCTTGGCTTTTGTTTTTAGATTGAGATCAACCTCAGATTATATACTTCTGGCTGAAGTACGGAGGGTGGATGTCGAGAGGAGAAGAGAGAAGACTAGGAGAAGGCTCAGCAGAGATGATGAGGCCTTAAACTAGAACAGTAAGGATAGATATATAAGAGGATGTCTTCAAGAAATATTTATTTTCAAATGTTTATTTATTTATTTTGAGAGAGAGAAAGGTGGGGGAGGGACTGAGAGGGAGAGAGAGAGAGAGAGAGAGAGAGAGAGAGAGAGAGAATCCCAAGCAGGATCTGTACTGTCAACAGAGCCTGACTTGGGGCTTGAACTCATGAAACCATGAGATCATTACCTGAGCCGAAATCAAGAGATGGATGCTTAACCGACTGAGCCACCCAGGTGCCCCTGGGAATTAATAAACTTAAAAGAAAATTAAGAGACTTATTTATGGCCTAACATATAATCTATTTTGGAGAATGTTCCATGTGCACTTGAGAAAAATGTGTTATTTACTATTAGTGGGGGATGTTGTATAGATGTCTGTTTGGTCTGTAGTGTTAGGTTTATAGTGTTATTAAAGTCTTCTGCTTCCTTCCTGATCTTCTGTCTCCTTGTTCTATTACTGAAAGTAGACTTTGAAATCTCCAACTATTATTAGTTGTCTATTTCTCCAATTATGCCAGTTTTTTCTTCACGTGTTTTGGGGTTCTGTTGTTAGGTGCGTATGTGTTTATAATTGTTACATCTTCCTAATGAATTGATCCTTTTATCGTTATAAAATGTCTTTGTCTCCAGTAACAACTTTTGTTTTAAAGTCTATTTTGTCTGATATTAGTATAGTTATTTAAACTCTTTTGGTTACTCTTTGTATGGCATAATTTTTTCCCATTCTTTTACTTTCAACCTATTTGTGTCTATGAATTTAAAGCATGTCTCTCAATGAGATACCACATCACACCTGTCAGAATGGCTAAAATTAACAACTCAGGAAATAACAGATGTTGGCAAGGACATAGTGAAAGGGGAACCCTTTTGCACTGCTAGTGGGAATGCAAGCTGGTGCAGCTACTCTGGAAAACAGTATGGACGTTCCTCAAAAAATTAAAAATAGAACTACCCTACGACCCAACAATTGCACTACTAGGTATTTATCTGAAGGATATAAAAATTCTTATTTGAAGGGGTACATGCACCCTAATGTTTATAGCAACACTATCAACAATAGCCAAATTATGGAAAGAGCCCAAATGTCCATTGACTGATGAGTGAATAAAGAATCACACACACACACACACACACACACACACAATGGAATATTACTCGGCTATGAAAAAGAATGAAATCTTGCCATTTGCAACAACATGGATGGAACTAGAGTGTATTTTGCTAAGCAAAATAAGTCAGTCAGAGAAAGATAAATATCATATGATTTCACTCATGTGGAATTTAAGAAACAAAACAGATGAACATAGGAGAATGGAGGGAAAAATAAGATAAAAAGAGAGATGGATGCAAACCGTGTGAGACTCTTAAATACAGAGAACAAACTGAGGGTTGCTGGAGGGGTGTTGTGTCCAAGGATGGTTTAAATGGGTGATGTGCATTAAGGAGGGCACTTGTTGGGATGAGCACTGGTGTTGTATGTAAGTGATAAATCACTAAATTCTACTCCTGAAATCATTATTACACTACATGTTAACTAACTTGGATTTAAATAAAATTTAGGGGCACCTGGGTTAAGTGTTTGACTTCGGCTCAGGTCATGATCTCACATTCCGTGGGTTCAAGCCCTGTGTTGGGCTCTGTGCTGACAGCTCAGAGCTTGGAGCCTGTGTTGATTCTGTGTCCCACCCCCCCACCCCCCTTTGCACCACCCCTGCTCATGCTCTGTCTCGCACTGTCTCTCAAAAATAAATAAATGTTAAAAATTTTTTTTGAATGAATAAAATTTAAAAATTAAAAAAAGTGTGTCTCTTATAGAAAGCATAGTTAGATTAGTTAAAAAAATTAATTCTGCTGACATCTGCCTTTTGATTAGAGAGTTTATTCCATTTACATTTGGTATAGCTACTGATAAGTTATGGTATAAGTTTGTCATTTGCTATTTATTTTCTACATGTCTTATGTCTTTGTTTCTCTATTCCTCCACTACTGCTTTCTTTTGTGTTAACTACATATTTTATATCTATATATAACTTTGCATATATATGATATATATTTTATATCTCTATATATCATATATATGAATATTTTTGAAGAATATATGTATAGGGGCGCCTGGGTGGCGCAGTCGGTTAAGCGTCCGACTTCATCCAGGTCACGATCTCGTAGTCTGTGAGTTCGAGCCCCGCGTCAGGCTCTGGGCTGATGGCTCGGAGCCTGGAGCCTGTTTCCGATTCTGTGTCTCCCTCTCTCTCTGCCCCTCCCCTGTTCATGCTCTGTCTCTCTCTGTCCCAAAAATAAATAAAAAACGTTGAAAAAAAAATTAAAAAAAAAGAATATATGTATATTTCTGTAAGAATGCATTTGTAAGTGTACATAAAGAAAACAGAAGGATATACATAAATAGAGAAGGCTAAAAGTTTTTAAGAGTTATTATTTTGTTTACTTATTCATAAGATTGTAATAAGATCCATAATATTAAAAAGCCCACTATTTCCCACCATTGCTAAAGTTAAATCCAAATAGTATGTTGTAGAGAGATAGCATTTTTCTCTAGAGACTCTGTAGATCCACTTTTCCCCATTAATTTCAAGATGGAGCAAAATTTCACAGTGCTTTACAAAAAGATTGATGTCTTTTAACTGTGAGACTATCCAGAGATTCAGAATTCAAAATACAAATATGCAGTATAGTTGGATAGTCAAATATACCTACTATATTGCAGTAGAAAGAGCCTAAACAATTTTTGGCCTATGTTCAAAGTTTTACTACTGCAAACAAAGTGCTGAATCATGTTTTTCTTAGAAAGAATCATAACATCAGTTTATAACCTATTTTCTTCAGTTCACTCTAACTCCTTGGACTTTTTAGGGGGCAAGAATGTGGGTCTTATTTTCAAGTAGTCAAAGTATTTTTTAAAAATTTGGTTGAGGGGTGCCTGGGTGGCTCAGTCAGTTAAGCATCCGACTTTGGCTCAGGTGATGATCTTGGGGTTTGTGAGTTCGAGCCCCACGTCGGGCTCTGCTGACAGCTCAGAGCCTTGAGCCCATTTAGGATTCTGTGTCTCCCTCTCTCTCTGCCTCTCCCCCACTCATGCCCTGTCTCTCTCCTTCAAAAATAAACATAAAATTTTTTTAATTTGGTTGATAAATAGTATGTCATAATGATGAGAATGGTAAACTTCAACAGAAATGTGAAAAATTCCAAAACAGTGGGTGTTTGAACATAAACATAGGTGAGGAATTCAAAACCAGGTTATTATTTTAACAAAACCAGGCTAATATTTTAGCAAAGGCAGTGTTCCAGAGCTCTATTAAGTCTAGGAAATATGCATAATAGTAAACACAAAGTAATAGAGTGCCATGTACATACACACACACACACACACACACATATATATATATATAATCTTCACTGCTAGATGAAACTAATTCAAACATAAATTCAAACATAAATTTTTTTCCAGATTTTGATTTAAAACTTATTTTACTTATAATTATTTTTTATAGTTATTTTCTTTTTACCAGCTAGTAACATAGACAGTGTTTATGTACATTTTGAATGCCAGTACTCTATTCTTAAGGATTTTACATTTTCAAGGAAGTAAACTGGTATTTACTAATGAGTAACCTAGTTTTGAGGCAGCAGTCATAAGCAAAAGCTAAGTGGGTTCTTTTGTGCTAAGAGCTAGGGAATAACAGGAATCAACTTTCTGTTGTCTGTAGTCCCAGGAGACTGTAAACAAACTAAGAGTATTACAGAGGGACAAATAAGCATTAGTGTTCCCAGGCACACCCATGGGCAGGTTTAATGACTAAGCTATTTGAATGTGAGGCTTATGATTTCTCTACATTTACTTGGTAGATTAGAATTCAGGAAAGTGTCAGGGTGCCTGGGTAGCTCAGTCAGTTGAGTGTCCGACTCAGGTCATGATCCTAGGGTCGTGGGATCAGCCCCATGTTCAGTTCTGTGCTGTGAAGCCTGCTTGAGATTTTCTCTCTCCCTTTCTTTCTTCTCTCTCTCTCTCTCTCATTCTGCCCTTCTCTCCTGCACACGCTGTCTCTTTCAAATCAAAAAAGAATTCAGGAAAGTGTCCACACAGTTCTCAAAAACAAACCTGATGGATCTCTGGGGGAGGTAGTAGGATGGAATTGTCAAATCGGATTTTAGTTTTTTGTGTACTATCTTATTGTTTATAAGGAGATTATATTAATATACTAAATTGATGATTAAAAACTTTAAAAAAAGTTAAAAAAGAGATACGAATAATTGAGAAATAATCATATAAATGTAGATTTATGAACTTGTACCCTCTCGGGGTAATTGATTCCTCTTTAAACAGCATATTTATTTGGCATTTTTGAAGGGCATATAAAGCCACTCTAGGGGTCCAAATGGAATGTGATTAAAACTAGAGAAGAATAAATAATTAAATTAAATAATTTGGGTCATTTGAAAAACACCCTGCCTGGTATCTGCACCTCAGGACCACCTTAGGCTAACCAGGATGCCAGAATTTGTGCAAGCCTACTTACTGGGTGAAGAAAGGCAAGCTGCTTAAACTTTACCTGCCTCAAATTTTCTCAGCAATTCAGTGGGAGGTTATGCTGCTTTTTCCTTGCAGAAATGAAATCACAATTTATTTTAAGGGGAGAGAGAGAAAAAAAAAACAGAGACATATTCAGTAATAAAGATTAGAAGAGCCTTGAGATTGAGAAGTATAGCTCACTCACTGATGTCTCTCCTCTCCCAGGGTACCTGGCATTGGAGCCTGACACACAGTCACTGTTGAACTGAAGTTTGGATTTCCAAATCTACAAAGATGAAGATCAAATTGTAGACAACGGCTCCAGCAGATCTTTAAAGCCTCACCTCTGCTCTCTCCTATCCTCTTCGCTCCTCTATTTCTATATCCAATTTGCTTGCCCTGTCATCAATCCATGCACTCTGCCTAAGATACCTATTCCTACTTTTGGAACAGCCAGACACTTTTTTGTGTATGTTTTTGGACCAACTTAAATGCCACCTCATCTCTGAAGCTCCCTCTGACTGTCTCCTGGGCAGTTATTGCCCTAGCATCATGTTCCTAAGCATCTTATGTAATTTCTTTCATATTACAATTTTTATGTTGGGTTCCCCACTGGTTGAGAATTCTTTGAAAGAGAGCTAGTGACTTATTTATCTTTTTATCCCCAAAGTCTGGCATGTGCCTGGCATTTAGGAAATACAAAGTAATGTTTAAAAAATAAATTGTTGGGGCGCCTGGGTGGCGCAGTCGGTTAAGCGTCCGACTTCAGCCAGGTCACGATCTCGCGGTCTGTGAGTTCGAGCCCCGCGTCAGGCTCTGGGCTGATGGCTCGGAGCCTGGAGCCTGTTTCCGATTCTGTGTCTCCCTCTCTCTCTGCCCCTCCCCCGTTCATGCTCTGTCTCTCTCTGTCCCAAAAATAAATAAAAAACGTTGAAAAAAAATTAAAAAAAAATAAAAATAAAAAATAAATTGTTAATGTGAATTTTACCTTAAGCATAATCTGTCACCATAGGGCACAACAGGGCTATCAATTGATTACATTAAATTAAAAAAAAAAAAACTCTTCCTTTCTCTACTTTTTGACCAAGAATAAAAGTTAAAATCAAATTATATAACATTTTAGATAAATATTTTTATGATTTAAGGCATTAGAAACATCATGCATTTTCTATATGATTCTTCAAGTATAGCATCAGCATCACTTGGAAACCTGTTAGAAATGTAAATGCTTGTGCCTCATCCCAGACTTATGAAATCAGAAATTCTGGGCATGAAGTTCAGTAATCTGTATTTTAACAAATCCCCCAAAGATGATTCTGATGCACTTTTTTTTTAATTTTTAACAGTTTATTTGAGAGAGAAAGAGATGAGAGAGAAAGAGAGAGAGAGAGAGAGAGAGAGAGAGAGAGAGAAAGCGAGCTTGAGCTGGCAAGAAACAGAGAGAGAAAGAGGGAGAGAATCCCAAGCAGACTCCATGTTGTCAGTGCAGAGCCCAACTCAGGGCTTGATATCACAAACTGTGAGATCATGACCTGAGCTGAAATGAAGAGTTGGACGCTTACGTGACTGAGCTGCCCAGATGCCCTGACCAAGTGTAAGTTTCTTAAGCATTTTTATTTGTTCTAGAACAATGTTTCTCAGATTTTAGAATGCAGCAGAATTGAGGCTTCTGGGTGGCTCAGTTGGTTTAACGTCTGATTCTTGGTTTTAGCTCAGGCCATGATCCCAGGGTCATGGGATTGATCTCTGCATCAGGCACGCGCTCTCTCTCTCTCTCTCTCTCTCTCTCTCTCTCTTTCCCTCTCCTTTCTCTCTCTCCCTCTGCCCTTCTTCCCTGCTTGTAATCTCATTCTCTCTTAAAAAACAAAACAAAACAAAAAAACCCTTACACTTGGTCAACAACTATTTTTATGTAATCAGAAATAAATCTTGCGTGCTTAAGACAATACAGTTTTCTAGTATTTCTTTTAATTTTGTTTGGAATTTCACACATTTTTCATAAATGATAAAATGATACATTTGCTTTCAAATTCTAGTGTTTCATAGAAATTAAGAAAATAATCCCATTTACAATTGCACCAAAAATAATAAAATATCTAGGAATAAACTTAACCAAGGAGGTGAAAAACCTGTACTCTGAGGAGTATAAAACATTGATGAGAGAAATTGAAAATGACACAAGCAAATGGAAAGATATTCCATGCTCATGGATTGGAAGAACAAATATTAAAATGTTCATACTACCCAAAGCAATCTACAGATGTAATGCAATCCCTATCAAAATACCAACAGCATTTTTGACTGAACTGGAACAAATGATCCTAAAATTTGTATGGCACCACAAAAGATCCTGATTAACCAAAGCGATCTGAAAAAGAACAAAATTGGAGGTGACACAATCCCAGATTACTACAAAGCTGTAGTAATCAAAATGTATAACTGGTGCAAAAATAGACTTATAGATCAATGAAACAGAATAGAGCCTAGAAATAAACCCATGATTATATGATAATTAATCTTCAACAAAGGAAGCAAGAATTTGCAATGGGAAAAAGACAGTCTCTTCAACAAATGGTGCTGGGATAACTGGACAGCTACATACAAAAGAATGAAACTGGATCACTCTCTTACATAATACACAAAAGTAAACTCAAATGTATTAAGGACCTAACTGTGAGATCTGAAACCACAAAAACCCTAGAAGAGAGCACAGGCAGTAATTTCACTGACATTGGTCATAACAATGTTTTTCTATGTATGTCTCCTGAAGCAAGGGAAACAAAAGCAAAAATAAATGATTGGGACTATATAAAAATAAAAAGCTTCTGGACAGTGGAAAAAAACAATCAACAAAACTAAAAGACAACATACTGGATGGGAGAAGATATTTGCAAATGACATCTCTAATAGAGGGTTAGTATGCAAAATACATAATGAACATATATAACTCAACATCAAAAAACCCCCACAAATAACATAAAAAATGGGCAGAAGACATGAACAAACATTTCTCCAAGAAAGACACAGATGGCCAACACACATGAAAATATGCTCTACATCACTTATCATCAGAGAGATACAAATCAAACCCCAATGAGATATCACCTCACACATGTCAGAATGGCTAAAATAAAAAACAAACAAACAAAAAACAAACAAGAAGTGTTGGTGATGATGTGGAGAAAGAGGAATCCTGGGGCACTGGTGGTAGGAATGTAAACTGGTATAGCCACTGTGAAGGATGGTTCCTCAAGATTTTTAAAATAGAATGACCATATATCCCAGTAATAACACAGCTGGATATTTACTTGAAGAACAAGAAAACACTAATTTGAAAGGATATGTGCACCCCAATATTTATTGAAGCATTATTTACAATAGCCAAATTATGGAAGCAGCCCAAGTGTGCATCAATAGATGAATGGATAAAGAAGATGTGGTATATATAGACAATGGAATATTATTCAGCCATAAAAAGAATGAAATTTTTCCATTTGCAACAACATGGATGGATCTAGGGGGCGTAATGCTAAGTGAGATAAATCAATCTGAGAACGATAAATACCATATGATTTCACTCACATGTAGATTTTAAGAAACAAACAAATGAACAAAGGAAAATAAGAGACAAACTGAAAAACAGACTCTTAACTATAGAGAACAAACTGATGGCTACCAGAGGGAAGGGGGGGGGGGGGGGCAGAATGGTGAAATAGGTGAAGGGGATTAGGAGTACACTCAACGTGATGAGCACTGAATAATGTATAGAATTGGTGAATCACTATAGTGTACACCTGCAACTAATATAACACTGTGTATACTGGAATTAAATTCTAATGTTTCTTATACCAAATTCCTTTGTATTTTTGAGTGTCTGTAAATTGTAAGAGAATTTTAAAGTTCTGATTTTTTTAAGTTTATTTAATTACTTTGAGAGAGAAGAGAGAGCGAGAGGGGAAAGGGCAGAGAGAGAAAGAGAGAAGGGAAGGACAGAGAGGGGAGGAAGAGGCAGGGAGGGGGAGAGAGAGAGAGAGAGAGGAGAGAGAGAGAGAGGGAATCCCAAGCAGATTCCACACTCTCAGTGTGGAGCCTGATGTAGGGCTTGAACCCACAAACTGTGAGATCATGACCTGAATGGAAATCAAGAGTCAGATGCTTAACTGACTGAGCCACTCAGGTGCTCCAAAGTTCTGAGTTTTCATTTCAGTGATCTGAAAAATTATTTTGCACTTAAGACAAAATTTCTCATTTTCAGTGTTTACAATTTCATGGAACTAAGATTTTAGTTCCTTAAGTGAGAGTTTCTCAAATTCTGGTCCTTGCATATATTCTAAAGCATAGTGGTTAAGAACATGGACTCTAGGATTCGACTGTTAATTAGGTTCAACCTTAGGTATTACCTAAATGTAGGACTTGGGCAAGTTACTTAAATTTTCTGAGCCTCCATTTACTTATTTGTAAAATAAAGATGGAGATTATAATAGCATTTATCTCATGGGGGTGCTCTGAGGAGTAAATGTTCTCAGAACCATGTCTAGCACATAAAAAATACTCAATAAGTATTATCTATTATTATTCTTAGAAATCTGTAAAGCAGTTAGGATTCTGTTTAAGTGGTGGTCTCTTAATTTCCACTCAGGTCATGATCTCAGGGTTAGTGAGTTCAAGGTCAGCATCAAGCTCCACACAAAGAGTGAAGAGCCTGCTTGGGATTCTCTCTTTCCCTCTTCTCTCTACCCTTCTCCCACGCATGCATGCTCGCATGCTCTCTCAAAATAAACAACAACAAAAAGAAATGTTTTCATTTGAGAAGCAATGCAGTATATCTAGATACTTCAAAGTACTGAATTACAAAATTTTATCCTTCTAAACTAGATTAAGAAAACTTCAAAAAAGTAAACAAACACTGTACTTTCATTACTTATTATTATTATTTTAAAAGTTTATTTATTTTTAGAGAGAGAGAGAGAAAGAGAGAGAGTGCATGAGTGGGGTAGGGGTAGAGAGAGAGAGGGGGAGAGAGAGAATCCCAAGCAGGCTGTGAGCTGTCAGCAGAAGCCTGATGTGTGGCTCGATCTCAAGAACCAGGAGATCATGACCTGAGCCAAGATCAAGAGTAGGATGCTTAACTGACTGAGTCACCCAGGCACCCCTAAACAAACACAGTTTTTACTTATTTATTTTTAAATGTTTATTTTTGAGAGAGAAATAGAGAGAGAGAGAGAGAGAGAGAGAGAGTGAGCTGAGGGGGGGCAGGGAGAGAGGGAAACAGAGGATCTGAAGTGGGCTCTGCACTGAGATTGGAGAGCCCGATGTGGGGCTTGAACTCAGGAACTGTGAGATCATGACCTGGGCTGAAGTTAGACACTTAATGGCCTGAGCCACCCAGGCACCCCACGACCCCTGTATTTTTAAAACTTGCACAAGTATTTCATGATCACTATGGAAAAATTAAACAGTCTTTTCAATATATATTTTCTCATCCAATTGAACATGTAGCTGATGGTTAGGACCAATGAGGCTGAAGTTCAATGAGGTTAAAAATGTGCTCCTTTTGGCACACCTATGATAGTATTAATTCTGTTAAATTTGTGAAAACTATGCTCTAGTATCAGAACTTTAATTTGTTCTCTATTCAAATTTTCTAAAATAAGAAAGGCAATCTATAATAAAATTTCCATGTAATTGCATGAACCAACTGCAGTGTACTGACAATAACAGTGATGCTCCTGAAACAGAAATGTTGGCTGGCACGTTATGGAACCAGGTTGGAATGCTGGCGGAAAGACCAAGTGGCACTTGGAGATCTTGGAAGGCAGGAGGTTTATTTTACACTGGTGGGCTCAGAGGAGATCATTCTCCAGAGGTCTGAGACCCAAGCACAAGCAGGGGGACAATTCACCATCTGTTACTTCCGCATTCCACATTAGTAGTAATTTGGCACACACGGCAAGCAGGGCAGGAAGAAGAACCCGGAAGAGGGGTCTCTAAGCGAGAAACTAGAGCTTATGTCAGTCCCATAGGCCATGTTATGGTGCATAACTTTACTTATTTTCCCAACATTTCCCCCTTTGATGCCTCTTTTAAAAATATTTTTTTAGTACGCATCACCCTTTAGCTCTAGGGGTTGGTACCCTTGGAGGGCTAAGATGTGTGTTGTAGTTTGGCAAGCAATGGTGTTTTCAGTGAAGCATACCAGGGTTTTAAGATACAGAGGCCGATGGTCACAAGTAAAATTATGGAAAGGAGGGGTCCTGCCAGGGCAGGAAGCCAGGATTTCCAGTTTGTGGGGCAGCCTCTAATAGTCCAATAGTAAGGAGCAAGAGTTGGCAGAGTTGCATCCAAGCACCTGGACTTAGTCCACACGCTGATTCCTCAAGCTTCTGCTGTGCACAGGCCAGCCAGCTTCCGGGGTGTGGCTGGAGCAGGGCTGAAGATCTCAGGGGCTGGCATCTTTTTGAGGGTCAGTTTAAGCGGGTCGACCAGGTCTGAGTTACTATCCCAGGTTGAGGGCTCTTTAGAGTTGGCCTTCTTAATTCTGGAGTGATGGACCCATGGGGTCTTATTATTATCCCCACAGAATAACCACCACAGAAGATTGTCTATACATGAAATACTGTGACAATTTTTCTGAAGTTTACCTCAAGGTGTCTAGTTTAGGCAAACAAACATTAAAAGACAATCAGAACTGGAATTTAACACTCATAACAGTGTGTTGTTAAAACATAGTTTTTCTCTCTAAAAACTCCCATTTCCAGAGATAGCCAAATCGAGACCAATGCATTTGTAGAACAAATCCAGTTTTAACAAACCTGGCCTAATTATTTACATAAGCTCAGCAAAAATAGTGACAAAGTTTGCTTTGTTGGAACCTTTTGTAAGGAATCTCCAGATTGAACTTTTAGTAGCCTCTCCAGGCCAGAAGCCAAGCCAAATACTTGCCATCAGACAGGCCTGCAACACCTGTAGATTTGGGCAAATTCCTCTTCATGAGGTCCCCAAGATATCCTGAGGTTCCTGCACCTGCCAGGAAGTGACCTTCTTTACTCACCTAGTGAGACTGCTGGGAACTCTGCAAGCAAGGTATCAGGCCAACATTTCTAAGGGGCTTTATGGCTCTGTATTTCATAAAGCCACCTTTAGTTCCTTAAAGCTGTCTGGTCATATCTGAGTCTATGCATATAATTCTCAAATATGACATTCCAGTCAAAGCCTTGGTAAAATAACCAGTATTTCCAATGGTGATCTGTAACAAGATGAACAGATTCTTATTGAACTTATGCAAACAACTGTAATCGCTATGAAAGAAAGAATACTGAGAGTTTTTGAATTTCCGAGAGTTTAGGTAGAGAGAAAAGATAAACGCTTCAGTTTACAAATGAATTTCTGTGTATTCTTAATCTGGAAGAGCAAACATTAGAGAACCAGCAATATTTCCAACAAGAGTCTCAAAACTATAATCTTCCTCAGTTCATTTAGTCCTATGTTTCTAATTCTTGTTCAGTTTGAACGCAGCTTTTCAGTTCTAGAAATTCTTTCATCAAAGACCTCATAAAAATGAAATCTAAAGCTTTGGTTTTCCCAGCAGAGAAAAAAAAACCCTTTGTTTACACTGTCTTATCAAGAGCAGATCAACAGTCCAAGAAAACTTTGTCTTTTGAACACAGAGAAAGGCAGGATTTCAACCTTATACCAGTGTACTTTTCAAATTCCATTTATCTCAACCTTAGTCCATCCTGAGCACACACAAAATTCCGTTCCAAAGATTTCCCTTCACAAACCTTCTACAACTTTCCTTTGCCTTCAAACTTCGTACCAAAGCCATTTCTCTCCAAACAACCAGTCTCATTTAGGACAAAATTATTTTCTTTTACTCTCAATAAAAAATGTATTTCCATTCCTTATATCTTTCTTACATACCTCCTACTTTCCTACATACAAGGTTGCTTTCCTTGTTTACACCAGAATTTTTTTAGATGGTAAGTTCATGAACCAATTAAGCACAAAGCGTGTTTTCCATCAGGTCCAAACAGCCTTCGTTTCTCTGCAATAAGAAGTTAAAAACACAAACCTATGTTGAGTAATCAAAGCTTTAGCACTCCATCCTATTTGGAAAGTTTCAGGTTACCAAAGACCTTAAAAGCTATCTTAACAATTACCCATGAAAACTTTGAGACAGACAAAATTAACTATCATTTTAAGTCATCTTTTTGCTAACAAATTGCAACAGAGATAACATGAGCTTATTTGACCTTTGCTGATAACTTTAAACACAGGTCCAACGAACTTAAATTAGTTCAAAAAATTTTTTTTGTATTTTTAAAAATTATGTTTTTTTTTAATTTTTTTATTTTTAAAAATTTACATTCAAATTAGTTAGCATATAGTGCAACAATGATTTCAGGAGTAGATTCCTTAGTGCCCTTTACCCATTTAGCCCATTCCCCCTCCCACAACCCCTCCAGTAACCCTCAGTTTGTTCTCCATATTTATCAGTCTCTTCTGTTTTATCCCCCTCCCTGTTTTTATATCGTTTTTGTTTCCCTTCCCTTATGTTCATCTGTTTTGTATCTTAAAGTCCTCATATGAGTGAAGTCATATGATTTTTGTCTTTCTCTAATTTCACTTAGCATAATACCCTCCAGTTCCATCCATGTAGTTGCAAATGGCAAGATTTCATTCTTTTTGATTGTCGAGTAATACTCCATTATATATATATATATATATATATATATATATATATATACACATACATATACACACACACACACCACATCTTTATCCATTCATCCATCAATGGACATTTGGGCTCTTTCCATACTCTGGATATTGTTGATAGTGCTGTTATAAACATGGGGGTGCATGTGTCCCTTCGAAACAGCACACCTGTATCCCATGG
The DNA here is from genome assembly GCF_023721935.1 of Panthera uncia. Lineage (NCBI taxonomy): Eukaryota > Metazoa > Chordata > Mammalia > Carnivora > Felidae > Panthera > Panthera uncia. The sequence goes on along the minus strand of NC_064818.1, from coordinate 28,165,912 downwards.
ATAAATGGTGAGTAGTGCAATTGCTGTGTCATAGGGTAGTTCTATTTTTAGTTTTTTGAGGAACCTCCATACTGTTTTCCAGAGTGGCGGCACCAGCTTGCATTCCCACCAACAATGCAAAAGAGATCCTCTTTCTCCACATCCTCACCAACATCTGTTGTTGCCTGAGTTGTTAATGTTAGCCATTCTGACAGGTGTGAGGTGGTATCTCATTGTGGTTTTGATTTGTATTTCCCTGAGGATGAATGATGTTGAGCATTTTTTCATGTGTCGGTTGGCCATCTGGATGTCTTCTTTGGAGAAGTGTCTATTCATGTCTTTTGCCCATTTCTTCACTGGATTATTTGTTTTTTGGGGGTTGAGTTTGAGAAGTTCTTCATAGATTTTGGGTACTTATCCTTTATCTGATATGTCATTTGCAAATATCTTCTGGTTGCCTTTTAGTTTTGCTGATTGTTTATCCTTCACTCTGCAGAAGATTTTTATTTTTATGAGGTCCTAAGAGTTCATTTTTGCTTTTGTTTCCCTTGCCTCCAGAGACATGTTGAGTAAGAAGTTGCTGCGGCCAAGATGAAAGAGGTTTTTGCCTGCTTTCTCCTTGAGGATTTTGATGGCTTCCTGTCTTACATTAAGGTCTTTCATCCATTTTGAGTTTATTTTTGTGTATGGTGTAAGAAAGTGGTCCAGGTTCATTCTTCTGCATGCTGCTGTCCAGTTTTCCCAGCACCACTTGAAGAGACTGTCTTTATTCCATTGGATATTCTTTCCTGCTTTGTCAAAGATTAGTTGGCCAAATTTTTTTTTACATTTATTTATTTTTGATAGACAGAGAAAGACAGAGCACAAGTGGGGAAGGGGCAGAGAGAGAAGAAGACACAGAATCCGAAGCAGGCTCCAGGCTCCAAGCCGTCAGCACAGAGTCCGACGCGGGGCTCAAACTCACAGACCACGAGATCATGCCCTGAGCTGAAATCGGATGCTTAACTGACTGAGCCACCCAGGTGCCCCAAACTTAAATTAGTTTAAACACCGAATATGTTTTGCCTGCGTCCACTTAAAAGCCAATCAATTTTTCCCCATCGTCAATTTTCACCTGGGACACCAGTGGAGGCATCTGAAGTGGGTGGTCCAAGGGGGTGCACTTTGCTCCTTGACCTCGAGGGTGGGAGGAGGAACCATTGGTGCCTGAGGCACTGAGGATGGTATAGGACCACACCCAAGTTGGTGCAGAAACCTGAGGGGGAGGGGAAGGCGAAGCAGCAACTGCTTGGGAATATTCCTTAAAGTCCTTGTCCCGAGGAAGACTAACCACACTTGGCTCCAATTATAGCTGTTAACCCGGAAAATGAATGAGGGAGAAGCTCTCACATCTATTAGGCAGAGGAACATAGAGAGTAAGTGTCACCTTCGGTCTGATTCTATCTCGGCCCAGACCAATAAGGTCCCCTTCTTGAGGTTCCTCCTGATATCGGCTGGGCTTTGGGGGTCCCTTCCGATTCAGGCACTCATTCTTCCAGTATCCCTTTTCCTTGCGGTAAGTCTTTTGCTAAGGGGGCTCTGGGCTTCCCCCCTTTTGGCGGCTGGACCTTCCCTGGCCTGATGCCGCCATGGACTGTATGCCGTTCACCACTGAATCACAGACGGGCCCACACAAACCCTGTGGGCTTTTGGGAACCTTAACGGTGCCCACCTGTGGAGCCACAGAATCGAACTTGGCAGGCGAGCCAGACCGAGTCGCATGTTCACACTCACATACACACCAGAGGTTATTACATTCCCTCCCACAGAATTCCTACCTATGATGTCTTTGGGGAGTGATCAGGTCCCCCTTGCACCTCTAAGGGTGGGCTGGACTGAATTGGGGCCCTGTACCAGAATTCCTACCTGTGAGACCACTGAAGTCTCCGGGGAGTGATCAGGTCCCCCTTCCACTCTTGTGAGTGGGCCTGACTAGACTGGGGCCTGGCCTTACCAGTTCTGACGTCAGGTCCAGGTCCTCACCTGCCAAGTCTCCTCGTGTCCGGCGGGAATGGCGGAGCGGGGCCAGCCTGAGGTGACCGAGCGAGAGACTGCCGAAATTCAGGCAGTACTTGCCTTCTCCGTTGTGATTCCTCATTCTGTCACTGCCTTGTCATTTTCCCAAACCGGTGCTAACAATGGGCCAGCCCGGTTGGGTTTCCTGGTCAGGGAACCAAATATGCTACGGAACCAGGTTGGAACGCTGGAGGAAAAACCAAGCGGCACTCGGAGATCTTGGAAGGCAGGAGGTTTATTTTACACCGGTGGGCTCAAAGGAGATCATTCTCTAGAAGTCTGAGCCCCAAGCAAAAGCATGGGGGGGGGGGGAATTTATAGTCTGTTACTTCTGCATTCCGCATTAGTACTAATTTGGCGCACACAGCAAGCAGGGCAAGAAGAAGAACCTGGAAAAGGAGTCTCTAAGCTAGAAACTAGAGCTTATGTCAGTCCCATCTTATGGTGCATAACTTTACTTATTTTCCTAACAGGCAAACTTTACTTGTTTTCCTAACAGGTTCTGTGTTGAGAACCCCTAAGTATTTGTCAGCAATGTATGAAATTCCAGTTTTGATGTATGCTTAGCATACTATTTACTTACATAATTAATTCAATAAATATTTATTGTGTGCCAGGCACTGCTCCAGGAACTGAGATCATAGGAGTGATGAAAAACAAGAAAAGGTTCTCTCTGCTCTGTATAGTCTGGTTAGAATAATCCAGAACACAAATAAAAACCCAAGATACATTTTGTTTGTCACATTGTCAATGGTGGAATGCTCTCATTTGCTGTCTAAATTGGTACTCTCTTTCTGAAGGTAAATTTAACTGTATGTGTAAGTTAAAATGTCTTATATACTTTGACCCAGAGATTTCGCTTTTAGGAATCTCTTGTAATTAAAGAATCAGAAACGCAGATGATGCTCAACAAGTTTGATCACTACATTATCTATACAATTGAAAAATTAGAAATCAATATTCACCAAAGGGGAAATGGTTAAATAATTTATATACCTTATACATATAAGCCTATTTATTGTAAGTCTATTAAAATGATGTTTTTGAGCATTTTTTGAAGCATTTAGTGCCCTCAAAAATACTCAAGCTAGTCTGTTAAGAAAGTAAAAACTCTGATTAAAAACTGTATATCTAAAATATTAATAATGTTATTGCTTATAGGTCAAAAGGTACAGACTTACTGAAGAGACTGAATAGGGTCAAAACGTATAAACTTGCAGTTATGAAATAAATGTCATGGGGATGTAATGTACAGCATGGTGACTATAGTTAGTGCATATTTGACAATTGCTGAGAGCAGATCTTAAAAGTTCTCAACATGAGAAAAAAATTTTATAACTATGAATGGTTAACAGACATTAACTAGACTTACTGTGGTGATCTTTTTGCAATATATACAAATACCAAATCATTGTGTTGTGCACTTGAAATTACTATCATGTGCATTATACCTCAATTTAAAAAATTTGGTATTTGGCAAGAAAGTTAAGCAACATAGTGGTAGAAAGAAAGAAAGAAAGGAAAAAGAAAGAAAGAAAGAAAGAAAGAAAGAAAGAAAAGAAAGAAAGAAACCCATAGGCTTGGGAGCTGCCCAGGTACTGCAGCCAGCTGTGGGTACTGCAGCCAGGTGTGGGTAGCCAGCAGCACTTCCCATGTTGTTTATCTTAATTCTCTTGAGAACAAGAAATGAATGTTAGGATATTTTTTTTAATGTTTATTTTTGAGAGAGAGAGAGAGAGCAAACAAGTGTAGGTGCATGAGCGGGAGAGGGGCACAGAGAGATGGGGACAGAGGATCTGAAGTGGGTTCTGTGCTGACAGCAGTGAGCCAGATGAGGGGCTCCAACTCACGAACTGTGAGATCATGACCTGAACTGAAGTTGGATGCTTAACGAACTGAGCCACCCAGGTGCCCCTCTTTTTATTTTAAATGTTTATTTATTGAGAGAGAGAGTGAGAGGGCAAGAGGGCACAAGTAGGGAGGGGAGAGAGAAAGAGGGAGAGAGAGAGAGAATCACAAGCAGGCTCCACACTCAGCACAGAACCCAATGTAGGGCTTGATACCAGGACCTTGAGATCACGACCCAAGCCGATATCAAGAGTCTGATGCTTAACTGATTAAGCCACCCAGGTGCCGATTTTTTTTTTTAAATTTAAACAAAGCATCCCCTAATTTGTGGAATTTTTAAAAAATTCTGTAACTTTGGGAGAGAGGGATCCATCCATTGCTCTGACAAGGACCATGCTTTGTAGTAAAGCAAAAGAAACACCCAGAATGTTAACAGAATTTATCTCTAGGGAGTAGAAGTACAGATTTTTTACCCCTGCTTTTCTGTATTTTATAGATTTTCAGTAAAGAGAAAGTATTATTCTTATAATGAAAAGCTTTATTTTAATAAATATGTCACATGAGCTCAAAAAAGTCTCCATGTGAAAAAAAAGTCTCCACGTACAGGTTTACAAAATAACACAAAATTAATTAAAGCTTGAGACTCCTTTACTATGTTAAATCCAAAAAAACCCAAAAACTAAAAAACCAAAAACAACAACAACGTTATTGTTGATTTGCATGATTATGGGTCACTCTTTAAATTTCCAAGTTTTTTATAATGAGGATACTTTTTACAATTGGAAAAAAAGCACTGTTTTAAAAGGCTTGTGATTCATTGGGAGACTATAAGCAACATATATGCCCCTTGGACATATCATGTACTTCATTAAAAATATAACCTAAGCTAGTTTGGCTACTCTAACAAAGAAAATGATTATGTTCTTAAGTATACGTACAGTATAAACATCAATACAAAATTTGAAAATAAAATATTCTATTTATCCAGTATTTGAAAACAAATTCAATTTAGAGACTTAAAAATACTAGGGGATCACCTATCTTTAGGTGTATTAGAGAAATTGTTGACTTTGTACCTGGGAATTAATTATTGGTTGCTTCTGTACACCAAGTAAAACATTAACTTCCTGATTTTTTGCAACAACAAGAAATAAAGCAGGCTACTGGCAATTTGGAGAGCAAGGAAAATGAAGCTCCCTATTTTCACAGTAGATGCATTTACAGCAAAAGCATTTCACGGGAATCCTGCTGCTGTTTGTCTTCTGGAAAATGTAAGTACTTGGTTTTGAAGTGCGGTGCTTAAAATTCTATATTCCCGTAGAACCAAATATTTCTTAAAAACAACAACAACAATCAGACCCACCTGTTTGTCTTTGGTTTGTGTTCTTTGTCAAATGATATCAGCGATGTTTATGTCTGCAAGTTGATTTTGACCAAATTATATGATGAGAATGCTTACACCCAGATGCTTTAAGTCTAGAAAAATAAAGACTTACATAAGGAAGAACTAGAACGTATTAAGAAAAAAAAAGATATAGAGCTCATTTTTAGCCATCAGGTTTTCATTTAGTGAGCACCAAATGTGAAAGTGAATGAAATTAGATGAGTTTTATGTGACCAGACATGGATGATATTATATTTAACATAAAAGATTTTAGCTGGATATCTTTAACCTTAGCTATAGTTCAGACAATTAGAAATTCTTTTCAGGACCAAGTAAATGAAACATTTTGCAAGGAATTAAGTAATTAAGTGGTAATTAAGCTCTAATGTAGGGAGAACTTTTTTCTTGAAAGTCTCATTTAAAAAAAAAGTTTATTCATTTTTGGTAATCATTTTTGAGAGAGAGTGGGGGGAGGGGCAGAAAGAGGGGGCGGGGCAGAGGGGGGCGGGGACTGAGGATCCAAAGCAGGCTCTGCCCTGAGAGCAGAGAGCCCCATACAGGGCTCAAACCCATGAACTGGGAGATCATGACCTGAGTCAAAGTTGGATGCTTAACCGACTGAGCCACCCAGGTGCCCCCTAAAAGTCTTATTTTAAAAATGGCTTTTGGTTAGGATGAGTATTAACAGAATAGTTAAATATTCACTGACCTTCAGTGCTTTGTGTTGGTACCTGGGTATTAGGAAACAAGCCAAGGAGCCCTTCCACTCAGAGCAGTTAGTGCAAGAGCAGATTGCCTGAGAATTACTTCGAAAACACAGTAAGCATTTGATGATCTTAAATAAGTTTTACTAAGCTGGGCCAAGTGTGTGTTGGAGACTTTAAGTGCAATGAATGTCAAATTGTATATTAAAATCACCCAAGGAGCTTTAAAATTCCTATGCTCAAGTGCATCCCAGAATCTCTAGGGGTGGAACCCAGGCAGCACTGTTTTTTAAAGTTTCCCCAAGTGATTCTATTGTGCTCTCAAGATGAAGAATGGCTGGGGTTTTACTGAGATGGGTGAATGCTGTTGATTGAGTTCTTGGTACACTTGGTACACTTTCTCCCTCAAGCAGAGCAGCAAAATGGTGATGAAAAGTCCTCATCTTGTCCTTAAGGATACATTCATTATGCAACCTTGCAGCTGGCATCTTCCAACCATAAAATGCAGGAAGTAATTAAGTTAATAGGCTTTACCAAGTAACACAAGAGCTTGGGAGGATTATTGAGAGAATGATTAACAACCAGATTCTAAATCGTGAACTTTCTTTAGAAATAATCTGGCAAACAGCTTCATGTCAAGGAATTGTGGAAATGAATGAAATTGCTTAAGAGACTTAGTGTATTTGTCGCATGTCCTCATGTAATCTCCTCGAAGAGTTCTGAAAATAGTTTCTAGTGATTTATATACTCAATTTTCACCAAATGACAAGAATTAGCAATATTCTTCAATTTATTCCTTTTACTTCCAGTACATGCACCACACACCGGAGCCTTTTTCTTGCTCTTCAATTATATTTTACATGTTTTTTATATATTTGGAAAAACCAGGACATAAAAATTTAAGCAGAGAACTTAGCATAGTTCAAAGCAATATGCTTCAGTAAGAATGGAAGAAAGAAAAAGAAAATGAGGAAGCCCACGATTCAGGGATGCTCTCCCAATTCATTTCCGGGCTTTGGACCTGTGGGACCAGGCTAATTTGGTGGCCTGCCAGAGACAACTGAATAGATATCTAAAGAATAGTTGCTAGTTTCCTATTCTGTGGTCTGGGGAATCCTGTTCTCCTAGAGGCTAACTTGGCACTTTTCTCAACTCATAAGCAATAAAAATTAGAGTGGAAGTATAAACTGTGGTTTATGCCCTTGGATTCTTTTACCCATGGTTGGACACAGTGGACACCTGAAACACAAATAAACTTAGGAAAATATCAGAGACAAATAACTATTAAACCTTGTAATGTTTCCCATAATTTGGTCAGTGTTTAGCCTGTCATTACTGTATTCTACAAATATTTGTCCATATCTGCCACAAGCCAGGCTTTGGGGTAGGGACAGGAGGTACAAAGTTGAGTAAGTTTGCCTGCCTTTGAGGTGCTCAAAGTCTAGTGGGAAAAACAGACATGTAAACCTGATCATTATTCAATAGTTACCACAAAGGCTAAAAGATCTACAAGAGGGACTCAGAGAACAGAACAATGTTGGATTTTTCAGATGGGAAACTACTTCAGATTTTAAGTGAAGGGCTTCAAAGGGATGTTCTTTTTTGTTTTGTTTTGTTTAAAATTATTTAAAAATTTGACCGAGATGAGACTAATCGCAAAAAACTTGGTGGGCAGACTAAAGACAAAGTAATTGCTCTTTGAGCTGTTTCAATACTTGATAAAAGACTTCTGGAAGGAAAGCAAAAAAAAAAAATTCTGGCTAACAACATTCCAAGAGCTTCTAGAATATTGTAAAGTTTCTTTTGTTTTCCTTTCTAGACAAGTCCATTTAAAGAATTTTCACGCGAGTAACTTTTAATGCTGTACATTAGCTGAAAATAAAAACTGATTAAGGGCTAAATGGAATATGGAACAGATAATTGAAAAAAATATTTAAAACCTTAAAAACTTGATGGTGTCCTCAAATGCTGGACAATCAATTTGACAATAAAGATCATGTACAGGTATAAAAATGTATAGAAACAATATTTTAAAAAATGAAACAGATATTTTACTTTGATAGCTGTGTAACAACTACAGGAATTCATGACCAAAAACTTGAATGGGTCAGAGGGCTATGGTAGTGATAAGGGGTGATATGCTGTTTATTCTTTTGTAAAACAGTGTTAATTAATGAAAATAACATATCAATAGGGGTAGGGAGCCTGTAATTATTCTCCTTCATATTCTAACAAAGCCTCAAGTTGTTTTGTTGTTGTTGTTGTTGTTGTACGTAGGTGTTGTTTGTGGGTGTATGTTTAGGGTGGGGTTTCTCAACAGTGGCAGAACTGGGTAGTTCTTTGTAGGGTGAGGTTGTCATCTGCAGTGTTGGCCGTATCCTTGGCTTCTACCCACTAGATGACAGCAGTCTTCCCTTTTCCCTATCATGACAATAAAAAATTGCCCCCAGTTGAAAACCACTGTTTCAGAGGATCTTTTAAACAGTCTTTAATATTTGTTTTGTTTGTTTTAAAAGTTTTTATTTATTTTTTTTAGTATTCTCTATACCCAACATGGGGTTTTAACTCATGACCCCGAGATCAAGAGTCGCACATTCTTCCATTTGAGCCAGGCACCCCTAAACAGTGGTTTATTCTTGAGTTTTCCTGTTAAAATTATCTATAAAAACAGCTTTGTTGTGTGCCTAGAATATACATTTATTCCAATTCAGCTGGCATCTCCTGGCCACGTACCATGTGCTGGACACTATGCCACAATCAATATAATATTCACATATATACATATGTGTGTGTGTGTATTCTTTTAAACACTAACCCAAACATTTCCAGGGACAGTAAGGAGGATTGGCTTTGCACTTTTAAAGAGGAATGCTTCATTTTAGTTCCTAAACAACTCGCTGTTCCAGTTTTCCTGGTTAAATTTAGAGGGTAACGAAGGCTTCTTTACAGCTTGGTGTGTTATGTATTTAAGGAAAAACAAGTATACAGCAATACTGTGTTCAGTTCAGTTTGTGCTTTAACTCATGTGGGGAAGCTTATGACGCAGTGGCCATTTCCAAACCTGGTGCCCTTCCTTAGAGGATCACTGGCTCTGTGTGCCTCTACCGGGTCAGAGGCTCCTGGGGTTTCTCAGGAATTCCAAAGTCATATCTCATTTTTATGGCCAGAAAAGGGATGAAGAGTGCAGAGAAGATTTTTCTAGGCCATTGAAGGGTTTTCTCTTGCCCAGTATTTGAGGGAAGAGAGAAATGCAAGGGAGGAGACGCTGATGTGGGAATTTCTACATCACTCTCTTCTAGCACATAACCCTCAGCTTTGGAAGCAATGACTTCAGGCAGGTTCAGCCAGATACTGTGCTAAATTGCTTTTTATATGTTATCTCATTTTATCCTTACATCTACTCTAAGAGTAGGTCTTATTATCCCATTTTACAAATTCGAAGACAGAGGCAGAGGAAGGTTAAGTAATTACCTAAGTGGCTGACTTCAGGATCCCCACCCCAGGTCTGCCTGACTGCACGGCCCATGCTTTTAACCCATCATACTCATCACCACAGTAGACATGTTCTCCCACGGCACCCCTTACTTCCCAGTTGGTAGCATGCATCACTCTTGAAATTCATTTAATGCCTGTCTTCCTCACTAGACTGCACATTCTATGAAATCTTAACCTATTCTAACTTGTTCTATTACACATGGCCTAGCACATGTCAGGCACTAAATAGCTATTGAGTGAAAGTAAATCTATTAATTAATTAAATTATGGCAAAAATCTCTAAGAGTTCTAGCTAACAACTACTGATCTCTTATTCTCATTGGTGAGGTGGGGTGGGCGGGGTATGCAAGGTGAGTATGAGCTTTGGGTTCTATGATGGAGCTGGAGGGACTAGGCACCCATAAGAACCACCAGGAACAACCAAAGATGGCATACAGTTTGAGTGCTGCATTGTGTGGACATAACTTCAAAATATGAAATACAAGTGCCTCATAAGGAACCTCCTGTTTCTTCCTGGATGATTTACAACTTTCCATATCCAAGTGTGTTTCCTTTGTTGGGATCCATCTACAGCAGAGGGACAAATGAACTGGGAACGATAGCAGGACTATCATGTTTTGACTGTCATGTTTCTAAGCTGCCACAAGATGGGAGTATTTTAAAACTTTGCTCTGATTTTCTGATCATTAATGTTTGTGGGCCAAATGGTGAGGATACCTTAGTGTCCCAATGCAGTACACTGGAACTCAGAAAAACAACCATGCCTCTGTTTTTGCTGTTGGAAATTTGACTCATGAGATTGCCAAAGGGAAATGGATATTAGAGGAAGAGAATTAACAGTTGTTGGTGTGTAACCTTGATGTGCTGCATTTGAAAATAAACAACTTTAGGGTAAAATGAAAAAAATTATTAGAACAAAAATTCAGTTTTTTGAATGAATGCAGTCTCTTCTAAAGCTCTCAAAGTTGAAACAACATTAGCCCTCTCACGATTCACCATTACCTTGACCTTTTGTTCCAGTGTAGAAATTCAGCTGCCTGAATTTGAGAGCTGCTACTATCAAACTTTCTACAGTCTCTGGTCCTGCAGACAAATAACAAGTGCATTTTAAGTGTCCTGGGACAGAAATTAGAGCCACAGAAATTCAAATTGCAATTGGTGCAATACATCGAGGTAGAGAGGACTAAAGAGCTGACAGTCATGAAGTGTGTGTTCTAGCTGATGTGCAAACAAGCCCATTTGCAAAGAAATCTATTACCAATAGATGGTGAGCTTGGCTACAATGTGGGATGCTTTAATGAATTTTGAGACTCTTGTTGTAAAGGTAGAGGGAAGAAGTAGACAAAGAAAGGAAGGATGAGGATAAGGAGTTTGGCCAGATCAGATAGAGGAAGGATTGGCAGGCACCACAGGTTCCTGCAGCCGCAGAGGCAAATCTGGAAAGACCAGCACAGTCTTTTCTTTATTACGCCTTCAATCACCACTGAGGTCTGTACTAGGGAATTAGTTGGCTCCCAGTTTCTCGAGGGTGTTGTATGCACAGACATGTGGGCCAGTTTCCACACAGAACATTCAGTGGACTGCAAGAAGTGCTCCTTTTTAAAAAAAAATTTTTTTTAATGTTTACTTATTTTGAGAGAGTGCAAGTAGGGGAGGGGCGGGGGGGCGGGCACAGAATCCGAAGCAGGCTCCAGGCTCTGAGGTGTCAGCAGAGCCTGAGAGGGCTCAAACCCATGAACCGTGAGATCATGACCTGAGCTGAAGTCAGATGCTTAACCTGCTGAACCACCCAGGTGCCCCTGCGAGGAGTGCTTCTTAACATTGTTGCCTTATTGGCTGGGATGCCCAGCAGACTCACCCCGCCCCCACTCAGGTGGGACTACTTACTCTCTGGGCCCACAGGTGTGACAGGTGTTCATGCCATTTCATTACTACCATCCTAATTCTCCTTGCCTCGGCTCACGGAATCCTAGAGTGTCAAGGAGTTAACAAGAACAGAAGTGAGGTCAAGTGAGTTGCCCAAGAAGCATCCCCAGTATAAAGCTCTTTGCACAAACTTTCCTGTCCAACTCACCAAAATTTGTCCTTTTCCTAAGTCTACCTCATAGCTTCATCTTTAAAGTCCTAGAGTATTGGGGTACCTGGGTGGCTCAATCACTTAAGCGTCTGACTTCAGCTCAGGTCATGATCTCACTGTTTGTGAGTTTGATCCCCATATCCAGCTGTGTGCCTGGAGCCTGCTTCAGATTCTGTGTCTCCCTCTCTCTCTGCCTCTTCCCAGCTCATGGTCTGTCTCTCAAAAATGAACAAACATTTAAAAAAATTTTTTAAAAAGTCCTAGAGTATTTATTGTCAAAATCTATGTGTCTCAATTATATACTCTCTGGTGTTGCTCATTGTTGCTGCGTCTGTCTTGATTCCCTGCAAGATGCTAACCCCATTGAACATGGGTCCATATCTTATACACCAGGGTTTCTCAAACTTTAATGTGCACATGGGTCACTTAGAGATCTAGTAAAAAAAAAAAAAAAAGGAGATTCCAGGGGCACCTGGCTGGCTCAGTTGGTAGAGCATGTGACTCTTGATCTCAGGGTCATGAGTTTGAGCCCCATGTTGGGTGTAGAGATTACTTAGAAATGAAAATCTTTTTTTTTTAATATTTATTTTTGAGAGAGAGAGCAGGGGAGGGCCAGAGACAGAGGGAGAGAGAGAATCCCAAGCAGGCTCCGTGCTATCAGTGCAGAGCCCAACACAGGGCTCGAACTCACAAACTGGGAGATCATGACCTGAAATGAAATCTAGAGTCAGACACTTACGAACTGAGCCACCCAGGCACCCCCAAAATAAAAATCTTTAAAAATATGAGGACTCTGATTCAGAAGGTCTGGGGTGGGGCCTGAGACTCTGCATTTCTAACAAATTTCTTCAGTAGTGGTGCTGATGCTGCTGGCCTAGCACAGCACTTGGTAATTGACTGATTTCTGCCTTCCCTGAGAAATGTTGCAAGAATCCATCTTATCTGATAGACATTGTTTTTCCTGTTTGCAGTGTGTTAAAGGGATAATAATAGTTTGTCTTTGTTATGGAGAGGAAGAGAAGTGTGGCTGGTTAAAGCATGGGCTTTGAGCCACTCAAAATAAAAGCTAACACTTATCAAGTAATTACTATGTGTTGGGCACTGTGATGAGCACTTTATGTGCATTATTCGATTTAATCTTTTGAAAGGAAAATGTTAACTAAAACACAAAACCATTGTGTTATGTTTGGGTTTTCAGGCAATAAATACCAATTTCTTTTTTTTTTAAGTTTATTTATTTATTTTGAGAAAGAGAAAGAGGGAGAGAGAGAGTGAGAGGGGGAAGGGCAGAAAGAGAGAGAGAGAATTCTAAGCAGGCTCCACCCTGTTAGTGCAGAATCTGATGTGGGACTTGAAGTCACGAACCACGAAATCATGACCTGAGCTGAAACCAAGAGCCAGGTGTTTAGCTGACTGAGCCACCCAGGCATCCCAATAAATATCAATTTCTTAAGTAATTTCTCTTTCTATAGGACTACAGAGCATCTATAGGTTTTGAATACGGTGTTCCTTTAAGAATAGCTTAGTAAGTCCACTAGGATTTTTATATTAGCTGATAGTTTAAAAAATAACCACTATTTTGTGCCTTATATGAGTGTGTGGAAAGTGTTTCTAAAGAATGTGCATCAACTAAAAGAGAATGGGTGTTTAATTTACATAAGTCAGATAAGTGAATTATGAATTTATTAGTATAAAGTTGTAAATCTTATTTCTGGGTTTCAGGGGCTCAGGAATAGTACATTTGGCCAAAGCAAAAATACATTTGTCTTGAGACTTCTTTAGAATTTAAATCTAACTAGTGAGCATTTGTTGATTAAAAAGTTGATTTTCATTCTCTAAAGGAAAACGCATATTTCTGACCCATTTTTTTTCTTAAGAGGAATGTGTGTGTGTGTGTGTGTGTGTGTGTGTGTGTGTGTATTTTATGTGTCTCTACAGTAACTCTTTCACTTAAGTACTGTTGTCTGTTTTAAAGTTTGTCTATTTATTTTGAGAGAGAGAGCAAGAGAGAGCACACACGAGCTTGATCAGGGGAGGGGCAGAGAGAGAGGGAGAGAGAATCCCAAGCAGCCTCTGTGTTGTCAGCACAGAGTCCAATGTGGTGCTCGATCCCGCAAACCCGAACCATGAGATCATGACCTGAGCTGAAATCAAGAGTTGGACGTTCAACCAACTGAGCCATCCAGGTGCTCCTGTTCTCCTCATTTTTAAAGGTGTGGAAACTGAGGCTCCATGAGATAAGTGACTTCCCCACTCTTGCACTGCTACTAGGACCTGACCCAGGATACAAATTCACATTATTTTTTTAACCATTTTCTGAAAAATTAAAAATTTACAGAAAAGTTTGAGAATGGTACAATGAATATCCATATACCCTTCCTCTAGATTCACTACTTGTTACCACTTACAAAGTCCACACTCTTAACCACTCTACCATTTATTAGGCATATTATGACCTTAGGATATTACATAACCTCTCTGTATTTGATTTCGTTATATACAAGTAGATAAAAATATCTATACTGAGGGTTTTTTTTTTTTATTTTTTAATATATGAAATTTACTGTCAAATTGGTTTCCATACAACACCCAGTGCTCATCCCAAAAGGTGCCCTCCTCAATACCCATCACCCACCCTGCCCTCCCTCCCACCCCCCATCAACCCTCTATACTGAGGGTTTTTAAAATGAAGATAAAGTGGGGTGCCTGGCTGGCTCAGTCAGTACAGCATGTGACTATTGATATCAGAGTCATGAATTCGAGCTCCAAGTTGGGCATAGAGGTCACATAAAAAACAAAATAAAAAGGAGGATGAAGTGAATAATGTATTCTTTCAGCAAATGTTTAGTGAGCTACTACCATTCTGGGATGAATACAGAACATTGTTCTAAGCCAGGACAAAGCAAGGTAGCACATTGTATGCCCTCATAATATCCCTTCATAATGTCCCCTCAGATGGTGGGAGACAGACAGCGAAGGGATACACTGGGTAAATTCAGGTGGCCTAAGCACTGGGAGGAGACAAAGCCTTTAGACACAGTGGTCTGGAAGGCTTCCTGAAGGAGGTGAGCTCTGGCCTGAGGCCTGACTTATAAAAGGAAATGCATGTATAAATGGGGGCAGAATGGGCCAGCCTACCCAGGGTACATGCTGAACATCTTTTTTTTTTTTTTTTAATTTTTTTTTTTTGACGTTTATTTATTTTTGAGACAGAGAGAGACAGAGCATGAAGGGGGGAGGGGCAGAGAGAGAAGGAGACACAGAATCGGAAGCAGGCTCCAGGCTCTGAGCCATCAGCTCAGAGCCTGACGCGGGGCTCGAACTCACAGACTGCGAGATCGCGACCTGAGCCGAATCGGACACTTAACCGACTGCGCCACCCAGGCGCCCCTTTTTTTTTTTTTTTTTTTGAACATCTTTTTATTCAACAAGAAAGGAAGATTGTGAAGTTTCTCTTTGTGGAGATTATTTAGAAGAGAGTATAGGCTCTCAGACAGATTAGATAATAGTCTGATGAAAGATAGGCCAGGCCAGTAGGTTTTCCAGAGTCTGTTCCAGCTCCGAGCATCTACAACCTATGAAGGGTGCTACAAGCATCGATTTCTGAGAAACAACCTTTGTAAAAGTATCTGGACTTCCTTGGCAATTATTTCCTGTGAAGCATGTAACTTCTAATATTAAAAAGCTATATTATTAACTAATGGCAGTTGCTGTCCAAGGAAGTCTGATTTGTTTTTCTGGAATCTCAATAAACTTTTGTTTCTAATTTAGAAATTGGATGAAGACATGCATCAAAAAATTGCAAGAGAAATGAACCTCTCTGAAACTGCTTTTATCCGAAAACTGCACCCAACTGATAACTTTACACAAAGTAAATATGCTTTTTTTTTTTAAAGCCATTCTTGAATGATACCAGAAGCTGCTTTTCCAGTGGGGAATGATATTTAAGAGAGATGCCTATTTACTATTTGCATGCAGATAGGAGAAGAGCAGGGGGAGATTCTGATTTAGTTTTCAGTTCATCTCGGGGAGCAGGTGTTGGGTGATTTGAACATTTCAGCTCCAGATCAGCACTGGGGAGCCTGACGATGCTGGCCTCCTTCATTCCTCCTTTCAGCTATTAATCATGCTAGGGAAATATCTAGAAAAGAGTAAGAAAATAAAAAATTTGTGACCCACTTGTATAGGAATGATCTCATTTCTCTTTGGTTTTTCTTCCTCTGAAGGTTCCTGCTTTGGATTAAGGTGGTTTACGCCAGCGACTGAGGTTCCTCTCTGTGGCCATGCTACCCTGGCTTCCGCAGCTGTGCTGTTTTACAAAATAAGTAATGTGATTTTCTTTTATGAACCCATCATTTAGCAAATAGCCAATATTTAAAAAAATTCTCACAAAGTCTTTGTGATGAATCAAAGATACTGGTATAAAGACATCACAGAATCTATTTCATGCAATTCGGTACACCAAAACAAAAACAGCCCCCGAGACTTTGGCCTTCCTGAATATGTGCCAGGCATGTTGGAAAGCCATGGTCAGTGTTCTCTAGAATGCCATTTTATTTTGAAGAGGAGTTCTCTGGTCTCTGACCAACACAGCGGGTGAGCTTGTGAGACACAACAGGCATCTCACATGATGTGATATCTGGGAACCATAAGGCACTTTTTGCTCTGAATATGTCCCCACCCACATTGAAATTCATTTTGCAAGAGCAGCAGCTGCTGCTGCTGCTTCTTTCTTCTTCTTTTTTTTCTTCCTTCCTTTCTTTTCTTTCTTTCTTTCTTTCTTTCTTTCCTTTCTTTCTTTCCTTTTTCTTTCTCCTCCTCCTCCTCCTCCTCCTCCTCCTCCTCCTCCTTCTTCTGTAAACTGTACACCCAATGTGGGGCTTGAACTCAGGACCCCGAGATCAAGAGTCACATACTCTACAGACTGTGCCAGCCAAACGCCCATCACAAGAGATTCTTTACTCTGAAGATTCATGAGCCCTGACCATACACATTTACCTTATGAAGAGATGATGCAGGACCTCAATCCTACCAGTTTTCATCCTAGCTACATTTAGTGTAATAAAGGTCAGGGCTTTGTGGGAAGGGGTAGGGGAGAGATGCCTAGAAATGCCCTAAAAGTGGAGATGGAAGTAGCCATGAATAGGTGTAGACAACAAACAGGAAGTTAAACAAGGAAATACACAGGACGATATGACAGAGGGTAACTGTAGTGAGTGCAGAGTTGGAAAAGGAGGTTCTCTGGGGAGTTACTTAGATGGAGGTGGTAGGGAAGGTGTTACAGGGCGAGTTTCCCCAGGAAGTGGACTCTGAGACACACTGCATGCCAGAAGAACTGCGGGCAGTATTCTTGGGATCAATGTTTGTAGGGGAGTAAAGAAAGTGGAATACAAGAGCGAGAAGGTGAACTGCAAAGTGGTAGCAACAAAGAAAGGCCTAGGCCAAATCCACAGGGAGGTCTAAAGCTGCCAAGGTTCTTTAAGTAGTATAGTTCTAAATAGAAGCAAAAGTTTAGGCCTTTGTACCTTCCATTGACCAGCCTCCAATGCCCAGAAAAGCAGCATGACCTTGGGTAAAATAGCTCTACTCACCCAAGGGCAATTCACAGAGTGGGACTCAGCTGAGAGCTGTCGGTCACCAACACCTTCCACAACCCGGTTGGGGTTGGGTGAAGGGGGAGAAAATCAAGCCTTCAGGCTGTACCTGAGAGCAGATGCCTCCTTAAATTTGTTCCTCTGTATTTCCTTGCCTCACCTAGTCCTTGCCTTGAGAGGGGAAGGTTGAGTGAGATTTTGGACAACAGCATGCACTAGAGAAGGGACCTTCAGGCTGAAGAATATGAAGCCATCTGTACAAAGAGCTAGACTGTGAGAAGGAGTCAGAGGTAGCAGCAAATGCAAAGCCCTTGAGATGCAGCCTGTATACTAGGAGTGGCTGGAGCTTCTTGGGGGTGACTGGCAGGAGATAACATTGAGAGTCAGGTCAAGGCTCCTCTACAATGTAATCCATTATATGTCTTAAAAAGACAATTTTGGTTTCTGTGGATAGGGGACAAGAACCCTTTTCCTGAAGGCAGGAAAGTATCCTGAAATATTGTTTAGGAACTCAGTCTTGAAAAGTAGATTTTACTGAAGTTGGATTGAGTGTCTTTTGAAACCCCACATTGGTTGAAGTGAGGCAGAGACTTGGAATAATAACCTTCAGATCCCCCATAGGGTGGTCTTAAGGTTATATAAGTTATGAAAAGGTGCTTTGTAAATAATAATGTATTCCACCAATTATAATAAGAAAAATTAAACTTTGGGTTTTAGAGTATAAATTTTATATTCAGTGAAAGTTAATTGACAATGCCAAATTTCCTTACCTTTTAGATATGGTTAAGTTTCACAGAAATATTAAGGGGGAGGAAAGAATTAGGTCATAAATCTTTGTTTTCACTAAAAATGTTACCCACAATGAGGTCAGATAAGTGGCCCAAGTTGTATCAGTAACATGAAGGCTCAATCTTCAAATGATAATTTTATGTATAGCTTGGTTTATTTAGGGTAAGCTTGATTTGTTCCTTTAGACTGTTGTTCATAATTTGTATATTCTATTTGTCATCCCTTTGGCATATCTTAGACTAGTATTATTTGTAACTCTATAGTGTATATTTAAAAATCTGCATTAGAAAACACTATTGCATCCCTATGAGGTAGGTTTAATTTTTACCCCATTTTATTGATGAGGAAATGGAGGCTTAAGGAGGTTAAATAGTTTGCTCAAAGGCAGAGTTAGTAAGCTAAAAGAAGCTGGCATTTGAAGGCTTGCGGTATGATGTCAAGTCCAATCAGTTATATTCTCGGTTCTCAAGTGAGAGTCCAGGGATGCCTTTCTCTACTCTGGACCACAGTAAGGCAAACTTGGACCCCTCCTAATGGGAAAAGGCAGCACTGCCACAGAATCTAGGGAAACACAATAGTGATCAAAACAGATATGTAAGTATATAACAAAGTTTATTTTCCTATTTCTTGATTTTCTCTCAAAATTCCTGTATAATTGACAAAAGTAAGACTCTTTTTTTTGGCCAGAAAATGTGAATAGCACTCTAACCTTTGTCACTCTGAGTGGGGAACTAACGGCCAGAAGAGCACAGGATGGTATCATCCTGGATCTGCCTCTTTATCCAACTCACCCCCAGGTAAGCTCTAATTATTGCCATGAACTGTATACAACTGACAGCTTGCCTGTTTTACAACGGTCTTGTCTCTTCTCCTCATCTAGGACTTCCATGAAGTGGACGACTTGATAAAGGTTCGTGAAAGGAATTAAACTTAAGCTCATGTGATCTGGTCATTTGAACATCTGGTCTGATCTGTTGTTTGAACACAAAGGATCAGTAGCCTTTGACCCCCAAAGATAGGCCTTCTATCAGTGTAAATGTTCCAGTCTAAGCTCGGATGAAGAGTGCGCAGTGCATTTGAGGTGTGGATTTTAATACTGAATGTTATTTGGTGAGAAGGTTGAGCAATTTTCCCTGACCCTTCATTGTCAGTATTAGCTTCCATGAAGGTAAGGGGAGGACAGACTGCTGTGTGGTGGCTGAGAGAAAGAAGAATGGAAGCTGCCTGGCAGGGCGATCCTAATTTCTGTGGTGGAGAATGAAGCTGAGGTCAGGGAGCTGTGCTTTGATGGAGAAGGGCAGGAAAGTCTGGGTAAATTGAGACAGAAGGCAAGATTCAGAGTCTGCCTTCCTCTGGAGGTCTATATAGGGGTGGGTCTTAATAACAAGAATAACAATAATGATAATAAACATTTTGGAGAGTCTCCCTGTGCAGTAGCAGGTGCTAATAAGCATTTCACATGCAATATCTCCTGTAATTCTCACTGTTCCCCAGTGAAGTAGGCACTATGGTCATCCTGTGGAGATGCCAGAGGGGCAGAGCAGCTCTGGATGACCAGGTACTTAGTTTGTAGAGAAGGAAGGGACTGGTCAAGACCAGGACAAGGGCTGCAGCGACAAAAAAAAAAAAAAAAAAAAAACTCTGTAAAATGGCCTTTGTGGGTGCCACTGGGGTGTTTCTCATTGACTTTTCAACTAAAGCATTTATAATCTGTTTAGTGTCTTATATTGTTTATTGTTTTCAAAGAGTAGCAGTAAGGATTATAGATTCTGATTTTACACTCAGCCCCACCTGTGGCTCAGGTTTTGGAAGACAAGCCAAATTCATAAATGAACTACTTTAAGCATGTTGTCAAGAAAGTGGAAAATATTCACAGCATAGACCTTGGTCATGGTAGAAAGAACTTAACCTGGTATCTTTATGCCTGAGGCTCAGCATTTGTAAAATGGGCATGATAAAGAGTTAGTTATAGCGAGTATTGTCATTTTATGTTCCTAGAAACTAACAATAAGATTCTCAGCTGAGAATTAGACTTTCAAATTGACATAAGAATTCATGCAGAGGAGGGTTGAATAATCCTTCTGAGAAACTGAAAGTCCCCAAGAGCAGATGGGATCTGGCTGCAAGAGTTTCCATTTCTAGAGGGACGGACATTATTCAGCTGTGGAAACAGGGCAGACAGTTGAGGCATCACCCAAAGTGGATGGAGTCTTGGTTTTGGGACCTGGAACATCTCAGCCCCTAGAGAAGATTAGAGGACCTGAAGCGACCTAATGATGGTCAGATCACTACTGTGTAATTCTCATCTGCTCTGCCTACAGCCAGTGGTGGTGCCAAAGGGTGACTTGGAGAGGCTTTTCCCCCCTTATAATCTCAGCACTCCAAATCAACAACCAATCACACAAATAATGTTCTAGGATATGAGCAAGATTGTGTGCAGTCTTAGGTAGAGCGTGAATGAAAGTATCTTTAGTTAATGTTGCTATGTTACTGATCCACAGCACACAGTCTGAGTGAAAACAGTGCTTGCCAAACAGAGTAGTGTTAAGGTGAGTGGTCTAGTCCCCACTTTTATTCAAACTGCTGGCCCTGAGTCCTTGCCATATAGAATCTCCTATTTGCTGATGCTGGGACTCCATGTATATTTTCTTTTTTTCTTCTTTTTAAAAAAAAGGTTTTTTTTTTTAACATTTTTTTGAGAGACCGAGAGAGACAGACTGCAAGCAGGGGAGACGTAGAGAGAGAGGGAGACACAGAATCTGAAGCAGACCCCAGGCTCGGAGCTGTCAGCACAGAGCCTGATGCAGGGCTTGAACCCACAAACGTGAGATCATTACCTGAGCCGAAGTCGGACACTCAACCAACTGAGCCACCCAGGGAGACCACATATATATTTCATTTAATCTTCACAACAATGTTAAGAGGTGGGCCTGAGGCCCCCATTTCTACAGACAGTAGACAGTAGACAGATTCAGAGCTTTGACTCCAGGGCCCCTCAGATCTGGGTCAAGGTGTGTGAGTGTGTGTGTGTGTGTGTGTGTGTGTGTGTGTGTGTCCGTCCCTGTCCCTGGGCCTCTCTAAGTCTTCCTCTTTATTTGCGAGGAAAATGCACACTTGAAAGAGTAGAGTGTGGAGGCACTTGTGAACAATGCCTATCTTTGGCTCTCAGAGGGTAAGCTCAACCCCCTTAAAGGTCTCTGGTCTCCAGGAAACTAGCCTTCCTTGGGCAACACCTTGAGAGCTGAAACTGAACTAAAACTCTTAGGATTGGAGATGTTGGCTATGCCTGGCACACAGGAGATGCTCATGAGAGGTTTTTCCCCATACAGAAGATCAATGATTTGACCCAGGAGGCACTCCTGAGGAGTTTTTGGTCTGTCTCCACAGACTGCCATAGGTGATACACTGGTCCAGGACATCCGCTATTCTCCAGATACCCGAAAGCTCCTTGTCCGGCTCAGTGATACTTACAAGAGGTAAACAAGATTTTTGGCTTTGTCAGCACTTTGGGGAGGGCTGAGAACCCATATTTATAGCTCTGGTTTTGTTTGACTGTGCTATGTCCAGTCAAACCATCATTTATGTAGTCAGAGTTTTGTTCCCAGGTAGCAAGATATTCAACTTGCTTTCCTCCCTGACTGCTGAGCTGTTTGCTCAAGCTGCACCCTATCTTGCTTTAGAGAGTCTGTGTAGTGGTCTGTGGGATGGGTTTGTCCTAATGGGTCCTATTTATGAACAAGGTCATTTTTGGAGAACCTGAAGGTGAACACACAGAATCTTCTGCAAGTGGAAAACACAGGAAAGGTGAAAGGACTCATTCTCACCCTTAAAGGAGAGCCTGGAGGGCAGAGCCAAGCATTTGACTTTTACTCCAGATATTTTGCACCGTGGGTTGGTGTGGCTGAAGACCCTGTAACAGGTACTTTTTGACTGGGTCCTGGGGATGGTTCAACAATGAAGGAGGAGGATAACAAATAGCTGTTTAAGTGCCCTTCACATGACTTTTCAGGTTGCTTGGGTTTTGAGTTGTTTCTGTTTCCTTATCTCCCCTGCCCCCATTCCTTCACTGAAGTTTCATGTGACAACTACAGAATTAAGCAGGCAGTATAGCAGCCTTATGTCAGACAGTCTGAGTTTACATCCTACTTTCCTAGCTGTTGACCTGGAGCAAATGACTTAACTTTTAAAAATTTCTGTTCCCTCCTCTATAAAATATGAGTATTACCTCATAGGGTTATATAAAGATAATGCATGGTAAGTGCTTAGCACAGTACCTGTCACATAAGTGCCCAATAACTATTAGCTATTTTAATAGTAACGATAAAACTGGCTCCCTGAACCAACACTTCCAGATCTGCCATTTGCAAAATTCAGGGGCTGATGTCCACTACAGTCCCAAAGCCTTTTGTTTCTTTTTCAATGACCAGCCTGCATGATCGCTGACATCTAGATAAGATTTGGTTTTTGAAGGATAAACTCCTGGGTTGTAGGTGGGAAATAGGGACAGGAAGAGCTTTCCCAGACCTACCCCCAAAGTGGGTGGGATGGGTTTGGGGACAGGGTTATTCAAGATCTGCCAGCCGGAAGCAGAGGGATGAAATCGAAGATGGGCAAGGATGTGAAGCTTCCTCCTCTCATGCTCTTTGAGAAGAGTGGGCTGAGGAGAAAAAGAAGGGAATGCTTGATGGAGGAGGCTGGTGGATGGGATGGTGGCTGGGGCAGAAGGAGGCTGGGAAGGAACTTTGAGGCTCCTGCTCTGGTCAGAAGGCAGAGGCTGGAATGGTTTCAGGACTTTGACTTAGTTACTCTCTGAGAAAACACGTGAAATTCAAAGCTCAGCAAAGCACTTTTAAGGACTCAGGAGAATGCCCAATGACATCCAAAAAGTACAGCTCAGCGCTCCCCCATGGAAAAGAAGTTTTGACTGCATTTACACCCGCACAGCTGCTTCTAAAAGGTTTTAATTGGTACAGAGGGCAAGTGTTTTCCCCTGTAATAATGCTTTTCTAAAGTGGGAAGGTCTTTGGACATGATGACCAACCATCTCAGCTTGCTTGGGACTGAGGCATTTCTCAGCCTACAGGACCTTTGGTGATAAAACCAGGACAGTCTTGGGCAAACTGGGATGTTTGGTCATCCTAGGTGGATCCCTCATAACATCTGATAAGTTTTCCTGAAGAAAACCCATCCTTTTTTTCCCCCAGAGACTTTTCTGTCAGTTACTACTTTATTATTTTTTAAAGTTTATTTATTTTTGAGAGAGAGAGACAGAGCGCAAGCAGGGGAGGGGCAGAGAGAGAGGGAGACACAGAATCTGAGCTGCCAGCACAGAGCCCAACGTGGGGCTCAAACTCACAAACTGCGAGATCATGATCTGAGCTGAAGTTGGACGCTTAACTGACTGAGCCACCCAGGTGCCCCTGTCAGTTATTACTTTATATTTTTTTCCTTCATTTTAATATCTATTCATTGATATAAAACTAGGGTACAATCCAGTGAAAAAAATGTCTCACTAAAAGAAAGTTCTATTGGTACCAAAAGCCTGAAAAAGTTGGCTTGGTGGAAAATTTAACCTTTTGTCATAGTTCCCACTTTTCTTTGCATGTTCATCCTAGGGGGAAGGAGATATTTTCCTTGAAAGATAGAGAAAGATTTATGTGAAGCCCTTGATCTTCCTACCATGTGCTGACAATGAACTGATAGGACAAAAATTAAAACCTGCAGTTTAATTCAAAAAGATATATGCACTTTGATGTTTATAGCAGCTATTTATAGCAACCCAAGTGTCCATCAATAGGTGAATGGATAAAGAAGATGTGATACATGTATATGTGATATGTGTGATACACACACACACACACACACGAATATTACGCAGCAATAAAAAAGAATGAGATATTTTTCCATTTGCAACAACGTGGATGGACATAGAGGTATTATGCTAAATGAAATAAATCAGGCAGAGAAAGATAAATACCATATTATTTCACTTATATGTGGAATAAGAGACAAAACAAATGAATAAACAAATAAAAAGCAGAATCAAACCTATAAATACAGAGAACAAACTCATGGTTCCCAGCGGGAAGGAGTGGGGGATGGGTGAAATGGGTGAGAGGGAGTAGGATATACAGGTTTCCAGCTATGGAATGAGTAAGTCACAGGAATAAAAGGCAGAGCATAGGGAATATAGTCAATGATATTGTAATAGCATGTGGTGATGGACAGTAGCTACACTTGTGGTGAGTATACCATAACACATAGAGAAATTGAATCACTATCTTGTATACCTGAAACTAATATAACATTTTGTATCAATTATACTCAAATTAAAAAATTATAAAAATAACCCTGCAGTTTAATTCAGCCTTCAGAAAGTGTAAAACATAAGAGATACATCATTTGGAGGAGCTTATCCATAAATTCTGTATCTTCGTTTCTACCTCCATTCATAATTCCACACTCAGCTGTGGCTAAGCCATCTAAGGTTTAGTCAAATTGGATAGTTGTTTGTAATTGCTTATAAATTTACCACAAAGTCACTCCTGTTTTTGTATCATAACTTCACTTCTTTTAAGGGTCTGCCCATGCCGTTCTCAGCAGCTACTGGTCTCAGCAACTGGGGAAGAAAGACATGCATGGTACGGCAGGTTTTTTTTCCAATTTTTAAAACATTTGTGAACTTGAAGCTAGCATTCCTTCTCATATATACTATTTACTTGAAAATGTAATAAAATGTCATGCAAGTTTTTTTCATGAAAAACCCACATGAAAATGAAAGATTTTAAATTCCTTCACCCTGAATCCTCTACTCAGAACATCTTCCACCCCAAACATCTTCCACCTCTGTTCCTCCCAACACATAGGCACACTTCTAATAGAGTGAGTGTCCAATAAGCATTTGTTGAATAGAATCAACAAGCTGTGTAACTTTGGCCCAATGAGGTTAGTTAGTTGAGAGTGGATGATCACCAAAGTTCCATACTGCCATTGCTAGTCATAGGATTGAATCGAAAAAACTGCTTTTGAATTAAGTCCCCTAATGATTAATATATTGCTTGGGTGTAGAGAAAAATAGATTGCAGCCAAGGGAGGTTACACAGTTGCACTAATCAAAGTAGGAGCCTGACCCTATGGGATGGAGGTCTTACTTAGTGAGAGGGTTAGGCCTTAGTGGGAGGGTTAGGGTTGGGTAACTCTGATTTGGGGATGGCAGCTTGTGGTCTAGTTACTCCCCTACGCACTGAACTCCAGGAAGACTGAGGCTGTGCCTCTTGTTTGCCTGACGTGTGGTTGCTTGATAAGCACAATTAGTGAACAAACTCCCTCTGTCCTCTTTAGGCCCAGGAAGATGAGGCTCTCTCAGGAGGGCCAAGATCACCCCTCTTTATCTCCTTAGACTTCTAGTCCATGCCTCTATCTTATCACATTTCCTTGTTTACTCCTGGATAGAAGCAGGGAGGAAGCTATAGGTGGAGTGTATCTGGGACATTACAGGAAGTGATAGAGGAAATGGCTCAGGAAGAAAAGATGTGGAGCTGTGTGTTTTGTGGATCAGTTGTGTTTGTGATTCCTCAGTGCTCAGGAGAACAGGGCAGGGCAGTACTCTGGACAGATGAAGGAATTTATTTTAAACTGAGCTGGGAAGATTCTAGAGCTTATAATAAGAGGTCTTTCACTATGTTATGTTAATTAAAAAGGGTGGAAACAAACAATATTAATTTGTGACTTGTATTATGTTTTCTTTAGCCTTTCAGTGTTCCTGCCGAGGAGGAGAACTGGAGATTTCACTGCGTCCTGATGGACGAGTTGACATTAGAGGTGGCACTGCTATTGTTTTAGAGGGCACTCTGACAGCCTAGAGGTGGTTGTGGTTCCATGCTGCTATTTTGAATGACTAAGTATTTTCTGCGTAAAAAGAAATGTGAGAGGATGCTTTTACCAAATTCACGCAGAAATTAATCCTCATGTTAGAAATAGAAAAATGAAGACATTTTAATGGAAATTTAATAATGCTTCCTGACTAATTAACTAATGGAGTTTCGGCTCTACCCATATTTGAAATGTAAGTAACCAGTAATGAAGACTAATGTCGTCACCTTTGATTAAGACTACCAATCACAGAATGAGGAACAAATTTATGAGGAGTAAGATCAAACCATTTAAACTTAGGTGTGAGTATCTGATAGAATATTTTGCAGACATTAAAAAGACCTAATAACTATGTGGAAATATAGAAAAATATCTCATGATATAGTGCTAAGAAAGGAAATTACAGCGGACTATAAAATGTTAGCAATGTTATGCTATGTCTATGAATAGTATGAATTTATATGGATGAATATGCGTCATGAAGATAAAAAGGCAAAAGCTGTTCATATGTGTCAGAGGGTAAGATTAGGAGTCATTTTAATGCACCTAAAAAATTACTCCCTTATTGGGACAGACTCATGTTCAATAACTAAAAATCAGGACATAGAATAACCAAAAACCCCAGAAATTTCAAGAAATGTATGTGTACTAGTGTGGTAGTAAAATTAAATACTAAAAGTAATATAATATCTTTATCTTGATATATAGATTTAGAGTGATAACTTAAAAAGGCTTTATTCTCTTATTTTAATAAAATTAGTTTTTTTTTTTCAACGTTTTTTATTTATTTTTGGGACAGAGAGAGACAGAGCATGAACGGGGGAGGGGCAGAGAGAGAGGGAGACACAAAATCGGAAACAGGCTCCAGGCTCCTAGCCATCAGCCCAGAGCCCGACGCGGGGCTCGAACTCAAGGACCGCGAGATCGTGACCTGGCTGAAGTCGGACGCTTAACCGACTGCGCCACCCAGGCGCCCCATAAAATTAGTTTTAACATGAATTTCAATTCAGTGACATCTATAATATGGATACCTATAATTGACTTTGGGATGGAGACTTTTTCAAGTCATTAAGTGTTTGTTTCAGGTGATCTCATTGATGGCAATTTTCAGCCATCTCAGAAACTGTAAGCTAATGAGTTAGAAATTCCTGTAGTGTCCCAATTTTTGTCACCTTACTGCTACCATGTTTTCTATTTTTATTTCTTTTTGTTAAGGCATGTGACAGTGAATTTATTATAGCAGTAATCTTGATTTTCCCCTAATTTCCAACGAAGTAAACAATTCCCTAGCTTCAGGGTTTTAACTTAATGAGTAACTAGGGTTTTAACTTAATGAGCCACACATCTCACAGTTTATCACAATTCATCAGTATGACACCAAGGGTGAGAATCACTGGAGGGTTTTCACAGAGTGTACAGTTTTCTCAACCTGGGACTGAATTGTATGAATGATTTTATATAAATGCATAGTTGAAAGGGTCTGAATTTTATCTCCCAAATATATGCTAAGTTCTTTTTAAAAAATTATTTATCTTTAAAATTCTGGTATAATTATATTAGTGTTGTTTTAGTTTCAGGTATGCAATATAGCAATTCAACAATTCTTTATACTCAGGGCCTATCACGATAAGTGTACTTAAAAAAAATGTTTATTTATTTTGAGAGAGAGAGAGAGAGAGAGAGAGCGAGCACACACCAGCAGGGGAGGGGCAATGAGAGAGGGAGAGAGAGAGAGAATCCCAAGCAGGCTCCGTGCTGTCAGCGCAGAGTCCAACTCAGGGCTTGTTTCCATGGACTGTGAGATCATGACCTGAGTCGAAATCAAGAATTGGACGATTACCTGACGGGGCCACCCAGGCGCCCCTTGATAAGTGTACTTTTAGTCTGATTTTGCACTCTGCTATTTCAACATGTGGCCTCCATGGTTGCTGCAGCAGGAGGAAAGAGTGCATGGAAATCTCACTATGTTTGGCTCAGAAATGATAGGTGTCAATTCTGTTCACAGCTTATTGGCCAGTACTGGTCACATACACCATCTAAGAGCAAGGGAACTCAGAAATGTGGCGGAGCTCATGGATATGTGCTGTGTATGGTGAATATAGCTGCCACACCTGGGGAAGATTTTTAGGTCACTCAGATGGCACCCCCTAGAGTGGCATTACTAGGGTAAATTCATCATAGTCCAGGGGCACGGGGTGCAGGCTCAGAAGCCTATTATGTAAATGTACCAAGAGTGAATCTATCTTTCAGATGCAGACTCACATTTACCTAGTGCATAGAGACTGATGTATAAAGCCAGAATACCAATTTTTAATATTATAATGAGAAATGTAATAATCATGGAATGGATTAGAGCAGAGCATTTTTTTCAGCATTTGCATATATGTTTGGGAAGCCAAATTTTATTAAAAAATTTTTTTTACATTTATTTATTTTTGAGAGACAGAGAGAGACAGAGCACAAGTGGGGTAGGGGCAGAGACAGAAGGAGACAGAGAATCCAAAGCAGGCTCCAGGCTCTGAGCTGTCAGCACAGAGCCTGACATGGGGCTTGAACTCACAAACCTTGAGATCATGACCTAAGCCGAAGTCGGATGCCTAATGGACTGAGCCACCCAGGCGCCCCTGGGAAGCCAAATTTTAACCAGAAAGCTGCTTTATTACTGCGGAGCTGAAACAAAGAGAGTCAGCAAAACGGACCTAAATGGCAGATGTCACCAAGACAAAAGCTTTTCCACTCTAACAATGCATTAGAATCCCATCATAATGCATTTAATTTACTTGAATTTAACTATACATGCCCATGGCATGGCCAAATGTGATTTTAGGGTTTAAGTATATTTATTTTTGGAATGCCCATGGTCCCTAATTCAAGCCAACAACTTTATCTGGCACTCAACAAAACAGTGAAGTGTTCCAGCACTAGAGGAAAAACTGGCAGTATTGGGCTTGTGCACCAGTATATCTGTCTTCTATGCTTTATAGGTTATTTACAGGATTTTCAAGAATAATTTGGACAGCACTCCGTTTTTGCCTTATGCACCATGTATGGTAGCCTGCCTCCAAAATGGCTGTCAATGATCCCACCTTCTGCTATTCAGACCCTTGTGCAGTCTGCTCCCACATTTCACCAGGGTTGGTCTGTGTGACGAATAGAATATTCAGAAGTGATGGTATATCACTCCTGAGATTATATTATTAAAGACTGCATTTTCTGTTTTGGTAGGGGTGTGTGTGTGTGTGTGTGTGTGTGTGTGTGTGTGTGTTTCTCATCACTTGCTCTGTGGGAAGCCAGCTGCCCCTTGTGAACTGCCATAAGGAGCGGCTGATCGACAGCCACACGAATGAGCTTCGAAGCACATCCTCCAACCCCTCAAGACTGGGATACCTGTAGTTCTGCAGCCTTGTGAGACCCTGAACCAGACACACCAGCATAAGCTGTGCCAGATTTCTGACCTACAGAAACTTAGATAATAAATGTTTGTTTTAAATTACTAGGTTGTGAGGTAATTAGTTTTGTAGCAATAGATACACATGCTGTTTATTTATTTATTTATTTTTAATTTTATTCTAAAAATTCCAAACATATAAGAAAAGTAGAGAGAATATATAGTGAGCTCCTATGAACCTATCACCCAGGTTCAACAATTTCCCACTCATGGCCAATTATTTATGCCTCCACTTACTTCTCCTCCCCCTCTGGATTATTTTGAAGCAAACTCCAGACAGACGTCATATACATTCATTGGTAAATATTTCTGAATTTAGCTCTAAAATATAGGGACTCTTAAAAAAGAAAGTAATCATGTCAATGATACTTCAATTAAAAAACAACAAGTTACTTCTCCCTATCAAAATAACACCAGTATTCTTCACAGAGCTAGAGCAAACAATCCTAAAATTTGTATGAAACCAGAAAAGACCCTGAGTAGCTAAAGCAATCTTGAAAAAGAAAACCAAAGCAGGAGGCATCACAATCCCAGACTTCAAGCTGTACTACAAAGCTGTAATCATCAAGACAGTATGGTACTGGCACAAGAACACTCAGATCAATGGAACAGAATAGAGAACCCAGAAATGGACCCACAAACATATGGCCAACTAATCTTTGACAAAGCAGGAAAAAATATTCAGTGGAATAAAGACAGTCTCTTCAGCAAGTGGTGCTGGGAAAACTGGACAGCGACATGCAGAAAAATGAATCTGGACCACTTTCTTACACCATACACAAAAATAAACTCAAAATGGATGAAAGACCTAAATGTAAGACAGGAAGCCATCAAAATCCTCAAGGAGAAAGCAGGCAAAAACCTCTTTCATCTTGGCCACAGCAACTTCTTACTCAACACATCTCTGGAGGCAAGGGAAACAAAAGCAAAAATGAACTATTGGGACCTCCTCAAAATAAAAAGCTTCTGCACAGAGAAGGAAAGAATCAGCAAAACTAAAAGGCAACCAATGGAATTGGAGGAGATATTTGCAAATGACATGTCAGATAAAGGGTTAGTATCCAAAGACTATAAAGAACTTAGCAAACTCAATACCCCCAAACCAAATAATACAGTGAAGAAATGGGCAAAAGACATGAACAAAACAGGCAAAATGTCTCCAAGGAAGACATCCAGATGGCCAACACATGAAAAAATGCTCAACATCACTCATCATCAGGGGAAAGTACAAATCAAAACCACAATGAGATAACACCTCACACCTGTCAGAATGGCAATGGCTAACATTAACAACTCAGGCAACAACAGATGTTGGCGAGGATGCGGAGAAAGAGGATCTCTTTTGCACTGCTGGTGGGAATGCAAACTGGTGCAGCCACTTTGGAAAAGAGTATGGAGGTACCTCAAAAAATTAAAAATAGAACTACCTTATGACCGAGCAATTGCACTACTAGGTATTTATCCAAGGGATACAGGTGTGCTGTTTTGAAGGGGCATCCCAGTGTTTATAGCAGCACTATCAACAATAGCCAAAGTATGGAAAGAGCCCAAATGCCTGTTGATGGATGAATGGATAAAGAAGATGTGATATATATATATATACAATGGAGTATTACTCGGCAATCAGAAAGAACGAACTCTTGCCATTTGCAACTACATGGATGGAACTAGAGGGTATTATACTAAGTGAAATTAGTCAGAGAAAGACAAATATCATATGACTTCACTCATATGAGGACTTTCAGACACAGAACAGATGAACACAGGGAAGGGAAGCAAAAATAATATAAAAACAGGGAGGGGGACAAAACATAAGAGACTCTTAAATATGGAGAACAAACAGAGGGTTACTGGAGGGGTTGTGGGAGGGGAGATGGGCTAAATGGGTAAGGGGCATTAAGGAATCTACCCCTGAAATCATTGTTGCACTATATGCTAAGTAACTTGGATGTAAATTAAAAAAAAAAATTGGGGGGGGGGTTCACAGTTTAAATGGTATATTTAAAATTAAATCTCATTTCTGGGGGACCTGGGTGGCTCAGTTGGTTAAGTGTCTGAGCTGTGACTTCAGCTCAAGTTATGATCTCGTGCTGACAGCACGGAGCCTGCCTCAGATTCTCTGTCTCCCTCTCTCTCTGCCCCTCCCCCACTCTTTCTCTCTCAAAAATAAATAAAACTAAAAAAAAAAGTTACTTCAATACCAGTATCAATGCTATGGTACACAGACTCTTAAGGTGACCCCATGATTCCTGTGTCCGTGTGTTCATGCCCTTGTATAATCACTTCCCTTTGAGTATGACTTGCTTCTAACCAAGGAAGTATGACAAAGATACTTTGGGATATATGTGATTACATGTACATGATTCCATGGTTATATTACTTATATAAGGCTGTCGTGCCAGTCTTGCTGGAATCTCTTTCTCCCTTGCTGGCTTGAAGGAAGCAAGGTACCACGGTGGGGAAACCTCTAGAAGCTGAGGACAGCCTCTAGCCAACAGCCAGGACCAGAGTGAAGCCCTCAGTCCTGCAACAGCAAGGAGCTGAATTCTGCTAACAACCTGAGTGGCCTGGAAGCAGATCTTTCAGCTTAGTTGAGAGACCATGAGGTGGAGAACCCAGCCCTTCCTAACACCTTGATATCAGCCTTGCAGAGAACCCAGCTAAACCATGCCTGGACTCCTGACCCACAGAAACAGTGAAACAACAAATGTGTTGTTTTAAGCCACTAAATTTATGGTAATAGTTACATGGCAATAGAAAACCATTAAAGCATTAAAAAAAAACAGAAAAAAATTACTTAATGTTTTTGAATGTACAGGTAATGTGTCTATTTCCTGTCTTATGATTTTTTTTTTTTTACAGTATTTTAGGAAGACACTATGACTTTAGCCTGCACGTCTGAGATAAGAGTTCACTGTTACCTGCCTCACAGCACAGCTCAGCCTTTCTCCTAGATCCAACTTGGCTGGGCCTTGCTGATGTTGTCTCCCCGAACAACCTTTCCCAGGGTCTCCATCGCTGACCAGCCCTGTCTTTCCACCTGGATCAGATTATAGTAAAGCCATTCCATTTATTTAATGTTGTCAGACATTGCCCAATATCCTCGAGGTAGGGGCAGGGGGGCAAAATCCATCACCCTGGCTGAGAACCACCGCTTTAAGTTGACATTTTTCTTTTCTATGATTTGCCTCTAAAATTTTTGTTATTATATATTTTTTATGGTTTAACCCTCAGAGGGTAGATTATTTATTTGCCTCTTTTCAAGTTCTTTTCAGGGTGGAAATCTCCCTTGCTGTTGCTCCTATGTATTCTGCAAGTTAGATGCCCAGCTGGGATCTGAATTTGCAGCCTGTAGGTCAGATCTGCTGTTCAGCAATCTGACATGGCTGGTAAAAAGCAATTTGCTGTCTCCTGTGTATAAGACACTGTGCTAGAAGCTGGTGGGTTAGAGAGCTGGGGGGCAAGCTGCAAAGGGGATTAGAGAGGGAGCTTACCGAGCTCTCCAGGGACTGTAACTGGGGAGACCGGGCTCATCCTTTCATGAAAAGATAATGAGCACTCTTGCTGGTCTGTGATTAGGGCCTTCGTATGGCATAGATACCGAGTGCTATGGCATAGTCAGAGGAGTACTGAAGAACAGCGCTTAGACAGAAGGGGGCATGAGTAAAGATTCAGAGATGAATACACAAAGCATGTCTGCATTTTGTCTGGAGTTTCTACATCTAGAATTTGGTTGTTAGGTTTTGTGGGGGCAGAGAAATAAAAGAAAGTAATTCTTACACGATCAATCCAGTTGAGATAGCATGTGAGTACAAGGACAGATAAGTAATATGGAAAGCTATTGTTATTGTTGTTGTTTTAAACTATTAAAATCTATAGAAAGGAATTGAGATTTATGGCAGTTGTGAGTCATTCCCAGAATCTGAGAAAGGGTAGAAGTGTGGTTCTCCAAGTGTGCTCCCTGGACAAGCAGCATCTGCATCACCTGGGTGCACTTGTTAGAAAAGCAAATTCTCAGCCCCCATCCCAGACCTACTGAATCAGAAGCTTTGCAGGTGGGGACCAGAAATCTGGTTTTTAACAATCCCTCCAGGTGATTCTTGTGTATACTGAAGTTTGAGAATCACTGGTCTTCAGACTTCCACATTTAGCCACTGCTTTCTTCCCTCCAAAGCCATAACTGCCTATACAACTTGATTGCATCACTTTTAAATGTATATTGCTTCAAAATCTCTGACCATACCAATATACTTGCTGCTTAGTGCAGTCTGGGAGGGGCTGTGGTGGTGGTGATTTTTATTAGCTTCCAGTTTTGTTCAGCATAGAAAAATTAGCTGTGCTCAGGTGGGAGCTGTTCAGTAATGTGTTGGTAATAAACAGATTAGTTAATCAGCCGTGATTTATTAATGATGAATTAATTATGCCTGATTGTGCAGTTCTGCTAGCTAAATGGAGCTTTAAAGGAGTTATTTTATAAATCATCACAGTGCTAATTGCAGACACTTACAGAAGGGCCACTAATTAAACATGCAACCATATGCAAAACAAGTTGGGCTGCTGAGACCTGCAAGAATAAGAAACACCGATTTTTAGGGGGATCCAAAACAAACTTTGTTTTATGAAATATTAAGGAGTTGGCTTGGCAATGTTAATCATTCACTGCAAATTAATATTGCAATATTTTCCAGCAGGAATTGGTCCCCACATCCAAAAGCATATAGTACTCTAGTGAGATTTTGTTAAAGGGGAAAACTGTTCAAACCTGTTTTCTGTTATACACACATGCAAACCGCTATACTGAGTCTTTGCTAAACAGAGACCATTGATTGAAGGGATAGAACTTACAGCAGAGACAGTCAAAATCACACACCAGTCCTTTGTACCAGAGAAGACAGGTGAGTGGGGGGAGGTTGTGAACTCTTAGAAACTGGGAACAGCCTGTGTATTGAATCACCACAAGGAGATTCACGGCTCTGTGCTACTGGAGCAGAGAAAGACATGAGACTGTCCAGTCAAAGAGGCATCAGGGAAATTCAAGGATAAATAATGGGAAATTGTATAAGATTTTTAGCTCAAGATTTGTTAAAGCCATTTCATGACTTTTTGCTGTTATGAATATTTGTTTGGAGTTATATAGCATCTGAACACCATCCTCCTTGGATGGGAAATTGTCATTGTGAGGAGTCAAGGAAGTAGTGCCCAATTTTCACCAAGGAAGCCAAAGTGGCCAGATGCTACCTCCTCCTGTAAAACAGGGTATTGGCATGCTACTCAGGCTCAGCCAAATCAGAAGCAATCTTCTGGGAATTTGGATCCTGAACAAAGGAAGCAGTATGTTGGAGGTGGCTGGAGGCCCTGGTCCCTGCAGTGGCTGTTCCATGAGCTAACCTAGAATTCTGTCAGTTTGGAGAAGGTACTCAGGATAATGGCTGTAGGAATACTCGTGTAATTTTGGTCCAATAGGCAATTCAGACAAGTCTGTATGGTAAGATGATAATGATGATGGTGATGACACCATCAAGGTTGTCCTGACTTCTTGGGAGTCCTTCCCACAACAATCCTGCACATTCCCTAGCTTGTTTATTAGCTTATGATTGAGTGTATGATACAACTCTGGCTAATGAGACATGAAGGTAAATTTTCAGTTCAGGAAACATAGTGAGGACAAGAACCTAGAGTGGGGTGAGCCAGCATTTGGCATGCATAGGATTACTTAATCCCCCAATTTTTGGTATGGCGTCCCTCCCTCATCTGTAGTTGGTGCCCCTGAATACAGAGATCTTCTGTTTTGTATTCTCCAAAGAAAAAGTCTCCAATTTCTCCCTGAGTAAGGAGAGGAAACTGCCCAACATGTGAAATTGGGCACATACATATTACTTGTATTTTACCATATTTATGCAATGTGTATCTACCGTCTCAATCCAAACAATATTTTCATTACACCAGATTTCCTCATTCCCCTTCTCAGTAAAAAAAAAAAAAAAAAAAAAAAAAAAAATTCTCTCTCATTCCTTAATAAAAACACTGTTTTGAATAGAATTACTACTCCTATCATGATAAATTAGTTGCCTATTCTTGGGCTTCTATAAACAGAATCATACAGTTCATCCAGTATATACTGTTTGGTTTTGGCTTCATTCAACATGATGTTTTTGAGATTTATATTTGCTGTTGAATTTATTCTTTTTAAAAAATTTTTTTTAATGTTTTATTTATTTTTGAGACAGGGAGAGACAGAACATGAACGGGGGAGGGTCAGAGAGAGAGGGAGACACAGAATCTGAAACAGGCTCCAGGTTCTGAGCAGTAAGCATGAGCCCGACACGGGGCTCGAACTCACGGACAGTGAGATCGTGACCTGAGCTGAAGTCGGACGCTTAACCGACTGAGCCACCCAGGCACCCCGAATTTATTCTTTTTAATTGTTATATAATATTCCATTGTATAATTATACTACAATTTGTTTATAAACCTCCTATTGATCAATTTTTGGCCATTATGAAAACTATTGTGAACATTCTTGCACGTGTCTTTTGGTAACACAGACACTCATAGGCCTTGGATAGGATATCTAGAAGTATAATTGCTGAGTAATATGGTTAACTTTAACAGATACCCCTAAATGGTTTTCTAATTCTAGGTGGATGAATTTACACTTCCACTGGTAATGTGTGAAAGTTCTACTTGCTCTACATCATCACTGTCCTTGATAGCGTCAGCCCTAAAGTTTAGCCATTCTGGAGGAGTGTGTAGTGATATCTCATTGTGGATTTAAATTGCAAATCCCAGTGAAAACTGTTGTTGAAAACCTCTTCATAGATTTATTGGACATTTGGAGAACTTTTGCAAAAGTTTAAGTTTTTGTCCAGTTTGTAACTGGGTTGTCTTTTTTATTGATTTGGCGGGGATGGGGAGGGTGGGGAGTTCTTTATATATTTTGACATGAATCCTTTGTCAGATGTATGCACTGGGAATATCTTCTCCCAGTGTATGGCATGCTTATTCACTTTCTTGGTGTCATTTATTGACAGAAATTAATTTTTATAAAGCCAGATTTATTAATTTTATCTTTCATGATTAGTGTTTTTTATGTCCAGTTTAAGAAATCTTTGCCAACCTCAAGAACATGAAGATTTTTCCCCTATGTTTTCTTTTAGACAGTTTATTATTTTACTTTTCATATATAGATCTATGATCCACTAAAATTAATTTTTATATATGGTGTGACGTGGAGGCCATGGCTCATTCTTTTTCCATACAGGTAACCAACTGCTCTAGTACTATGTACTGAAAAGAACCACTTTCCCCACTAAATTGCAATAATACCCTTATCTTAAAATCAACTGACTGTATGGATCTTTGGACTTCTTATTCTGTTCCACTGGCCTATTTCCCTATCTCGGCACCAACATACTCTCTCAATTACTGTAGCTTTATAGTCAACCTTAATATCTGGAATGTAAGTTGACCAACTCTTGAGGACGATGTCTTCAAAATCTGCTGAGAACTTGATTGGGATTGCATTGAATCTATAGATCAATTTGAGGAGAGCTGATATCTTAACAATATTGAGTCTTTCAACCAATGAACATAGATTATTTTTCCATATATTTAAGTCTTCTTCAATTCCTCTTAGCAATATTTTATAATTTTCAGCGTAGAGGTCTTACACATTTTTCATTACATTTATTCCTGGGTTTGTGATTTTTTTAATGCTTTTGTAAATGGTATTTAAGAAGTTCATCTTTAATTATGTATAATATTATATATATTACATAATATATAATCGTATATTATATATGTAAGTTATACATCTATATACACATATATGTATATAATATATACACAAAATTGAATTTTATATATTGATCTTCTTGCCAGTGATCTTACTAAGATGTAGTAATTCCAATAGCTTGTAAATTATTTTGGATTTTCTACATATACAATCATATCATTTGTTATAAAGATACTTTATTTCTTTCTAATCTTTTATCTTCTACTTCTTTGCCATGCCTTTTTGCATTGGCTTGGACCTCCAGTACAATATTGAATAGAAACGGTGAGAGGGAACATCCTTCTGTTGTTCCTGACCTTGGGAGAAAATGTTCAATGTTTCTACCACTGAATATGATAGATACTTCATATCAGATTAAGAAGTCTTCCTTTTATGCTTATTTGCTGAAAATTTTTTGAAAGCTTGAATGAATGGGGCACCTAGGTGGCTCAGTCAGTTAAGCATCTGACTTTGGCCTGTCATGATCTCATGGTTCATGAGTTCGAGCCCTGCGTCAGGCTCTGTGCTGGCAGCTCAGAGCCTGGAGCCTGTTTCAGATTCTGTGTCTCCCTCTCTCTCTGTCCCTCCCCTACTCGTGATCTCTCTCTCTCTCAAAAATAAATAAACATTAAAGCGTGAATGTTGCATTTTGTAAAATGCTTTTTCTCCATTTTTTGAAACAGAATCTATGGATTTTCTCCTTTATTTTGTTAATAATCACCCTGATTTTAGAATGTTAAACCAAACTTGTATTCCTAGAATACATCCTAACTGGTAATGATGTTTTTTTAAATTATTTTTTTAATGTTAATCATTTTTTGAGAGACAGAGAGAGAGAGAAAACAAGAATGAGTGGGGGTGGGGCAGAGAGAGACAGAAACACAGAATCTGAAGTAGGCTCCAAGATCTGAGCTGTCAGCACAGTGCACCTGATGCAGGGCTCACACTTATGAGCTGTGAGATCATGACGTGAGCTGAAGTCAGACACTTAACCAATTGAACCACCCAGGCACCCCCTGATGTTTTATTTTTATATATTGCTGGATTCTACTTGGTTATATTTTATTTAGAATTTTGAGTCTGTTCATAAAAGCTATTGGTCTATACGTTTCCTTTCTTATAATGTCCTTATTAGTTTTGGTGTCAAGGTTATGTTGACTTTCTAAAATGAGTTGAGAAGTAATCCCTCCTTTCTTATTTTCTGGAAGAGTTTGTGTAAGATTGATATTATTTATTACTTAAATGTTTGGAAGAAATCATCAGTGCAACTTCCAGTGGATACTTTAATGTCAACCTAAATCTCCTCTTAGGGTTAATGCACCCATTCTCCAGCTGCTTAAGTATCTGACTGACAGCTCATAGCTGTGTCCCTCTTTGGGAAGTGCCTCAGGGAACTGTCCTACCCAAGATAAGCCCCCACCTGGGGGCTAAGCTGGGAGCACTAAGGCCTCTCCCCTTTCCTCAGATTGGTTCAATTTTCAATGGTCCTAGTAGATCTAAAGTATGGCTGAGGCCAAGGTTGCAACTGCATTATGAGTCAGTTTTTCCTTCTGCCTAATCCTGCCTTCCTCAGTTCCTTTCAGGTACATCTCTCAAGCACACTCTTTCTGTACCCAATTTCCTAGCTACTGCTCTGACATGACCAAGAATTGTCCAAGACCTGAGGAGAGTTTTCACACAGAATTCTTAGGTTCCTTTTTAAAAATTTTTAACATTTATTTCTTACTTGAGAGAGACAGAGCACGAGTGGGGGAGGGGCAGCATGAGAGAGACACAGAATCTGAAGCAGGTTCCAGGTTCTGAGCTGTCAGCACTGAGCCCGACGCGGGGCTCTAACTCACCAACTGTGAGATTGTGACCTGAGCAGAAGTCGGATGTTCAACTGACTGAGCTACCCACGTGCCCCTTCGATTCCTTTTTTATAGCATCCTCACTTTCCCAGCACCCTGCACCTTTAATCTGAACTGAACTCTGAGCCTTTAATTCTGAAGTCTCCTTCCTCTAACCAGTGAGATACTGTTCTGCTTCTCTACTCCATGGTCCCACGTTCTGGCCTAGAATATATCCTCTGGGAGAAAGCTTGGGTGAACTGTGGAGCTCACCTTATGTGCTGCCCTTCTTCCCCTCAATGATCACAGTCCTGTATTGGTCACTGCTTAATGTCTACAATACTTGTTTCATATATTTTGTCCAGGTTTTAAGTGTGTGTGTGTGAGTTTAATTTTTTACCACAGTAGTTTAAGTCTGATACCAGTTGCTCTGTGGTGACCCCAATTGAGTATTCTATAGCCAATTTTTTTAAAGTTTATTTATTTTGAGAGAAAGAGAGAGTGTGCATGTAAGAGTGGGCAGGGCAGAAAGACAGGGAGAGCAACAACCGACTGAATCACTCGGGCGCCCCTCGATAACCACTTCTTAAACTCCTTTCAACCAGTCCTGTGCTTTCAGCACTCTCACCTTATCTTCTTCACACTGCTCCCACCCCTGACTTCCAGGGGTACTTAAAGCTGCTGATTCTTGAGCCTTTTGAGAATCCAGTCACATGAATTAAATTGGTTCTTTCCTTTCACCAGTGTAGAATCTGATCCTCAGTAAATGTTAGTTGATTACCACTTGTTCACTTTAGCTTCCAAAATTGTATTATTACTCTTCACTATTCTCTTGATCCTTGTGAACTATGCCTTTTAAAAAGTATCTTTCCAATATGACTCAGTAATTTGATTCCTAGGTATGTACCCCGAAGAACTGAAAATAGTAATTCAGACACATACCTGTACAGCAGAGCTCACAGCAGCATTGTTCATCCTAACCAAAAGGTGGAAACAACCCAATTGTGCATCAGATGAACGGACAAACCAAATTGGCATGTACAGAAAACGCAAGATCATTCAGCCACAGAAAAGGAATTAAGGTCTGATACAACATGGGTGGACCTTGAAAACATTACATTAAGTGAAATAAGCCAGACACAAAAGGACAAATATTGTATTATTCTTATAGGAAATATCTATAGGAAAATGACGGAAAGTAGATTAGGTTACCAGGAGCTGGGGGAAGGGGAGAATGGAGAATTATTATTTAATGGTGACAGAGTTTGTTTACTTATTTTGAGAGAGGGTGTGAGGAAGGACAAAGGGAGAGGGAGAGAGAGAATCCTGTGCTCCATGCCCAGTACAGAGCCTAACGCGGGGACTTGGTCCTACAACTGTGAGATCATGATCCGAGCCAAAATCAAGAGGCAATAGAGGGGGCACATGGAAGATCGAGGGCATTCCACAGCTATTCGCTGTCCCCATTCTCTGCTGCTATCTGGACCTTAACCCACAGCTTTTATGGAGTGAGAGGCATGGTGGTAAGTTCACAGGGTAGTTATCTGAAATGGTGATCCAGAGGGGATCTCTACTAGTTATCTAAAGTGGTGCCATCTGTGCACCAGAGGGGAGACCAAGATGGAGGGCCAAAGATGGAGTCAGTGTTGTGAGCATTCCTAACTGAGTCTTCTTCCTTTTCTCTCCAACTGTCACCCCTTCCTTCCCTAACCAGTACACCTTATTCCCCACCACAGGAAATTGTTATCGATAACCTGGTTATATTCTTCCATACTTTCTTCCATGATCATATAAGCCATCAGTTTATATACACATATATAATTTGGTTTTGTATGTTTGTTTTAATATAGTAGTGTCATGTGGGGCGCCTGGGTGGCTCAGTCAGTTAAGCGTCCGACTTCGGCTCAGGTCGTGATCTCGCAGTTTGTGAATTCGAGCCCCGCATCGGGCTCTGTGCTGACAGCTCGGAGCCCGGAGCCTGCTTCGGATTCTGTGTCTCCTTTTCTCTCTGCCCCTCCCCCACTTGTGCTCTGTCTCTGTCTGTCTATCAAAAATAAAATAAAATTAAAATATAGTAGTGTCATGTTATATACCCCTCTGCATCTTTCTTTTTTTTCCATGCAACAGTCAACTGCTTTAGATCTTTTAGCTCATTCTCCAGCTTATTCTTTCTAATGGTTGAACATTTTCCCACATAATAGCTGTTTCACAATTTATTTGATCAGTCCTTTCAATCTCCTACTGAATGCCTTTTATTTATTTCCAGATTTTTACCATTATAAGCTGTACTATAGAGAGTAAATTTATTTTATTTTTTAATGTCCTGGTCCTTTTATTTCTTGAGGGTAGATTTGAGAGAGGGATTTCTGGTTTGAAGAGTGTATTTTTCATTTTAGTAGATATTGTTAGATAGCTTTCCAAAAAAAGGCTGTAGCTGTTCACGTTACCACTAACACCGCATCCTTTTTACCACAACCCCGTTGGCAGAATTTTGCCAATCTGACAAGTGATAGCTTGTTGTGATTTCATTTTCCTATACCTGATTAGGAACATTAAACATCTGGTATATTTACTTGCCATTTCTCTTCTCTGAACTCGCTATTCATATAGTTTCCCTATTTTCAATTGCATTTTGTTATCAATTTGCAAAAACACTTTATATATTATGACTTTTACCTGTCATAGGTATGGAAATATTTTCCCCGTTTTGTCTGAGTGACTTTCATCAAACAAATTTTGAAGTATTTATGTAGTCAAATATGTATTACTTCTTTTATAGCTTCTGAGTTTCCACTTTTGGTTAGAAAAATCTTCCCTACATCATAGGTGGTATATATTGTCTCCTAAATTTTCTTCCAAGATTTTTAATATTTTAATTTTTACATTCAGTTTTTAAAATTCCATCTGACATTTATTTTTGTACATAGAGATATTTTATTTTATTTTGGTAGATTGCCACTTGTGCCAGTAACACTTACTAAATAATCCATCCTTTTCCCACTGAATTGAAATTCCCCTTCTGTAATATATTGAAATTTTCTGTAGATTCTGTGTTCTATTTCTGGGCTTTAAAATTTTTTCACATTATTAGCAATCCAAGTGTTCATTAACAGATGAATGGATAAAGAGATGTATATACACACACACCCCAGATATTAGTCATAAAAGAATGAAATCCTGCCATTTGCAACAATATGAATACCATAAGATTTCACTCATATGTGGAATTTAAGAAACAAAACACGTGAAAAAAAAGACAAACCAAAAAAAACAAAAACAAAAACAAAAAATGAAACCAGACTCAACTACAGAGAACAAACTGGTGATTACCAGAGGGGAGGTGGGTGGGAGGATGGGTGAATTAGGTGAAGGATTAGGAGTACACTTATCATGATTACCACTTAGTAATGTATAGAACTGGAGAATTATTAGATTGTACACCTAAAACTAATATAACTAATATAACACTGCACTGTCTTAATTATTTTTATCAAACATTAAAATTTTTATTATATAAATTTTGCCATATAATTTCCCCAAATTCATTTATTCTCATTTTATATTTTTTCTGAAATAGTTAATACAAACGCTTGCAAAAGATACAAGTAATACAAAAGTATATTGAGTCTATATACTAAGTCTGTATACTAAGTCTCTCTAGACTACCTTTCCTCTCCTCAGGGACAATCACTGTTAACCAATTTGTATTCTTCCAGTTATTTTATGCAGCACAAATATATTAATATGGTTTTGTGTATGTACACATCTTTGTTTATATACATATGTCTCACACTAATGGTAGTTTACCACACTATTCTGTATCTTGCTTTTTACAATTTGATGTATAGGTGCGACTGGTGGCTCAGTTGGTTAAGCAACTGACTCTTGATTTTGGCTCAGGTCATGATCTCATGGTTCACAGGATCAAGCCCCGAGTGGTGCTATGTGCTGACAGTGTGGACCCTGCTTGGGATTCTCTCTCCTTCTCTCTCTGCCCATCCCCCATTTGCTCATGCTCTCTCTCTCAAAATAAATAAACGTTAAAAAAATAAAATAAAATTTGATGTATATTAGGGCAATCATTATTATGCTCATTTTATGGGTGAGGAAAGCAATGCTCAGAAAGGACTCTGACTAGGCTAAGTTTACTCAGCTAGTAGGATGGTTAGATTTGGATTCAAAATCAGGCTAGTGATGACAAATCTAATGCCCTCTCTATACTTCAAGGAATTTCCTTAGAAAGTTCTGGTTACTATCCCTGATCACATTTTACCCTCAAATTTAGAGATACAGAACAACCAGTTGTGCTCACAGATTCTGTGAAGCAGGAATTTGCACAGAACACAGTTGGGGAAGGCTTGTTTCTATTCTACTTGGTGTCAAAGGCAGGGTTGTGACCATCAAAAACTTATTCACATACATTTGGAATCTGTATTGGGAACAAACAGCTGGGAGCTGGAACAGTTAGGGCTCCTTGGACATCTTTATCTTTTTGTATATAGTCTTTCTATATGATGTTTCTAGCATGGCAGGTTTAGGAAAGCTGGACTTCCTCCATGTCAGGTTGATCCCCAAGGCCCCCAAGAGAGCCAAATGGAAGCTGTATTACCTTTTACGACCATATTAGGAAGTCACATGGTTTTACTTCTACTATATTCTACTGGTTGAGGCATTTACAAGGGTCTGTTCAGGTTCATGGGGCAGGAACACAAATTCCACCCCTTGATGGAGGATTGTTAATGTCACATTATAATAAGATCCTATGAGATGGAATATATTTGGCTGCAGCCAACT
Source organism: Panthera uncia (assembly GCF_023721935.1). Classification (NCBI taxonomy): domain Eukaryota; kingdom Metazoa; phylum Chordata; class Mammalia; order Carnivora; family Felidae; genus Panthera; species Panthera uncia. The sequence goes on along the minus strand of NC_064818.1, from coordinate 28,122,270 downwards.
TTGAAAAAATACATTCTACCACATGGGTGTTTTGGAAAATTTCCCATATTCTTGGGAAACTGGGACAAAAATGACTAGCAGAAACAAGGAATACCTTCATTTAAAAGAAGGAAACTTGGCATATATGCTGAATCTTAAAAAACAAATTTGTTTTTATAGATAGGAAAGGCAGTTCTAGTCAATGGACTATCATCAATTAACATATGGATGTACTTATAGATCATCATCAAAGACTTTTGAAAATGTTCTTAGCCTACAGAACCAGAAGATACTTTCAAGGAACCAGAAACAAACATTTACGTGTCTGCTTTTAAGGACATTTGGGCTTTCAAGCATACTCTGCAAAGTGGATGGTCCAGACTGGATGTGTGCTGCACTTACAGAGTGAAGCAGTGTTCCTTGGCTTAGCCCTTTGTCTTCATTTGTTTGGGCTGCTGTACCAAAAATGCCATAGACTAGGTGGCATATCAACAATAAACATTTATTTCTCATAGCTCTGGAGTCCAAGATGAAGGTGCTGGCAGATTTCATGTCTGGTAAGAGCCTGCTTCCTGATTTTTAGATGACAATCTTCTCATTGTGTCTTCTCGGTGTGTCCTCACATGGTGGAAGGGGCAAGGGAGATCTTTAGGGTCTCTTTTACAAGGGCACTAATCCCATCCATGAGGGCTCTATCCTTATGGCCCAATCACCTTCCAAAGGCCTCACCTCCAAATACTATCACATTGGAGATTAAGTTCCAACATATAAATTTTGGGGAGACACAAATATTCAGGCTATAGCAGCCCTTTTAAGGCAATACCTTGAAGTCACTATTTCCTGATGCTCACAAATGCTTCTAGAGAGACCAGACCAGCCACTGTCAGAGCTGAGTGGTTTATGACTTTGTGCAAGAGCTGGCTGAGGTTATCACAATACCTTTGGGCCAGGTTATTTTAAGTTACAATAGACAGTATGTGAATTTCATCAACCAACTGGAGGCTCTTTCTAGCTAAAATCATGATTTCAGCATAAAAGAAAAGAAGAGGTAAGTTAAAAATGAACACCTGTTCTCCTAAAATTGCTCTACTGCAGGTACCAGCCCTAGAGAGTTGGCAGATGGTTTTGTGTTTCTAAGCCTGACCTTAGTAGCCCTTCATCAATCTTGCGCTGATTGATTCTCAGGAAAGAGGAAACTCCGGCTTCCCAGGGTACCCAAGACACCTTTGATTCAGTTACTACCTGAAGACCAATTAATTAGCCCATACTGGTTCTCTCCAGTTTTTCTAAAAAAGCTAGGAAACACTGGCTGGGGCAGCTTTTTACTAGCTCATTAATTACTGTCGCCCCAGACATGGATAATTCTAAAAGATAAAGAAAAAAGCATCATTCTGCATGGGGGAAGATGGGTGATCTCCAAGGCCTGCAGCTATCCTGCACTAAAATTCCTATAGCCAAGGGGCTCCTTGTCTTTCAAAAATCTCCACCTATAGAACTGAAACTACCAACTGCTTCTCTCATTGCATCTTAACTCATGGATGCCAAAGCAGGCTTGTTAATCCTGAGGCAATTTGCCCTTGACTATCAGGCACTTTTTATTTTTTAAATGTATATGTTATCTTTCTTAAGTCTAATGGGATTGTATTGGTTTTTATAGCATAGAGTTAACTCATAATCAACTCTCAATTCTCCTCAGGATAGATTATGGGGGAATCTCACTCTTGACACCTACTCAGCCAGTTTCCCCTCGTCTGTCACCTGGTCCCATTGCTATTCTAGGCTTTCCTCAGTCCCTGCTCTCCATTCCCAGCTAGGGCAAAACTAGGAAGAGTCATGGCTGAATGTGGAGATGTGTTGGGTATGATAAAAAGTACTAGAACAGTATACTCATTTTTAGGATTACTCTGTCTTTTCTCCTTTAAGAATATAACCATAAGTTGATTTTTGCTACTAAGAACTTCCTCGTAATGGTAGTTATTTTTTGGTAATGTTAAAAGATAAACTCAGGCATATAAATGTTTTAAGAGCTGGAGCAAAAATTGATTCCAATCTGGCAGTGCCAAACTAGAAGTGGTAGAAATGCTCCACCGACAGGAGTTATGGGCCAAAGTTTTATAGAAAACTTTATAGAACAGACTTGGAAGATGAGCAAGGAAATTATTTGATTGGCTATAGCTTAAGCAGTTGCATCATTCGGGAAAAACTATTCGTTTATGATTGGTTGTCTTTAGGTTCTGATTTCTTTAAAATTTTTTTTTTGTTAAGTTTATTTTGAGAAAGAGAGAGAGCAAGAGCAGGGGAGGGGCAGAGAAAAAGGGAGAGAGAGAATACCAAGCAGGGTCCACAGAGCCCGAAGTGGGGCTCCATCCCACGAACTGCAAGATCATGACCTGAGACGAAATCAAGAGTCGGATGCTCACTGCCTGAGCCACCCAATGCCCCAGGTTTTGATTCTTAACCTTAAGGCATTTAGAGGCTTAGGTCTTGGTTTGCTTATATAAGTGGCTAAGGCATTAGAACCACTTCAGCCTTGTGGCCTCCTTGTTTAATTAATTTAACAGTAGTGTATGCATTAAATTTTTTGTATAATGGAAAATTTCAAACGTGCACAAAAGCAAAATAAGTATTATTAATTACTCCTTCCAGCCCACCCTCTCCCCACCCCTGTACTCATCATGCGCTTCAACATTTATCAACTCATGACCAGTTTTGTTTCATGTAGGCCCCCAAAACCAGATATTTTGTGCTCCATCTTTGGATTCACCTAAAACCCCATTTCCTCAGCTGAATATGCCCAGGAGGTGACCCTGGGTGCTGCAGACTCCCATTGGTCTGTCTTCCACTCTATCTTGTGGACCAAGGCATGAGAACACCTCGAGTGTCACATTCTATTACACTTGATGGGGAAACTCGAGGCGTCCTGGTGGCGCGCAGGACAAAAGGACAGCTGTGCCGGGCTGCCCACAAATTAGGGCATCTTTGGAGGTTGTCCTCCAAGTCCCAATTAATTTTTAGGAGAGCTTTAATTATGCCATCAACAGTCCTCACTTAAACAATCACAGGCACTCTGGCGAGGGGGGACCTGAGTGACAGACTAGATTTGCATAACCATTTACCCTAATTAGAATGTCAAAAGTTGGTGGCAAAGAGGCCAAGTTGTGATGTGACTTAGTATCATTTTAATTTAGTCCAATTTCCTATTATTACAACTGTCTTCCCCTTTGCCTCTCAGGTCCTCTTTCCTTTTAAGTGATTTGTAGCAAAAACAGAATGGAAGATGGAGCAACTAATAACTCACTTGAAGGCTGAACTCCTGAAAAACTCTAAAAGGTTTCTTTCCTTAACGCAAACCATGATTTTAGTTTCTACATAAACTTATAATTGCAAGGACATTTAGATGCAGCACTGGTGATTTAGGTAGACACTTAGCTTTGAATCCAGAAGCCTGCTCTTTGTGTATGTGTGTACGAGCGTGTGTATGTGTGTGTGTACATGTGTATGAATTGATAGAATCATCTTCAGATTGTCCCATGAGAAAAAATAGTGTCTTCAAATAGTCCCCTTTTTAAAAAAAAATCTAAGATAACATTTTGTTCTTAGCAGTTGACACGATACACGGGCCCTCAGGCTTCTTTTTTTTTCTTCGAATGGTTACTTTTATTCCAGTGCTTTAACACAAGGATTGGTGTGTAATAACAATTGTAAAATATACTCATTAATAGATAATATTGTTTTTAACAATTTGCAAAGCTTCTATAATAAATGTTTTGGACTATAAGATTTGAAAACTACAAAGTGGGCTGAGAATAAACAGAACTCCAGGTCTCAGGCATAGAACCACCCTCACCCATTAGAGACTGTTTAGGCACGCATCAGTGATTTCTGGGTCCCGCCGCTGAGCTACTTACCCAGGTCCTAGTTAAATCAGGCATCCTCTGTCTTTCCGCCCTCATTCCCTTTTAGCAGCAGGAGGCCACCTATTTAATTAGTTGGGGGTGGGAGCATCTGTAATCTCCTGGGGGCAGCTTTAGTTTCAGGGTTGGATAAGAGGGTGAATCCAAACCCGGGTGTGGCTGGCCTCTCCCCTGCAACATATGGGGAACCCACCACGCCTTCAGCCCAAGTTCCAGTAGCAAGCATTAGTGGAGAGGCCTTCCCTGCTGGGAACACACCCTGTAAAGCCAAGGGCAGGTGGCGTCACTAGTTGAGGTCAAGCAGTTCTTAGACCAAACAGCATCTGGCGAACTATGCCAATTGGAAATCAATGTCCCTCCCTGGGTGGGTTTAATTTTATGGTTGTTTGCACAAACTTACAGCCCCTAATGGGAAGGGCAGGGCTTAGAGCAGCCTCCCAGGATTGTTCTAGTGGAGTCTGATGTCTTCGCAGCCCATCGATAAATTGAATTAAAGAGTTTGTTTACTAGAGGCTGGGGTTGGAGCCTGGCTGTCAGGCTAAGCTAGACTTCAGTAAGTTTATTTATCCAAAGGCTGGAGGTTTGACCACACATGTAATACATGTAAGCCCCCAAAGCCTACCACACTGTCTCCAATTTGAGGGAGACATGTGGGTTCCTCTGCATGTGGCAATACTGAATCATTATGTTCAATGTTCTGAGTCCACGTTAAGCAGGCCAGTATTCTTTGGACTGACACAGATTTTATAGTGGTTAAGAGGTTATGTTCTGCAGCCAGAGGTTCCACCACTCACCGGCAGAAGGACCTTGGGACAAATTTCTAACCACTCTGGGCCTCATTTTCCTCATCTGTAAAAGGGGGCTGCTGAGAGGAGGAAATAACATATTGAAAGGGTTTAGTATATATAGTACCTGGTACAATAATGCACTTTTAATAAATCTCAGGTATTAAAAATGACAATAAAGATACTAATGAAAATTCCAGCTACATATGAATAAGATAGACACATTAAATAGGGAGGAAACAAATGAGTCGTGCTGGTTTTAAAATCTCGAACATAACATTTTTACCATTGATGTCCATAGTCTTAAAGTTGTATGGGAATTCTTTAAGTTACTCATTCCTCCCTTGTTTGGACTCATGAGCCTTTATTGTTTTTCGACAAAGAGATAAAGATCCAGGCATATGTATTGATTTACCCTGTAACAAATGGGTTCTTGGGTTAGAAGCACTTCATGCTCATGTCTAGTCCTATCAGAACAAGAACTCCAGGGAACCCAGCAGTAGACATGGTAACAGTTTCTGTTGTATTCCTCAGGTAGATCACTCCCCTGAGAGCGCTGGGTCATCAAGAGCAAGTGATGACTCATGGGAGAAAAACTTTTGTGTAGCTAGGGATGGGGTTGCTTTCTTCTGGGCCAAAGCTCTGACGGAGTGTGGGCCTGCTTGGCCCTAAGTGCCCCAAGCTTTCCTTTCCCCCATCAGAGGCAGTTTGATTGCAACAGAGACAAAGGACTGGGGTGAGGAGTCCTGCTTGAGTGTGGCTGGGTGAAGAGGACAGGCAAGAAGGGCCAGTTCTCCCAGATGAACAGAGAGCAGTGGTAGTTAGAGAATTGTGCTACAGCCCAAATCGCAACTTCTGTGAGATGCCTGGTTACTTTTTTTCCTTTATCTACAGCTTCAGCTGAATCCCTATCATTGGGGCAGGATGAAAGGGTACCCCTTTCTCTGACACAAACTGCAGTGGCTTCTGGCTTACAACCAACCCCCCAGTGACCCTGTTGCTAGAGATACCTGACAAGCTGGTCAGTCCAGTTCTCTCTCCTGGGTATTTGCAAACTTGACTGGAATTAGAAAAGTGGGTTGGAGGAGAGTCATTTCATGATAGTGCTCTAGGACCAAGAGCAATGGCTCCTAAGGTTCATTCATTCATTCATTCATTCACGTGCCAGAGAATTGGTTAAGCTTCCTTTGATTTAGTCAGCTACTTCTCGTATCATTTATCTCCTTTTCTCTTAAAGATTGGTTCTGTTTTCTCTTCTGCAATAACCTTAAGCAATACTGTTTCCTCCTGAAAACTTTAAAAAGAGGTAGAGCAGGGTGAGTTCTGGACAATAGGCTTTGATGTTTGCAAGTGGTCTAACTAAAAACTTTTGGGTTTTCCAACCTTGAGAATATTACCATAACATAAAATTTCCCCTCTAAAAGGCATCTTCATCCATAAGACTACCTGGAGATGCATGTATCAGGTGGCTAACCAGCAGGACTTGTTCCTTGGCTCAGTGATTTACATCCATGTCTAGCAACCTGGGATTTAAATTTGTACCTACACAAAACGACCTAGTGGGCTTCCTTAAGAATAGGTGACACTGGAGCATTAATTCTTCAAATGTCAAAGATCTCTGAAAAAAGGCCCTAGGCTCAGCTAAGCTGCAAAATGTGTAAGGCCAAGTACATTTTTAAAAAATTTTATGTAAGTAATCTTTACACCCAACATAGTGCTCGATCTCATGACCCTGAGATCAAGAGTTGCATGCTCTTCTGAGCCAGCCTGGTGCCCCCATTTTTTTCTTTCTTTATAAACTACAATATTACCTTCAGTGATTAACTGGAACAGCCTCAGCTATGCCAATCATTCAGTGAAGGAGGCCATGGTTTTCCTATGATTATTACTGGAAATGGCTTCTTCCATATGATTTATCCTTCCAATCCACGTTTGGGTGCTGATTCAGACTGGGAAGGTTCTAGCCCCATCTTCTCCAAAGAACTTCCTCTGAAGACCCAAATGTGAGATTGGATCCATTTATCAGTGACAACTCTGAAGCTAGGCAAAATCCCAGAGCAAGAAATCAAAGTCTCTCTCCTAGCTCTCTCAAATAGGGAGAATTTCTATATGATGTCACCAAGAGTTGGTTAACTTCGTATCACAGCTAAAGACACAAGTCTCTGTTAAGGCCAGTTCAGTATCTTCTCTTTTCTGGCCATGGAGTTCATCCTCTCCCCATAGCCACGATCAGGGTCCTCTGACATAGCTATCCTTGGCACAATCCATCCTCACTTCTGCAGGAGCCACTCAGGATATCAGTAGTATTGTTTTAGCTTACCATAGACCACATGATTCACCAAAACTTCCTCCAAACTTCCTGGAGTTTTCATGTTTTCATGCCATGAATTAGCTCTAACTAGAACTAATTAGCTCTAACTAGAGCTCTCTTATGGAGCTCCCCTCGTGAGGACTCTTGAGGCTTCCATTTGCCTCCCACCCTCCTTCTCCTCCCCACATGGTAGATAAAAGGGATTGGGATCAGATGGGGGGGGGGGGGGCTGGGGGGGGGGGAAGCAGCTAGGTGTATCTTTAGGCAGGTACTGAATAAAACCAGAAAAGGGTTGGATTAACTTCTGGGAATCCAAAAGCACACTCTGTGGTTTGACTGAAATGCAAAGAGGGTCACCTCCTTGACCCCAAGGCACTGACACTGACCTCTAGCACCTGAAGCACACACACTGCTCCTGTTTTGAATTATGCCCCTATTTCTGAAGTATCACGCGATATAACCCTGAAATGGAAATTTTCTCCTGACTAATTTCTCTCTAATTTCATAAGCTTATATATATGGTATGATCAACTTGTGGCATCCCTCCATCTTTTTTTTACTTTGCATTTTGCAGAATTTCAAACAGGAATAGTATAATGAACCACAATATGCCCATCATCCAGCTTCAACAATTATTAAGTCATGGGCAATCTTGTTTTACCTGTACTTCTATCTGTTTCTCTTTGTCCTAGATTATTTTGAAGCAAATTCTACATATTTTATAATTTCATTTGTGAAGATTTCAGTATCTAAAAATAGAAGGACTTAAGCAATGTAATTATATCTATTACATCTAAAATAACTTACTACTAATAAATTATTATTATTATTATTAATAGTTCCTTAACATTAAATATGCAATCAGTGTCCAAATTTCTCCCATTGCCTCATATATATTTTTAGAAGTGGCTTATTGGAGTCAGGATCCAAACAAGATCCACACATAGCATACAGTTGATATGGTTCTAGTCTCTTACTTTAATTCCATAGGTTCCCAATTCACTTTTTCTTTTTTCTCATGCAGTCTATTTGTTGACAAACTAGTTATTGTCCTACTGAGATTCTCAATATTAGATTTTGCTGACTGCCTCCCTATAGTATCTCTTAACATGTTTCTCTGTCTCCTAAATGTCATGCAAATTGGTTGTTAGATATAGAGGCCTAATAACATTCAGGTTCAATTTTTCTTTATTTTAAAAAAATTTTTTAGACAGAGAGGGCACACATACAAGTGGGAGGGACAGGGAGAGAGAGGATCCCAAGCAGGCTCCACACTCAGCACAGGCCCTCATGGGGCTTGATCTCACAACCATGAGATCATGACCTGAGCCAAAATCAAGAGTCAGGTGCTCAACCAAATGAACCACCCATGCGCCCCAGGTTCAATTTTTTAGTAGATATACTAGGTGCTGTGTTTTTCCATCAGGAGGCATATAGTGTCTGATTCTCTTTTTAGCAGGTTAACTGGACAATAATTAGAACACTCAAATAACACAGGTATGTTATTCACAGGCACAGGTCTACCACTGGGCATTGGGCAATAAACTGTGGATTAGGTCACAGTTTGAATCTGATCCTGCCACCAATGCCCTTCTCTCTATTGGCACTTCCTTCCAGGGATCCCTTTATATACAGTTGAATTCTGAACTAGCTGAACACTGAGCCTCTGATCATTCTCCTTGACAGCTAGTTTTTTTACCCAGCCTCAAAATACTTCTCCCAGCACATATGTCTCACCATTGGCACTGCCAGAAAATTTGCATGCTTCCAAGTAACTTTATAAGAGAAATCTTCAGCACTCAGAAGAATGACTAGAATGTAGAGGGGAAGGAATTAGTTCATTAATTTCAAACGAGCAGGCTAAACTTTTGAGTGTAAAGATATACAGATATTTTAAAAAAATCGAACACTAAAATGTTCTAAGATGGCCTTCTCATTGTGAGGAGATTATAATTATAAAATAAGATTATAAATTCAGCTAGAATTTTCCAAAATATTTGTCTGGGGATACTGCTCTCTGGATATCCTCTGAGATGAAGAGCTTCCATGGCCACATAATTTGGAAAACTCTGCAGATCTCATCCTGCGAAGGACCATGATCATAGTAAAAACTCTGAAAAGTCCTGTATAGCTTTATTTAAACCAGAATTTCCTTTTCTTTGTTGAAGGGTTTTCATAATACTCTTTTGGAAACTAATAAAGCTGATATTCTGGGTAAAGTGAGGCAGGGAAGAAAGGGGATACTGGGGGTGAGAGCCTGCACTCTGGAATTTCTTTGATCCATTTGAGTCTGGGGATCCTGAGGAGACTGAAGTGGTAAGACGTACTTGTAATGGGCTTCTACAGAAAACTTGTGTTCTAGGGGTATTTCTTGGCCTAAAGTCATCAAGTATTTAAATAAACTTATGGCTTCCACTTGAGAGGACTTACTTGCATCCTGCATACATCAGGGGGCATGGAAGCATGAGCCAATGTCTCTTGGGCCCCAATTCAGTACTCATCAGTTAGCAGCAAAGCAAATTTGCTAAGGTGATTCAAGTGAATGAGAGTGACAAATTATATGGAAAGTGGGCATTAGCCACTGGGGAATAGGCCAGATGTGATGGAAGGAGGGGGCTGTGGGAATCACTTGTTGTCTGAGTAGTGCAGTCAGCAGTGGTTGCATGACTGGCAAAACATGGGGTGCTCAGTTGTCGGGGTCACTAAAGCCTCAAGAAGAGGCAGTGGTGGGGAGGTAAACATGCAAGTAATGGAAGACTGGGGTTGGAAGAGCTGACTCTAGTGAACTTGGCCTATGAGGAAGATGGTCAGAAGCCCAGAGTTGGAGGGGTATTGAAAACTTAGGCTCTCTCTGTTTGGGTACTGACTTCCAAGAATGTAATAGTGAGGAGATGCAGAAGCAGGAAGCTGTAGGTATGGTGATATGTGGAAATGATCAAGTGGTGGGTCCTGGGGCTAGGAAGTTGTATGCAGGTTGAAGCAGACCCTTAGTCCTCTGCTGAGAGAGCAGCTAGTGTCCAGGTCCTGGGAAGAGAGAGTTCATGGTAAATGAGGGATCCCCCTAATCAGACTGAGAGTCAAGATAGGATTTTGGGAACCTAAGGAAGAGGCCATATGGTGTGTGTGTGTGTGTGTGTGTGTGTGTGTGTGTGTGTGTGAGAGAGAGAGAGAGAGAGAGAGAGAGAGAGAGAGAAGTTGCAGGAGGGTCCAAAGAGGAAGGGTAAAGTCAGTAAGCCCTTAGGAGCCTCTGATTTACCCCCATGTATAGTTACCCCAAGCTGAGGACTAGGTACTAATTCTAAACTACTAGTGGGAAATGTAGCTCCAAGGAAACCCAAGATTTGATTCACAGAAATAGGCTAATCTGTGCCTACAGGCTACCAGTCTCGCTGCCTACCATTAAGCAATGCTGGGGCAGGCTAGGACTGACACAGTGCTGCATATAGTTCTCAGCACCTTTAATGAACATCTATAATGTGCCAGACATAATTCTGGGCACTGGGGGCACACTAAGGCTCTGTCCCTGACATCAAAGCTCTTCCAGACAAGACCCAGTGCGGCACAGAGTATAGGCCCTAGGGAGAAAGAGAACTGCACTTCAAATCTGGTCACTGGCTATGCAGTTCAATCAGTGCCCTCAGTTTTCCTGGCCACAAAATGAAGATTAAAACAGTCCCTACTCAAAGAGTATTGTGAATAAAGGAATTAATGGGGATGCATGGATGACTCAGTTGGTTAAGCATCCTACTCTTTTTAAAAAAAAATTTTTTTTTTTTTTACATTTATTTATTTTTGAGACAGAGAGAGAGCATGAACAGGGGAGGGTCAGAGAAAGAGGGAGACACAGAATCTGAAACAGGCTCCAGGCTCTGAGCTGTCTGTACAGAGCCTGACGCGGGGCTCGAACACATGGGCCGCGAGATCATGACCTGAGCCAAAGTCGGACGCTTAACCGATTGAGCCACCCAGGCGCCCCAAGCATCCTACTCTTGATTTTGGCTCAGGTCATGATCTCATGGTTCGAGGGATCGAGCCCTGTGTCGGGCTGTTAGCATAGAACCTGCTTGGGATTCTCTCTCTCCCTCTCTATCTGCCCCTCCCTCACTTGTGCTCTCTCTTTTTCTCAAAATAAACAAATAAATTAAAAAAAAAAAAAGATAGGAATTAATAGCTAGTCAGCATTTGGCATTTCCTGAAGGCATTACTTTTTTAATGGTGATGATATTGGTTTTCTTAGCTTAAGGTCATCCTGAATAAAAACTTCAGTCAACCGTACAGCAAATACACATTTATCGAACACTCTAGCAAGACCCAGGTATCTAAAATTTGCCCCTTCACTCAAAGAACTTATAACCTATTTGAGGAAACATGAAATAAATTCGGAAGAAGATACCCACAGTACCAGTTTTAAATATCCACCAGGATAGAGATTTTTGCAGTGTGGGCAACTCTATTTCTAGTACCCTGGCACATAGTAAGTGCAATAAATATTTGTTGAATAAACAAATGAATGAAAGTTTGAAACAATGAAACAAATTGGTATATGGCTGCCAAATGAATAGAAAACCACATATATGCCTATGGCTACCAGCTGGCTACCAGCACTGGATTCCACTTAGAGACGGCCAGGAATCTGACTGGTACAAGTATCTGGTCAGCTAGGCATGGTACCTTTTTGTGCCCTGGTCAGTGGAGGTCAGTAGGAGGCTGGGGCACAGGCAGGGAAGTAAAAATCAAACATGATGGTGAGGAGGAACAGGAACATGGCTTTAAAAGACTGAAGTCTTTGGACATTTAGAAAACTTGTTCAGCCAAGCTGCTGAAATTGCACAAGGAAGCAAAAAAGCAACACCAACTAAAATCGAGAGAAAACCACTTCTCCCTGGGGCAGGGAGCAGGTATCAGCCGCTGGCCTGGGCCAGTAAGGCCTCTGGGCTTTTACTCTGAGCTGACTCAGGGACTGCCTGAAACCTGGATTGTAATGAGAGCCACCCTTTGGGGAAGTAAGCCACCTGCTCACTGTGAAACAGCGAATACCACAATTTCAGAGCAGAAACAAAAGCAGCAGGTCTGTTGCCACTGCTTCTGGAGGACACAATTTCCCCCAAAAGAGTCCATATTAGAAGAAGAAAAAAGAGTTATGTTGCTACTCTCCCTTTGTGTGTGGAGTCCCTTCATCTACCTTTTCCTCCTCCGTTCCTTTATTCCTTCAACCAACATTTCTTGACCATATGCTTTGTGCTAGACACAATTCTAGGTACTGGAGACACAGCTAGGAACAGTATAGAGGAAACCCCTGAATTCCTGGACTTTCCAGACTAACAGCTAAGGACATAAAGCATTGGATAGAATGGGAGCTGAATGGGGCACCTAGGTGGCTCAGCCGGTTCAGCATCTGACTTTGGCTCAGGTCATGGTCTCACGGTTCATGAGTGTGAGCCCCACATCAGGCTCACTACTGTCAGTGCATAGCTTGCTTCGGATTCTGTCTCCCTCTCTCTGCCCCTCCTCAGCTGGCACTCTTTCAAAAATAAATAAACATTAAAAAAAAAAAAAAAAAAAAAAGAACAGGAGCTAAATGACACAACCAAACCAGCCAGGGAAGATATGGAGAAACTGCATTTGAGGCCAAGGGAGTAACCAGTGAAGAAGCCTCAAGGTGGCTTCAAGCATGGGCAGTGGGGGAGGAGCAGCCTTTTGAGGGGCAGAACTGATGTCAGAGAGGTAGGGGTCACCAATCGAAATACTTTTCCCTCCAGAGCATAGTAAAATCTCTCTGCTCTGAGCTCCTAATGGTACTAATCATGCACTGCTTCATGCCTAGGACAGTGGTCCCAGCTTTTTTGGTCATACACTCCTATCAGAAAAAAAAAGCACTGGTATATACTCATAAATAAATATATGTATTTATATTTTGTACACTACAAACACCCCAAGACAGAACTAAAAAAATGGGATAAAATAAATATTAGCAAAATTTCTAATCTTCTCACATACTCTAACGTATTATCTTGTGTGCTGTTTAGGAAACATAACCCTGGTTTACTACTCAGGGTTAGTTTTTTGATGTGTGTTGGGTCTTATCTCCACAACTGGATTGTGAATTCCACTAGGCTAAAGGCTGTCTTATCCCTGATGGTGCCTGGCACAGGGCTGAACAGAAGGAAATAGTAATTACTGGTGGACACATAGATAAGACATAGGTACCAGGGTAGAGGGTCTTCACTGGGAGGCAACTTTGCTGTTGCCTGGATAAGAGATTCCTTTTATTAGTCAGGGTTCAACCAGGGAAGCAGAGCCACTGTGCAGATTATGGAAGAAGGAATTTATAAGGATGAGGACTTACACAATAAGGGAATGAGCTAAGAATGTAAGGGTCTAAAAAGGGTTGTTGAAGGATCAAAGAATAGCCACTAAGCAGCCCTGGCTTGGGCGAATGAGTCAGAGCTTGCAGGGTGGTCTGGAAGGCACGCATGTCCAGCTGCTGGACTAACACTGGGTGGCGAGGCTGGTGCTTCTTTGTGGCTACCATCTCTCTGAGTTTGCATGAAGCATCTGATAGTGGGCCCTGTTGGTCAGCAGAGCTGGCAGTCGGGAGGGAGGAGCAGGTACACAATGGAAAAGTTCAAGACCAAACTGGAATCCACTTGTGCCTCTGCATCCATCTTTCATGGCCTCTAACCTACCATGATGTTCAGAGCATGGTGGCTTCACTTCTGCTTCCCAAAGCTCATGTAACTTCCTTTTGCCTACCTCAAACCCAGAACTACACAGGGAAGGGCATTCTGAAAAACACTGCTTCTGGCCTAAATTTACCATACAACAGTCCAGCACATCCCTCAGATTGATTCCCTTTGTTCTGCTTCTACATTCATGAAAAGAAATATCATGAATACTGATTTATCTTCTCAAATACCTCATGTCTAGTAAGGGAAAGGCCCTGGATGGTGAATGCAAATATTCCAGTCACTGGAAAAACAAAGCATCCCCTGAAAATTAACACTTTAAAATATGTGTCTGTTACTGTAAAAGTGAATCTCAAACTACAATGAAATCACCAAATTTACTACCCAGTAAGGCCCTGTGCTCAGGGCAAAAGAGAAGAGGAACTCCTTTGAAATTACTCTTCTCTTTGTGTTCTGGCTCACTCTATGGGACAAGCACTGAAGAACAGGAAAACAAAGCAAACATGAGCAGAAAGGAGGGGTGGCTAGTGTACATCCTGAACAGGTCATTTTATTTACCTAAACAAGCACCCATACTGCATTTAATTATATGCCAAGCACAGATCCAAGTGCTTACAAAGAATCAACTATCCAATCCTCATACCAATTCTATAAGATTGGTTCTATTATTAACATTCTTTTTTTTCCCCCAACCTGTTTATTAACCTTCTTTTTAACAGATGAAAAGGCATAGAGAAGTTAAGTAGTTGCCCAAGGTCACACAGCTAGGATTCTCATCATGACTAATGGTAGCTTTATGTATAAAAGATTAAAAAAATTATTCGTTAAGTTCACTTTCATTATCATTTGTAAAAACTACTCACAACATGTAGTATTAGCTGTCATTTAAAGAGTGATGTCCTTAGGGGCCAAACAAGGTCTTTTATGGTTATAGTCTCATTCAATGCTCACTACTGCCCTGTGAGGCAGGTTTTATGATTCTACTTTGCAGATGGAAAAATGGAAGTGATTTGTGCCAGAGCCCACAGCTAGTTGACAGGAGATCTAGGACTCAAAACTGACTCCAAAGATCATGCTTAACCCAGATGCTAAGAGGAGGCTAAGATCCACTATTGAGAAGACTGAATGCAGAGTCCAAACCATGCAAGTCGGTCTGGCTCATGCCAATGAGAAACTAAATCAGACTGTCAAGTGAGAATTCTCAAGCAGTGTGTGGTGTGATGGGGGCTGAAGAATCACCTAGGGCACTGTGATGAGCCCATACTTTCTGGAGATAAATGATCACTTCTGGGGCCCGGGACAGGAACCCCAACATCATTGTCATCTTTCTCGTGGCCCCATTATTAGTCTATGCCTTCTTTGTTTCTGCCTTCTACTGGGTTTTCTCTTCCCTGGATCTTTGAGGGGCAAGGGACAGAGGTGCAAGACTTTGCCTTTCCCTTCCTTTTTCTAAACATATAAAACCTTTTGCAGAGTTTTCCCCCCTTAGTAACTATACAGTATACTATAAAGTTACAAGAACTTTTTAAATACCTTGCACTTCTGGTCTTTAATGGAATATAAGTGGACCTCAACTTCATCATTCCTTTGTCTTTTGCTGGTTTGAGTCTTTCAAGGACTCAGAATCCCCCAACTGCTACCCCCTCCAGAAGAGAGCCCCATTCCTCATTTTTTATATTTTTTTCCTGCAAATTTCAGAATGAACATTTTTTTCACGGTTTCATCTTTTTTTAAATTTTGTGTTTCTTTGGAGAGTTTCCATTTTAAAAATTAAATATGGTCTAGGACAAAAAAGGAATGTTTACCCTTGAATCTGTTCTATATATTTTATGTAATAATTTCCAGTCATTGATCTTTTACTTCTAAAATAATAGTCCTCCTATTTTTCTACTCCTACAGGTGTAAGCTCCTTCTACTTCCCCCCTCCACCATCAACATCTGTCAGTTTTGATTTCTGGCCAACCCTGAGACCTACAGTAACTGCCAGTTTACCTGGTAGGATCATACCTTCAGTACGGAAACACTGTGGAGGTTTCTGCCATGCGTGTTCTGGCTAAAATGCCTATGGATTTGTTTTTTTTTTTTGGTAGGAAAGAATTCATTTTGCATTAAAAAATGTGGAGTTATGTGTGTGTATAAATAATTCATATAGGTTATTCACTAGGAATATACTCATTCTGATTAGTATCTATCTACAATTTACCTAATTTATTTTTCCAGCCATTCACTTGGGGTCATTTATTACCTATTATTGCCTAGGCACCGTGCTAGACATTAGGGTTATAAAATAAATAATACTGTCCTTTATGCACAAAATTTCTAGTTCTATTCCTGAAACCTTTCTTGGTGACTTACCTGACTTTGAGATGTCACTGGTAGATCTCAGCTGCCCCACCATAAACTGAGTGGCTTGTATTAAGTGCTCTTAGAATTCGAAAGTCTCTAACATTAAAGAACACTGGAAATTTTAATATAGTCATTAAGTTGCTCAATACCTCTGAGCATAGTGTTTAGTCTCTACATCTCACCTTCTCCTCTATAAAATAAATGGGAGGACAGGGGTGCCTAGGTGGCTCAGTCAGCTGAGTGCCCGACTCTAGCTCAAGTCATGATCTCATGGTTCGTGAGTTCGAGCCCCACGTCCAACTTGCTGAGGACAGCACAGAGCCCACTTCAGATCCTCTATCTCCCTCTCTTTGCCCCTCCCCCACCCACACTTTCTCAAAAATAAACATTAAAAAAAACCTTTAAAATAAATGGGAGGTACTAGAGCAGGATTGAAAGTTCCAAGGAAATTGTGGACAGGCTTCTCTAGGAAAAAAGGGTTCTGTGTTCAAAAAGTTCTAGGAAGTGGAGTCAATATGTTTTTTTTTACCTTAGGACTTCTCAGAAATTTTACTATACCAATTTTCTTCATGCCTCTATAAGCAGGAGACAGTAGATGTATTTCCCAAATTTACTTGACAATGAAATCTTTTTCCCCAATAGCATCTTTGTAGTACTTATAAATTGTCCTTCAGAAAAAATTTGGGAAATGTCCTACTAAACACATTGTATACCTCCTAAGGCCCTTTATTACAGCAATATTCTCTACCCTGAATCGATTTCATGTTGTAAATATCTGCTAGTTTATGTTCTTATGTGCTATGTGCATACTGCTACATTTCCTTTTCCTCTTCAAGTTGTGCTTTTGATTCTCTTGGTGCACAGACTATAATCTCTCCGAGTGTGAATACGTGGCCTGCAAAATCATGCACCTTATTAACACTCTGGTCAATAGTGTCCAGAACAAGTGCACAGTATGCTTTGTGGGAGAAAAGTCCAAAGAGTATCACAGAGAAGTCTCCTTGTGGGGGAAGGGGCAAGATAAATGAACATGAGAAATAATAGTATTAGTAGGGCAGATTTCCATAAAAATTGAAAAAATATATTTGACATTTTGATGATGAAAGAACATAGTCTTTCCTGTCACAGGACTACTGTTCCTGACCAAGATATTAGGACTCAGAGTAACAGAGCTGAGTGGCTCCATGCAAAAGTCTGTGTTCAACATCTGTCACGCTGGAGATCATTAATGTTCAATTGCATCCTATTGTCTTCATGTTACTCAACTTCATTTTACTGTCATTGCTTCAGCTGGGGATTAATCAACTATTTATGGGAAGACTGGACTTGGGAGGCAAAGGTGGGGGAAGAAAGTTATAGTAAAAAGACTCCTAATTTGTGAGTTTGTTGAAAATTTAATTAAACAAAAATATCTGAGAATAATGCTAACATAATCCATGTTTTAAAAGGAGAGAGAACATACTTGGTATTCCTGAAGAATCCAGAAATGATCTTGGCTTGTATCTATTTGGAGCTGGTTTCTTTGCCACTTTACTCTTCCTTAAGAGCTAGAAAAAAGCTGTGATGGGAAAATCAAGTTAATGGGTTCTCTGTATAAATCAGATCATTATCAGTAGTGGAAATCATGCTTCATTATTGTTCCTGAGGACAGCTGATACAACTGAAACATCCAAGTAGTATGAAATATTTATAGCTTTATGAGGTAGGGAAAAAAAATCTTCCATTAGGAATTGTTTTTTAACATCTCACAAATTACTTGGATGTTTCCATTTTGCACATATATGTGCATTATGATTAGTTTTATTAGACTTAAATATCAAATTAAATAATTACCTTCTCAATATATGTCCCCAAATATTTATGAACCTCTTTCAGGGGAAATGGTGTATAAATTCTGAGTTAATTTGGTTAAGTATCCAAACTCATGCAATCCAATTATATAATTAGAATGTTATTTTTTGATATACCATTAATATCTTTTGATATGTTATAATAAATTATTCTGCACAAAACAGCCAAATTATTTGCACACTAAAATTCCAGGTCTGCAATATTCGGGCCTGCTAATTTGTCACAACTTACTTAATAGCTAAAATTAAAATGTCAATATATTAGATCAGCATTAACCAAAACTGTCATACATCTTGACAAAGCTAAATCTTCTTATATTAAACTTCTAATAGATCTCATAATTCCAAGACCAACATGTTCACGCAAATGATTTCTAATAATTTTAAAACCTCGGTTAAGTTTTTGATATGTAAGTTGCCTGTTAATATGGGAAAAGATGGACCAAATTCTTCCCCACCCCCACCCTGTTATGCTTTTGGGGACAGCCAGGCCACTCCAGATGGTGTGTTACTGTTAGACATAGCTTTGGAGAAACTTCAACAGACGAAGGCTGTAATGTCAGGATTTTGCTGTGCGTCGTCCCCCTTCCCCCCTGCAGTTCCCAGGGTAGGAAGGTGCTGAGATGGAAGCCGAGGGACGCCCGCCCACCTGCCACCACCTGTTCCCTCCCTCAGCCCTCTGCTATAAATTCTCCTCCTTCAAAGATTCACCCAGCACTCTCCGACAGCTACTGAGGAAAACCGCTTCTTCCCTATCTGAGCATCTGGAAAGATTCCGTCTTCCTGAAAAAGAAGCCTCAGGCTTTCCCAGAGGACTTGAAAGGCCTTCCCTAAACCAGCCACACCAAATTCCGCAGCAAGAAGGTTCCCTTCTCTTTTCCAACTTCACGTTGGGAAAATGACTTTCTCTTCAGCATCTCAGTTTCCCCTAAATTTGGGCCAGTGAAAAGACATCAATCTGGTTATCCAGTAGGACAGAAGCGGGGTCCCGTACTCCCCACTGTTAACTCTAATTCCAAGCGAGTTGCTTTGTGTATGACTTACTTGCTCAGAAGAGCCACGTTGGGGAGCCGCTCAATAGACGAGCCCGCGCACACGTCCTAAGCGGGCGAGTGAGCTCAGCACCTCCCTCCTTCGGGACGGGGATGAAGTCCTGCAAGCCCAGCAACCCAGCGGCGGCACCGCGCGCCGCGCCCCCGTGCGCAGGCGGCGCCGAGTGCGCGGGTACGTGCGCCGGGGCCGGACGGCTGGAGAGCGCGGCGCGCAGGCGCCTGGCGGCCAACGCGCGTGAGCGCCGTCGAATGCAGGGACTCAACACGGCCTTCGACCGCCTGCGCCGGGTGGTGCCCCAGTGGGGCCAGGATAAAAAGCTGTCCAAGTATGAGACCTTGCAGATGGCGCTGAGCTACATCATGGCGCTGACCCGCATCCTGGCCGAGGCCGAGCGATTCGGCTCCGAGCGGGACTGGGTCAGTCTCCACTGTGAGCACTTTGGCCGCGACCACTACCTTCCGTTCGCGGGCGCGAAGCTGCCGGGTGAGGGTGAGCCCTACGGCCAGAGGCTCTTCGGCTTCCAGCCGGAGCCCTTCCAGATGGCCAGTTAGGGCGCGCGGCCCTGCCAGGGTGAGACGCACAGCGATCGAGCACCGGACCTATCGGAATCGTAGCCCTTTCCCCAGTAGGTGGCCTAGGATGCATTCTTAGAATAAAATAGAAAACTTTCAGATTACTTTTATTCGCATCACCAGTCTTATGGACACGATTTTATTGCCTTTCTGTTTTCCTCCTCAATCAGCATTTTGTAGGTTTCATTATTGGATCTTATGAATGGTTTTGATTGCTGTGAAAATAATGTTCTCTCCCCTTTTTTGGACTAGTTTAAGGGAAAACAGTCTTAAGAAAAAATAGGATTAGGCTATACTGCAGTTTTAGTCCTCAGAGAAATAATCGCTTTCTTAAACTTAGTAAGTTTGACCTGTTCGGGTGAAGTTACAATATCCATTACTTGTGTATGCTTAAAAGAGCTTCCTTCCCGTCGTGTAAATGCATTTATGCTTAGTGCATTGTGTGTGTATGCATGAAGTAGTCATACTTTTTTTTTTTTTTTTTGTAGAGTACATGGGCGTGAGTGCTCTGTATTTTTTAAATGTATACATTATTAAAATATAGATTTTGTAATATATAAGTAAAAATGTGGGTTTGTTTTTCATGCCAAATGCCCTGCTAGTTTCCTGATGCCAATAAAGGCCTATTGGGGCTGATCGTATTGAGTGCTTTCCTGAGTAAAGATGTGGAATGTTTAAATCTAATTGCACTGATTGGCAAATGTGCCCTTTTGTAATACTTAGTTAAAAAAAAGACAAGTTGATGAGAGTACAAGTAATTAATTTGAAAGCTTTCTCTGTGAGTTTATATATATATATAAAACTAGCACTGAGGAATAAAAAAATGTTGCTTTTGTAAGTGATTCCCTTTTAATCAGTACAAGTTGAGCGTAAAGGACATCACTACCAAGGGTAATCAAGATTGGGGCAAAATAATATGCATAATATTGGTTTGAATTACTTTTATAAATTTGCTTAACCATTGGATGAATAAATCAAACCCTTAATGTAAAGAATGACTTGGTCAGCAGCACTACATGCATTTGGGAGAAATTAGAAATAATAATTTAAAAAAGCAGGACTCTTAAGTTATGTGTGCATTTGGCATTTGTCACAAGACAACAGAAAAAGCAGTGACATCCCCCAAACTTATTATGGATTCCAACGCCTAACATCAGATGCAGCCACCTGTTTGCAGTTTATCTATAGAAATTCAACATAGAATTTTTTATTGTCTTAGTTATCCCTAATTATCAAAGTCCATTTGGTTTGTAATGAATGAAGATATCTTCCGCAGGGCATAAACTTAAACTTACAAAATTGCAAGTGTGTCTCTAGAAAGCTCTGAGAAACCAGTGCTGAATTTCCCTTTCCTTCTGATATCTGTTAATAAGAAACTGAGGAGGGTTCAGGACTTTGCTTCCTCACTGCAAATTAGAGAGTAAAATGTTTAGCCTCTTCAACAGCTCTTAGAAGACACTGTAGTTGAGCAGAGTACACAGCTCTAGAAGAGATGATGCCAGGACCCCTTTCTAGCCTTACACCACACTGCAGTCTGCATTTGAACCAACAGCAAGGCTCTGGGTATCTGTCTTCCTCACAGACTCAAAATTACTTATTTAGACTCAAAAAAGCTTCAGTAATAACTCCAGTAAGTTTGTAGAGTTTGAGAATATATAAAATCAGTGCTAAAACGTTTTAATCAGGAAAGTTCTCAAAAATGTATTAAGATGGAGTCCTGTTTCAGGTAGGGTTCATAGCCCACTCTCTAAACTGTAAATACCTTGTCAAAGAGAACCGTGGTTTTCATTTTATCTCTTTCAGTATAGAAGTTTTAGAATAAACTCTCAATAAATATTTCTTTTTGGTTATTAACAATAGTAGCTTCTTAATGAAATTGAACAATTAAAAAGATGGGATTCTAATCCCATGCCTCTTCTTCCACATCCCCATTCTCCAATAAGAGTGGGAATCTGTCTGTTAAATATTTTGCCTATAACTGGCTGTTCTGTGTTTTTGAAATCTCTGGAAGCAATTTAGCTCTTACCAAATCCCTAGGCTTTCCCCCACCCCCCAACTTAATGTACTATTTTTTTCCTGGAAGACATTTGAGGGAGAGGTAAATGGGTCTCAGTGATTCAAATCCGGTCTTTGGTAAAACTCCTAAAACTGTATGTTGGGAAATCCATCATGGTTTATCAACTTGGGTAGCAGAAGTGTAAAATCTTTTGAAGATTCATATATTATTATACATAATAGATTTTAGATTACCAAGTCACCTAATAGTTGCTATAGTATTCCATACTGTCCACCTTTGAAAAATCTGTGTTGTTTCTAGTTTGACAACAAGGCATATCAAATTCAAAAGGATATCAAATTCAAAAGGATTCTTTTACCTGGGCTCCCTTAAAAAATATTATCAAGCACCTACTCATTCAAGAGTATAGCTGAATGCTGCAACAGTGTGGTACCAATAACATATGCCATAAGAACTCTTAAGGGGGGGGGGCATTAAATAATAAAATAAGACTCACCTGAGCAGGTTTTCAGTTTGATTAGTTATTATCTGGGTTCTTCCTAGGTGTTAGCTGGAGGTTGAATCCCCAAACCCTGGGGTCAGAAGTCTTGAAGAACCATATACAAATGAACAGGGCTATCAAGATAGGAAAGGCCATCCAAACCAGTGGTTCACAATCCTGTCTGCTCGTTAGAATCACACCTAGGAGTCTCGAAAAAAATACCAAGTCGGGGCTCCCAGCTTAAAAATTGATTTAACTGCTCCAAGGTGAGGCTTGGACATAGATAGTTTAAAATTCTCCCCAGGTGATTCTAATGGGCTGTCAGTGTTAAGAACCACTTAATCAATATGTACTACCACACCATTAACCTAATTACCAAAAACTGATGGTATTGACTTCCCACTTTTTGTATTTGTAGATGTTAAGAAGGATCCGGCTATCTTTCTTAACATCCAATACAGCCCGTTTCATAGTTAATGAGATGGCCTTTATACTAATGAAGATCTAAAATTTCTGTGAGATATGAGCCAGATACAATGTGTTTGGTTGTGGTTAATAGAACTGTAGGATTCAACAATTAAGGCTTACTTAAATTTTGCCATCTTATAGTGAAAACAAAGTGCTGTTTTTTGAACGTGGGTAGCCTCTGCTCCTCTGCTTAGGCATTACTAAAGATACCTCTTTTTGCTACCTATAGGTGAAAAAAATTTCAAAGGCATACAAAGCCATAAATATATGACCTATCTTCTCACATGGATATACACCTATTCCCCTCTCTGGTCATGAATACAAGTGGGTACAAACTTTAACAATTGTTTCATTGAAGTAACACAGGTCTTTTGGATTGTCTTTAAAAAAAAAAAAAATATATATATATATATACACACACACATATATATACATATATATACACACACAGACATATATATATATATATATATATACATAGAGAGAGAACTTTACTTTTTCCCTTTCTTTTTTTTTTATTAGCGTGAGAAGGGGAGGGGGCAGAGGGAGAGAGAGAGAATCTTAAGCAGGCTCCATGCTCAGTGAGGAACCTGACACGGGGCTCCATCCCTCGACCCTTGGATCATGACTCGAGCTGAAATCAAGAGTTGGACACTCCATTGACTGAGTTACCCAGACACTTCTGGATTGCTATTTTAAACTGGCAGTGTATCCAAAAAATACCTGAGCTGAAAGAAAACCACTGAGAGCAAGAATTTACCTACCTTACATACAAAGTCTGGAACCAAAATACAATACAAAACAAACCCAACAATTAATTGAGAATAAATAAAATTTTATTTAATGAATAAAGAAACAGTCCATCACATCCTCTAAATCACTTTAAAACATCTAGGTTGAATTAAATACAGTTCTTAATTATTAATTTTCTTCTTCTAATTGCAAAGTCTCCAAACAAAACACAACCCCCAACAAATCTTTAAGAAAGCAGAACTAGGAAACAGTAACAGTGTCATGGAGATGATGTGGTCTATCGGAATACAGTACCATATACCTTCTGAAGAAAGACACAGTTTATGCTCACAAACATTTTGGCTTAAGCAATGACTTGCTTTCATTTCCACAGAATATCTAACATGCACGATGCAGAAGAACAAGAATAAAAGCTAAGATCCATCAATTGGTTTTTAATAATGGAAACAAAACATACAGTTTATGTAATTCACACATTTCAAAATGGCTGCTATCATAGTTTTTCCATTAGGATTTCAATAACCAAAAAAGTACTTTAGAAAATAAGTTGACTCAAGCTTCCTAAGATGGAAGCATACCATATTTGTAAGAGGCATCTCCTGATTCTGACTGAACTATGTTAACTATGGGTGTTCCATGCCTCAGTTGAAGTGTGTGTGTGTGTGTGTGTGTGTGTATGTGTACATGCCTATGGCCACATGTACATCCTTTGTCAGTCCTCATGGCTGAAATGAATCATTGGGGTTAAATTCAGACTTGATGTAGCTGAGAATGCAAAAACAGAGGCTGAAGGGTATGTTCATTTTTGTGGAGCCATTTCTGTTATCCTAATAAAGTTGATTCATTTCACCGTAAGGCCATGACATGCTAGCATAGAACATTTTTTCACTGGGGTCTGGAATAGTACAATGAAGTTGTCCTGAACTGCTTAAGCCAGAAAGGAGTATAGGAACTCCTTTGCTATTTCTTTGTGTGCTGCTGCAAAGTCATTATTTCCACTAGCTTCAATTGTGGACATAAGAGTCAGAATTTCTGTAGGCTATTCTACCTATGCCAAAATAAATTTTCCTGGAATCTGCCTGCAGAAAGCAGACAGAATATTTCTTGAATTCATTTGATTTTTCTCTAGATTCTTTTTTTTTTTTAAGCTGCATACCATATTGGAAGAAGATTCCACCATTATGTGCTGCTCTTCTAAAGAAAAACAAAGTAGTTGGGCAAGAAAGAAATGTGAACTTTTTAAGCACATTTATTTACTTTGGAGAAAAATATTTTAAACATTTCTCTTGGAATAATAAATTGCTATTACTTATATAAATTCTTCATAAATATTTGTTTATCCTATCTTCCATCCTGGAAAATGTTCAATCAAGTATTTTGCTTATTTTACAGATAAAGAAACAGAGACCTCACAGTGATAGAAAAATTAGAGAGTGTGTATGAAATTTTTTCTAATAATTTATTAGAATTATTAAAATCTCCTTTTAATTAAGAATTCACCTAAGAAGTCCTAGAAATGAGCTCTCCTAATGCTATTAAGTAGTTTACATATTTTTTTTTAATCTCGACAAGAAGGTAATGAAGGGAGAAGGGTAGGTTAAGAAACTCAATGCTAAAGCTCGGAAAAAGTAAGTGAAAATCAGAAAAGAAGATAAGGTGTTCTGAAGTAAAAATACTGAAAAAGTAAAATTTAATTTACCCATGTGCTTTAAAAAATACAGTTGCATTAAAATGATTTCATTTGAATTGTTTTAGGGTTTTAACTCTCCAACACAATAAAACCTTTTATACATACACATTTAGTAATCTTTTGGTAGTCAATACTAACATATAATTCACTGAATCTTGCACTATTACTAATTGTGGGAAAGTTACAAGAATCTGCTAGCTTGCAGATAACTCACTGAATCTGTAGAAACATTGGGTTCTTTGGAATTTTGGAACATTGATCAATTCACTCTTACCATACTATATGAAAAGAACTCCTGTTTCTTATGGATATTAAAACACATCTTTTTAAAGTAATCTCTACACCCAACATGGGTCCCGGACTCACAACCCCCAACATCAGGAGTCACATGCTCTACCAGCTGAGCTAGTCAGGTGCCCCCAAACACCTCTTTATTGTAACAAAACTATACTTGTATCTTCATTTATTTCCAATCTAAATTGGTCAAGCCTCTCCACCCCCATGTTTCCCATCTTAAGTCTCATTTTTAAACTGTCTCTGTTAAGTTAGGAGGCAGAATGAATTTTTATCTTAGAGAGTTAAAGACTATTCTGTAAGTAGTCTACTGGATTTGCAAGATATTTTAGAAAGATTAAAACCTAGTTATCTTTCTGTTGCTCTGTTGATATTTAACCAGATTATAGCTCATGTTGTAATTTATACAATTTGAATAAGAATAATTCTAAAAAATCACTTTCAAGTGTCAAATATATTTGTACATTAAAAAATTGAGGGTAGCTGGGTACCTCCATTGGCTAAGCGTTTGACTCTTGATTTTGGCTAAGGTCTTGATCTCGCGGTTCATGAAATTGAGCCCCATGTCAGGCTTTGTGCTGAGAGTGCAAATCCTGCTTGGGATTCTCTCCCTCTCTCTGCCCCTCTCTTGCTTGTGTGCATGCACATGCTCTTTTCTCTCAAAATAAATAAACGTAAAAAAAGTTGGTTGAATCATCATCAAAAAGTAATCTTTAAACCTAGAAACTAGAACTGTTTTCTTCATTTTAAAGAAAATGTACATTTATTTCAGCCTTAAAGTACTTATTGTCAACTAGTGTTGAAATCTTTTAATTTTTATTATTAGGGAAACATTTTCCATTCACTGATATGTTAAAATCTTCTAGCAAATTAGTGTTTATATGCCTCTACAGTATAGCCGTTTTCTTTTTGCTTACTCTCAGCATTTATGGCACAGTTCTCAGAGGATTGAAAAGTGTGTTCTTTCTCTATTTCTTGCAATTTCAAGGCTATTGCTCTTTGGAGTTTGAGGTGGCCATTATTTACCTATTAACAAGAGGCAGACTGTTTATCATTCTATAGTATCAGGTATGCTAACTAATATAATTAGAAATAAGAGGCAAACATATTTTCAACAAATATGCATTTTTTTTGCACTGCACAGATTTTTAAAAACATGGTATTAGCAACTTTTTTAGCATACTGATGACCGCTGCATTGTCAAAGTTTAGAAGATGCTTGGCATTCTTCAAGCAGTGTTTCAGTAATTAACTTTCTGAAATATTGATCCACATAAAACAAGAAAAGGCAATTAGTGGTGAAAAAGACTTCAACAAGCTTATTGTAATCTAAGTAACTCTTCATCTTGTTGGTAAGGCACATTGATTTTTTACTCAACTGTCTGTGGAAATACTTGGAGGCCAGACCCAAAGACCCTGGAAGGGACCTTGATAAAGGTCATTATTAGGAAATTTGCCTTTGAGTTTACAACCAACTTATAAATAGCCCATTTACAAACAGACTCAGGCCAGGATCTCAGCTTGGAAGTTACTTTGGGAGTGTGTGGGGAGGAGGAAGATAGGAGGAGGCTGCGATCAACAAGAATAATTTGGATGTCTGACCCAATTGATTTCTAGACCTCCCTTCCCAATCTGATTTTTTTTTCACACTTTGCCAGCAATTCTGTCAATTAGAAGTTGATGGCAGTAAGAAGGCAACTACTTAGAAAAATGCAGCCCCTCTGTGAAGTTAAAAGACCGTCAGGCATTCAGAATTTGTTCAACTGAACTGCTTTCTTCTGACCATTGGGCCAAGATGCCTGGAACTGGAGTTGGATCATTTTGGAACATGAAGCATGCTGACAGGCTGTGAGGATGGGGTGAGATGGGATGGGTTACCACAGCAGGGGGATTATAGAACATAGAGCACAGGGCATCAGGGGAGAAAAACACAGAATGAGGGATAGATACAGAAAAGACCTTAGGCATGCTTTAGCTTTGACACATCATAGATACACAAAAGGAGGAAGTAGTCTTTCTTCTCTTATTGGCTGCTTTGCCTGGATCCTATTCTTGGGACCATAGTCCAATTAGGTATAATAGATATTGTAACTCAGTCATGAATTAAACAGGCTTTACTGAATTCACTTGGGAATCTAGAATTGGGTGTTCTGTGTGGAAAGAAATCTATTCTGAGTTTTACACAACCAATTTACAAGTGAACATCTGAGGATTTGAACATCATTTGAGGATTATCCAAATTAACCTATCCCTACAAAAGTCAGGTTTTGACTCTGCTGGGAATTATTCTTCATGGTATGTTTCATTCAGAGCTCTAGCTCTATCTACTGCTGGTCTCTTGACTGATTTCTCATCGGATACTTACAAAAGTTAAGAGAGGAATAAAAAGAGAAAGATGCATTGAAACCAGTTCCACTATTTGGTAATTCTGATTAAAACCTTCCCTTAGTAAAGGGTGCTATGTTTCAAAAAGGCAACTTCATCTAAATGGCACATTTCCCTTCTTCATTTTCCCTTTGATCCCCATTTCCATGACTAATCCAGTCATGAAAAGCCCTTCAAGTTGTTTGGAGAGAAGGTTGCTTATCGGACTGGTATGGCTTTTTGAAACAAAGGGCCAGACAAATTGCATCAACTTTCCCTCTTTCCCTGGTCCATTTTTGCAGGTTTTTGAGCTTTCTTTGGGGGCTTCATGAATGCTACATGTCTAATGAGTGTTGCACAAAATAGTAGGGTCTAATAAGGCCAAAGTGTGGTTATTTCTACTTTCTAGGCATGCACTATATGTACAAGGAGGGAGTATGTTCTTTACCAGTGCCCAAACTATTGCTTTATGCCATTGGCAGGCATCCCTTTGGACCTTTCTGGGTAAGTTCTGAAATTATTCTTCTCAACCTTGCCTGCTCTTTGGAATCACCTGGGAAGCTTTAAAAGATACTGATGCTATGTCATAACTCCGGAGCTTATGACTTACTGATCTGGGGCTGTGGCCTGGGTATTGAGATTTTTAGAAGCTCCCCAGGAGATTCTATTGTGCAGCCCAGATTAAGAACCACTGCTCTAGGGGTTCCTGGGTAGCTCAGTCAGTTAAGTGTCTGACTCTTGGTTTCGGCTCAAGTCATGATCTCATGGTTCATGGGATCGAGCCCCCATCAGGCTCTGCACAGTGCAGAGCCTGCTTGGGATTCTCCCTCTCTCTCTCTCTCTCTCTCTGCCCCTCCCCTGCTCTCTCTCTCTCTCAAAATAAATAAAATAAACTTAAAAAATAGAATCACTGCTCTAGACTCAATTTTATATAGAAACATACTTACATAGAATTTTTAAGTTCAATGTAGGTCAATGAAAATTTTTGAGTGCCTACTCTGTATAAGGTACATGACAAACTTTTGACACAGTCCATACCAACAGTAGCTAAAACCTAGTATAGGCAAGACTGGCTAGTGCAAGGGGAGGGGCAGGAAGGTATATAGAGGCTATATTTTATATAAAATACTATACAAGGTCATCTTTTTCTCAATTCAAGAAACTCACTATAAGTTTTCAAAGAAAGTAGAATTGTATTTGGGTGAGGTCTGGGGGATTGGAAAATACTTTACAGAAGTAGTGACATTTCACATGAACTTTAAGGAACAGGTAAGATTTCCATAGGTAGTGGTTGGGGAAAAAGCCTTCCATCTAGAAGCAAAAGAGTGGCATTTGGCTGGAAAGCAGGGGACTGTGTTAGGTTTGCCACCACATTGGGTGTGTTTTCTGAGGAATGGGTGACAGACTTTGGGATCATAGTGGACAAAGCCTTGAATATCCCAGGGCAGGAGAGCTGGTACTTGATTTGGCTCCAGGAAGCCATTGGGGGTTTGAAATTGGGGCATAACATGACTGGAACGGTAATTCAGGAAGAAAGAGCTGATGCAGATCTGGGCTGGGTTTGAATGGGAGAAACAGCAGGAACAGAGGCAGAAAGGCCACTTAGAAGTTCTTTATTATGGTTGAAGTCAGAAATATTGAGGGAAATTAAAGTAATGCAAGTCTGAACTGGAGAACTGCAAGGGGATGGAAAGAAAGGGCTGAATGTAAAAGAAATAATAGGGTTAGAATTAACAGGATCTATTAATTGATTGGCTAGAGGAAGCAAAAAGTGACTTGGATGCCTTTTATTTGGATTGCTAGGAATGTGATGGTGACATTAACAGAAATCCTTAAGCGAGGTTGAAGAATGTGTATGAAAGGGAAGGTGATGAATCTGATTTTGGACATGTTGAGTCCAAACATTTCCAGCTGACCCAAAATTTCTTATATAACTCTCCCTCATTATAATTGACTTCTAACAGACTTCTCAATGCAGGGCACGGATTTGTTCAACACAGTAGTTCTCAACAAAGGAGGATTCTGCCTCCTAGGAAACATAGCCATGTCTGGAGACATTTTGGGTGGCCACAACTGGGGGATGGGCCACTATGTTCCTGGCATCTAGTGGTTAGAGGCCAGCGATGCTGCCTAACATTCTACACTGCACAAAGTCCCGGGCGACAAAGAATTATCCACCCCAAAATGTCAACAATGCTAGAGTCCAGAAACCCTGCATTAACATTATCCAATACTTGAAATTTCGGGAATTTTAGAGGTCTTATATTTTATGTTAGACAGCGCCATCCAGTGGCCAAATATATTTATCCCAGTTCTCGAACACTAAAAGGCGACGGATAAAAAATATTCAGAAAGCTAAGACATACAGAGATGAAAATTATCCTTTCATGGGAGGACTATTTAGGGTTTACAGAAATAGAGGTGATGGGGAGGTGAGGTATACAACTGTGAAGGAACAATCCTGGAGTTAGAAAGTTCTCTTTGGCTATGAGATTTCATAATAGAAGCTAACACAGAAACAGAACATTTTACAGAATGCATTCTGTATGAAACATATAGTATTTCATTACAGTTGCCTATGTTTTTAGTATTGTTCATGAATACATGAAAAAAATGAAACAAAGTCTACTAATTTCACCAAATAATTTACTGAAATCTTTATTTCTTAAGGATGTAACCTATGGCATTTTGTTTCATTAAGAAATAAAGATTTGAAGACATTAAGATGATTTTAGAGTCATAAAAAACATAGGATGAAAAGCACTAGAAACTTCTGTCTGATAAAGTATCTATTTCTTCCCCCTCCCAAAAGCAGCACTCTTTATGCCTTACATCTTACCTCCCCTGCTAGATTATAAGCTCCTTGAGGTCAGGGACTGTGTCTTATTCATATTTTCATATTTCCCACAGTTTCTAGCATAGCATCTTATACAGAGTAGACACACAAATGATTTTTTTTGAGTGAATGAATTTATTTTTATACTGGAAATCTTTGCCTTGAAGTGAAGAAAATTTCAAGCCTTTCTAAACAATGACTATTTGTTCATTCGAGTAAGATGCCAGCTGAGGGTGCCTGGATCAGAGAACACCAGACACTTGGGCACAGGGAATTGGTAACAGACACCTCCAATTGATTTCACGGATGAGTCTGGAGTAAACTGTGCTGTGATTACTATTCCCAGGGCAATTTTTGGACTGCTGTGTGAATTGCAGATTTCTCTATCTCATATAAGATTCATTCATCCAACAAATATCTATTGAATGTCTATTTGGGGCCAAACACTCTTCTAGGCACTGGGAATAATTGCAGTGAACTTAAGTCTAAAAATTCCTTAAGAGGAAGATTTTGAATAGGTGGGTTGGAATAAAGAGGCATATTCTCCTTTCCTCCCCCTTTTATGGTTAGCATGATATCTTCTATGCAGAAAATGCAAATTAATTATCTCACAAACAGTTCATACCTATTAAAGACCTCTCCCTCCAGAACCATTGCTCTTAAGGGGCAAGTGAAAACTGACAGGCTCCATCACCTTCTCTCCTTGTTTGCATCTCTCCCTTCCTTACTCCCTCATACACTTCCAGACTTTTGGGGAGGGAGGAGGGGAAGATGATGATGACTTTTGCATATTGAGCTAGTAGTTTAAAAAGGAACCCCACAGAAGTTTTTGTTGTTAGTTGGTTTACTAACAACCTTTTAGTTCTAGAATTTAGGGATGTGTAAAGTCAGAAAGAAAAACGACTCACCATTATATCCAGAAGACAATGGTGCAGACAGGCTAATGGGGCCTTGTTTTGGCTAGAACAAGTGCACTGTGCAATATTGAGTGTTTCAGTGAATTTTTCGTATCTCAGGCACATTTTGGCATCTTATAATGTGGCTCAGTACACTCAGGATAAGTAAATCAAAAGTGCTTCTCCACATATGTGAGTTGTATGGCATGAGCTCTTAAGGCTAAGTAGAAGCTGATTAAAAGAATCCATCAAAACTACTGCTATGGATGTAATTGATGAAAGGTAATGGAGACCTCCCCACCTTTTTTCTTTGCATTACTGGTGAGTTAATGACACCTAAAGTCACTACTGTCTAACTCCTTTCAGCTCAAACATATGGCGCCTCATTGCTCCTAGTAGGGCCTAAATATCCCTAACATAGCAGGGGGCAGGGGAGCATGCTAGCTTTTTCCCAAAGCAGTGGATGGCAGCTTCATGACATCTTTGGTTCATCTGTATTGTCTTCTCACATTTTTGTTGGAATCTTTAAAAGGCACAGCCCTACATCTTTCCCCCAGCTGAGACTGCAAGAGTCTCCAGCTGACTTATTCAAAGCACTTCTTGCCAAGGGTCCAGCAGCATGGGAACTTACTCAAATCCAGTTGCTTGGAAACCACTGTATCTGGCTTGTCCTCCTTCCCCCTCCACAGTCCGCCCCCTTATACAGCAGGCACCCAAACATTCCTAAAGTTCATCACTCTCCACTACACTCCGAGAAGAGCATGAATACACCATTGTGCTTTCCATGGAGGAGAAGGCAGAGAAAATATCAAGTCCTTTACTGGTGAGAGATCCGTAGCGACTGCCACTGGGCCGGACAGACATGGGTGTTGGGATCTGCTGGTGCCACTGAGCTGGAAAATGGACCAAATAATGTGTTACAAAGGAATGCAGTCTAGCAGATACAGTGTATGGGTGTGTTCTGTCCTCATTCCAACACGTTCTCTAAAATGCACCATTTGTAAAAACAATAAGGTCTCTCCCCTGCTGTGAACTAGGCTGGCCATCTCTTATGCTCCTAATGCCAAAACTCTGGGACTATAAGAGTGGCTGACTAAGGTGATTTTTCAAAATATGACCTAGGATGGGGTCTTCCACGGGCAGTGTAGAAAGAGCTTCAGGCTCTCAAGAGAAGGTACCTGAGAAGGTAGAGACAAGAAACTTGAGGAAATGGAAGCCAAAAGATGGTTCTGGACCTCTCAGTAGTACCTATTTCACACCCTAATCACTAATCAGCCCCTACCTACCCACCTCCCTAATCAGGTTCTAATGAGTTACCGCAAGAAGAATGAAAAGTAACTTCTGTTCAACCAATCATGGTTCAGGTACAAAAGAGAATGTATTAGAATTTCCATGTTTAGCAAGCACTGTTTTTAGCAGAGATGATCCTTAGGCTTGAACATGGCCTGAGTGAAATATCCATCCAAACTGCTCTTATCTTTTATTCAGAAACTACTGAGCAATCTTCTGATTAGGTTTCCAGGGACCTTGATGTGGAGAAGGGGGAACACCGGGTGGGGAACATTGATGCTATGGTTCCCAGGAAGCTATGGACCTTTTTAGCATTCTGATTTATAAATTGGGCCTTTGTTGATTTCCTTATTTTGAATCAGTTTTTTAGAGTCTAAATACCTCCAAATGAATTGATAAAATCAAATATTGGAAGCTACAATTCTAATAGTGATTCTGCTGAAGAATAGGCATTCAATAAAGCCACAGTGAACAGCTAGTCAAGTCTCTGCTCCAGACATCTTAACCAGCCTACTGTAATTGCTTCTATTAGAAGCCCTCCTTCGGATGAGAGAGGGGAGCCTGTCCTCAGACAGGCAGGAAGTGGTGGGAGAGGGGGTAGGGGATTGATTTTAGCCCAAGTCCTCCATCCTCTCCTCCACTCCCAGGTTCCCAACTGAGGAAATAACACCCCCTATTGTTGGTGCTGTGCAACCAAGACAGGAGACAGAAGGGTGAGCCAGGACAAACAACCAGGAAAGGGAGAAGGATTGGGACAAAACTTATCTATTTCAGGGCTTATTGGTACTGGGTTTCTTGGCTGGAGACCTAGTTCCCTCTGGTATGGTGAAGTGGATGAAATGGATAAGGGACTTAACCTAGGTTGAACTATATCGATGGCCCTCTCTCCCTGCCCCCAACCAGGGGACAGTACATTAGGGTCAGCTTCCCTCACAGTTGAATTTCTTTTCAAGTTCAAGGATAAAGGAAAATAATCAGAAAGCTATATATTTCCCCCAAGTATTAGAAAATGGCAGGCCAAGGTCCTACCTGCATGGTACTAAAAAAGGGATACATCTAGTATGCACCTATGAAGAGCAGGGACCTCAGGTTCTAGACACAGTGACTTCTATTTGTAACTTAGGTTAATCATGTTGAACCAGTAATGAAAAAGAAATTTATTAATTATTTGGGCACCTGGGTGGCTCAGTCAGTTGCGCAATGAACCGACTCTTGGTTTTGGCTCAGGTCATGATCTCACAGTTTGTGAGTTTGAGCCTTGCGTCAGGACAGCACAGAGCCTGCTTGGGATTCTTTCTTTCTCTGCCCTTACCCCACTCATGCGTGTGCTTGCTTGCTTGTACACACTCTCCTTCTCTCTCAAAATAAATAAATAAACTTAAACAAAAGAAATTTGTTAATTATTAAATTATTTTTTAAAACAAATTTTAAAGGAGAGGAAAAAAGAATCACCCTTTTGGATTAAGGAATATGTCTCCAAAAGTGCCAGTTAATGTCAAAATTATAGACAAGATGCATAGAGTACATTAATAGATTAATAAAGATGAACTTGTTGGGGCACCTGTGTGGCTGTCAGTTGAGTGTCCAACTCTTCATTTCGGCTCAGGTCATGATCTCACCATTCGTGGGTTCTTGTGGGTTCGAACCATACGTTGGACTCTGTGCTGGCAGCATGGAACTGGTTTGGGATTTCTCTCCCTTTCTCTCTGCCCCTCTCCCACTCGTGTGTGTGTGTGTGTGTGTGTGTGTGTGTGCGCGCACACACACACACACACAGTAAATAAATAAATATTAAAAAAGATTAACTTATTAAATCCTTTTTTTTTTTTTTAATGTTTATTCATTTTTGAGTGAGGGAGACAGAGAGTGAGCAGGGGAGGGGCAGAGAGAGAAGTAAACAGAGAATCTGAAGCAGGCTCCAGGCTCCAAGCTGTCAGCACAGAGCCTGACATGGGGCTCAAATCCACAAACCGTGAGATCATGACCTGAGCCAAAGTTGGATGCTGAACCAACTGAGCCACCAAGGCACCCCTAAATCCTTTTGAAAATTAGAAACATGGCTCAAAGGAATGGTACAAAAACCTGGATTTGCATCTCGGCTATAGATACTTAACCTCCCTGAGCCCAGATTCAGGGCTGGATCCCACGACCCTGGGATCATGACCCGAGCCAAAATCAAGAGTCAGATGCTCACCTGACTGAACCACCCACGTGCCCATCTTCAGCATTTAAATGAGGGTGACAACAGGGGCCCCTGGGTGGCTCAGTCGGTTAAGCG
Organism: Panthera uncia; assembly: GCF_023721935.1. NCBI lineage: Eukaryota > Metazoa > Chordata > Mammalia > Carnivora > Felidae > Panthera > Panthera uncia. The sequence goes on along the minus strand of NC_064818.1, from coordinate 28,087,408 downwards.
TCTGACTTCGGCTCAGGTCACCATCTCACGGTCCGTGAGTTCGAGTCCCGCGTCGAGCTCTGGGCTGACGGCTCAGAGCCTGGAGCCTGCTTCCGATTCTGTGTCTCCCTCTCTCTCTGCCCCTCCCCCGTTCATGCTCTGTCTCTCTCTGTCTCAAATAAATAAATGTTAAAAAAAAATTAAAAATAAATAAATGAGGGTGACAACAATTGCAATAATTGGAAGGTCCTAAGGGTACCATTTTGTAAATTACAAGTCATTATACAAATATCATTTGATATTATTATTAGGACAGCTATTATTAGTCTGGTTGTGGGATTGGCACAATAAATATTTATGGAATGCATTAACAGGTGAATGAGGACAGGACAATTCTGCTGGGTGGAGGTATGTGTGGGGGAAATGACAGGCAGTGGGGAGGGAGTTCCAGTGGGTGGCCCATGGCATGAAGGAGACAGCATGAGATGCTAGATGATCGGAAGCACAAGCATGGTTAAACTCTGAAATAGCTGTAATTCCTAGTAATATAGGTCTTTTTTGGGAAGAAACTTAAGCTCATTTAAATGCAAAAGTGTGCAAAAGTGTACAAAAGTATACAAAAATATACAAAAGCATTGAGGCGACTAGGGTGAAATGATTTTAAAAATCCATCGTTTAAGCACTAAAATATAATCTAACCAATTCAATTATGGACACATACTACGCCTATCCTTAAAACATTTTTTTCAAGCTGCCTATCATACACAGATGTTCAACTGAGGACGTTACACCTACCGTATATATCCAACCTGGCAGTGCACGACACGATGCCAGCTTCATTCTTGGCTGACAACGTGTACCATCCAGCGTCAGATTTCTTGGCTGGCTGAATGAGGAGGCAGACATACCCTGTTGCGTCCTGGTGCATACTAGAGAAAAGAGAGAACATATCTGCAATTGCATCCAGGGGCAGAAAAGGCCTTAGGGAATTCAGGGCTCAGGGAAACTCTCAGGGCAGATCCAGCAGGGCAGCGCTACCCTCCTCCCTGACCCTCCAGAGAGGCAAGGGAGACTCAGCTTAAAGCAGTTATCAAAGGCAAACTGAAAAGTGGAAAGGAATCACAAAAGAGCAGCAGTTAACCCGGTGAGGCCCAGATGAAGGTTGACAGCCCAGGCTGAGACCTGTTCTTGCCCTTCCCACTGTTCCACCTCTCCTGGAGTTATACTCCCCCCCAGAGGAGGTGCCCCCACTTGTCACAACCAAAGTCCAGAAAAATCTCTTTTCCCAACCTGATTGGACATTTCAACAAGAACTTTGCTAAGAAGCTATGGGAAAGTAGACCAAGATGGGAGTCCAGGGATTGATATACTGTTAGTATGGAGGGGTTATTTCTTAATGTAACCAACTGAGCATGTGCAGCAGTTAGCTTAATACAAAGGAGCAAATCAGCATGTAGTTCCCTTATGTTTCCTTGATATCAGTAGTTCTCAACCTTGGCTGCATATTGCAATCCTGGATAATTACGCTAATATTTCAGGCTGGGTTTAGCATGTTATATTAATGAGTTATATTAATTGATTAATTAATTAATTATTTAAACTTTATGCCCAATGTGGGCTTGAACTCACGACCCCAAGATCAAGAGTCACATGTTGTACTGATTGAGCTAGCTAGGTTGCATTAACATAGACTGAAATGTTAAATCAAGAACATTTTCTGTGCTTGCTAAAGTTTTACCAGAGAAAAATCTTGACCTATGTAGACTTCTTAGATGCCAAAATTCTGTAAAGCTTGACAGTTACAACATCCTCTGGGACAAATTCAGTTTATTGTGAAAAAATAATTCTCAGTAGAAACTTTTGTACACAAGCTGCCTTTGTGTGCTTGCCCCTCATGGAGTAAAACCAAAATGGCACAGATAAGGTTGGTTAGAGGAAATGTAGCAAGATACCCACTTTTGGTAACTGGATCCTTAGTTTCTTTCCTTTTCCTCCCTCTCTTTCTTCCTTCCTTCCTTCCTTCCTTCCTTCCTTCCTTCCTTCCTAAGTAGGCTTCATGCCCAGGATGGAGCCCAACGTGGGGCTTGAACTCATAACCCTGAGATCAAGACCTGAGCTGAGATCAAGAGTTGGACGCTTAACCTACTGAGCCACCCAGGCACCCCCTTAGTTACTTTAAAAATAACCATGTAGTGATGGATAGAGAAGGAGTTACTGCCTTAATGTTTTGTTTTGCTTTATCTTATTTTAGCATTTTACTATCAAAGGGGTTTTCTGTGTACTAATATGACTGAAGACACATGACAAAAAAATGCAAGGTCTTCATTTATTCTGTGTACATTTTTAAACTTAAAACTTAAAGTTTTTAACAAAATCAGAAATTAAAGAGGAGAAATAACAACCAAGCCCACAGGAATACAAAGGATTATAAGGAAATATTATAAAAAATTGCATGCCAACAAATTGGACAATCTAAAAGAAATGAATAAATTCTTAGAAATATATAACCTCCCAATACTGAATCAGGAAGACATAGAAAATTTGTACAGACCAATCACCAGCAATGAAATTGAATTAGTAATCAAAAAAACTCCCAAGAAACAAAAGTCGAGGATAAGATGGCTTCACAGGTGGATTCTACCAAACATTTGAAGAAGAGTCAGTACCTCTTCTCAAACTATTCCAAAAAAAAAAAGGTTGGTTAGATGAAATCTAGCAAGAAGGAAGGTAGGCTCCCAACTTCATTTGCTGAGGTCAGCATTACCCTGAACCAAAATTAGATAAAAATACTACAAAAAAAGAGAACTAGGGGCGCCTGGGTGGCTGAGTCGGTTGGGCATCCGACTTCAGCTCAGGTCACGATCTCACGGTTTGTGAATTCAAGCCCTGCGTCGGACTCTGTGCTGACAGCTTGGAGCCTGGAGCCTGCTTCAGATTCTGTGTCTCCCTCTCTCTTCCCTTCCCCAGCTCATGCTGTATCTCTCTGTTTCTCAAAAATAAATAAACATTAAAAAAAAGAACTGCAGGCTAATATCTCTGATGAACATAGATGCAAAAATCCTCAACAAAATAATAGCAAACTGAATTCAACAATATATATTATGATCGTGATTCCACGATCAAGTGGAATTTATTCCTGGCTTGCAAGGGTGGTTCAATATTCACAAATCAATCAATGTGATATATCACATAAACAAGAGATGGATAAAAACCATATGATCATTTCAATAGATGCAGAAAATGCATTTTACAAAGTACAACATCCATTCATAAATAGGTTTAGAGGGAACATACCTCAACATAATGAAGGCCTTACATGAAAAATCCACCGCTAACATCATACTCATCGGTGAAAAACCGAGAGGTTTTCCCCTAAGGTTAGTAGCAAGACAAGGATGTCCACTCTCACCACTTTTATTCAACACAGAACTGGAAGTCCTGGCCACAGCAATCAAATAAGAAAAAGGAATAAAAGGCATCCAAATTGGTGAGGAAGTACAGTCTTCACTATTTGCAGGTGACATGATACTATATATAAAAGACTCTAGGGGTGCCAGGGTGGCTCAGTCAGTTTGGTGTCTGACTTTGGCTCAGGTCATGATCTCATGGTTCATGGGTTTGAGCCCCACAATAGGCTCTCTGCTGACAGCTCAGAGCCTGGAGCCTGCTTTGTATTCTTTGTGTCTTCCTCTCTATCTGCCCCTCCCCTGCTTGCACTCTGTTTCTCTCTCTCTCTCTCAAAAATAAATAAACATTAAAAAAAAAATCCTAAAGACTCCACTAAGAAACTACCGGAACTGTTAAATTAAGTCAGTAAGGTTGCAGGATTCAAAATCAATATACAGAGATCCACTGCATTTTTTAAAAACACTTTTTAAAGTAAGCTCTACATCCAATGTGGGGCTTAAACTCACAACCCCAAGATCACCAACTGAGTCAGCCAGGCACCCCCTGCATTGCATTTATATATACTAATAATTAAATAGCAGAGAGGGAAATTAAGAAAACAATCCAACTTATAGGTGCACCAAAACAAAAACAAAAACAAAAGAAACCCTAGGAATAAACTTAACCTAGGAGGTGAGAGACCTGTACTTTGAAAACTATAAAACATAGATGAAAGAAATTGAAGACGACACAAACAAATGAAAAAATATTCCATGCTCATGGATTGAAAGAACAAATATTGTTAAAATACTCATACTACCCAAAGCAATCTACAGTTAGATGCAATCCTTATCAAAATACCAATAGCATTTTTCACAGAACCAGAACAACTGATCCTAAAATTTATATGGAACCACAAAAGACCCCAAATAGCCAAAGCAATCTTGAAAAGAAAAACAAAACTGAAGGTATCACAATCCCAGATTTAAAGTTGTACTACAAACCTGTAGTAATCAAAACAGTATGATACTGGCACAAAAATAGACCAATAGATCAATGGAACAGAATAGAGAGCCCAGAAATAAACCCATGATTATATGGTAATTAATCTTTGACACAGGAGGCAAGAATATGCAAGGGAAAAAGACAGTCTCTTCAACAGATGGTGTTGGGAAAACTGGACAGCTACATGCAAAAGAGTGAAACTGGATTACTTTCTTACACCATACACAAAAATAAACTCAAAATGGGTCAAGGCTCTATGTGAGAACTGAAACCATAAAAATCCTAGGAAAGAGCATAGGCAGTAACTTCTCTGACATCAGTCATAACAGCATTTTTCTAAGTGTGTCTCTCGAGGGAAGGGAAACAAAAGCAAAAATAAACTATTGTGACTACATCAAAATAAAAACTTCTGCATAGCAAAGTATACAATCAGCAAAACTAAAAGACAACCTACTGAGTGGGAGAAGATATTTGCCTACGACTTATCTGATAAAGGGTTAGTATACAAAATATATAAAGAACTTAATACAACTCAACACCAAAAAACCCAAATAATCCAATTAAAAAATGGGCAGAATACATGAACAGACATTTTCTCAAAGAAATGCAGATAGCCAACAGACACATCAAAGATGCTCAACATCACTCATCATCAGGGAAATGCAAATCAAAACCACAATGAGATATCACCTCACACCTGTCAGAATGGCTAAAATCAACACAAGAACCAACAAGTGTTGATGAGGTTGTGGAGAAAAAAGGAACCCTTGTGCACTGTTGGTGAGAATGCAAACTGGTGCAGCCTCTGTATGGAGGCTCTTCAAAAAATTAAAAGTAGAATCACCATATGATTCAGTAATTCCACTACTGGATTTTTATGCAAAGAAACAAAAATACTAATTTGAAAAGATGTATGAACTGTATGTTTATTGCAGCATTATTTACAATAGCCAAAATATGGAAGCAACCCAAGTGTCCATTGATAGATGAATGGATAAAGATGTGATATGTGTGTATACACACACACACACACACACACACACGCGCTTGCATGTGTGTGTGCGCGCGCGCGCACACACACACACACACACACACACACACAGGAATATTACTTAACCATAAAAAAGAATGAAATCTTACCATTTGCAATAACATGGATGGATCTAGAGAGTATAATGCTAAATGAAATAAGTCAGTCAGAGAAAGACAAATACCATATTATTTCGCTCATACGTGGAATTTAATAAAAAACAAAGGAATAGAGGTGCTCTGGTGGCTCTGTCGGTTAAATGTCCGACTTTGGCTCAGGTCACGATCTTGAGGTTCATGAGTTTGAGCTCTGCATAGGGTTCTGCGCTGTCAGCACAGAGCCTGGAGCCTGCTTTGGATTCTGTGTCTCCCTCTCTCTCTGCTCTTCCCTTGCTGGCACTCTGTCTCTCTCCCTCTCAAAAATAAATAAACATTAAAAAATAATTAAAAAAACCCCAAAGGAACAAAGGGAAAAAAGAAACAAACCAAAAAACAGACTCTTAACTATAGAGAACAAACTGATGGTTTCAGAGGGGAGGTTGGTGGGAGGATGGGGGAATAAAGGAAAGGGATTAAAAAGTACACTTATCTTGATAAGCATTGAGTAATGTATAGAATTGTTGAGTCACTATATTGTCCACCTGAAACTAATATAACGCTGTATGTTAGCTATACTGAATTTAACATTTTTAAAAACCCACTAATTAATCTGGAAAAAAATTAAGGTTTTGAAACTGTGGAACATCTGTATTATGGACTGTCCTTCAGGAACAAAAAGAAATTCTTGATACGTACAATGATGTGGATGAAATTCAAATGCATCATATTGGGTGACAGACAGATTCAAAAGACAACAGACTTATTTGGGTGCCCAGGAAGCCCCACTAAGTTTGGAAGTCCCTTTGAATGTGGAAGCACGCTGTACCTGATCCTCTCTCTGGTGAAAGGGATGGTTTCGTTGTCCTTCTTCCAGTAGAACACGGGTGGCGGCATGCCTATCACACGGCACTCCAGCCTCACTGGGTGGCCTTCGGGAACGCCGCTGTTCTGCAGTTTCTCCAGGATCACAGGTGCTTTCTTCACCTCTTTGGCTGAATGAGAAGAAGGGCCATTCTTGTTTGAATAGTAAGTGCCTTGGGGTTCATGCTTCAAACTCATTACAGTTAAAGAATTTAGCAGAGTAGGCACCCCCCTCCCCGACTTTACCTTCTCTTCAGAACACTTTTTACCTCTCTAAGTGAAGATCGCTGTCTTGATAAAAGCTCCAGAAATGATTTAAAAAGAAATAATGAAACTTTCACTTTGTATGAGAGACAACACTCAAGGGCCTGTGCTGCACATGGGGGATGCAAATAGTGGGTGTGGAATTTAAAGAGTTTCTTTTATTCTCAGCAGTAAATTTTGAGAAACAACAGACTTTAAATACTAAATATATCCTTTCTCTTTTCTAGAGGAGTTTATTTTGTGGAAGGCATATTAATTTTCCCTCAACTATTATTTTGAAGAAGTTTATAGCTACAGAAAAGAAGTACACTACATTTTACAAATATTTGAAAAATGTTTATTTATTGTTTTTGAGAGAGAGAGAAAGAGTGCAAGCGGGAGAGGGGCAGAGAGAGAGGAAGACAGAGGATCCAAAGTCGGCTCTGGGCTGACAGCAGAAAGCCTGATGTGGGGCTTAAACCCATGAATTGCAAGATCATGACCAGAGCCAAAGTTGTACACTTAACCGACTGAGCCACCCAGGCACCCCGAGAGGTACACTACTTACACACACACACACACACACACACACACACACACACACACACACATTATGCTTCCTAAGGAGGCCTTTTTTGGGCAAAGATACCTCATATTTCAGGATTCCAGAGTCAATATTTGCAAAATAGTGGGGGGAAAAATGAAAGCTTACAGTTAATATGTCCTTGTAGAATGAGCTTTTCCTACTTTGTTGGGAGGAAAAAATTAAGAGTGAGAAAAAGAAAAAGATATATGGGGCAAGCAGCCACTAACCTATAGACAGGATAGCATGCCGAAGCCATCCTTGTTTCTGGTAGGGGCCACACATGGGAGAAAGCTCAGCACTAGAATTCATGTATTCTGAAGTCTAGTTTTGGCTAGACTCCTGCCCTAAGGGCTGGTATCAACCAAGTGATGATGACTAGTCATTATTTGTAGGCATTACAGTATTTTGTTCATATCATCTCATAAGGTAAAGGTTCATTTGCTTAGTTATCAACTCAACATTTGGTGAGCACCGTTCATGTTCTAGACACTGAGTCAGACACTCGAGATACACCAAAAAAGTCAGAATGTCTGACTTTCGAAGCTTACAGTCTCTTCAGGAAGGCAAAACAGTTACATAGAAGGCTATAAGTGCTCTGAAGAGCCCCTCCTTTTCTTTAAAAAAAAAACAACTTCTTTTTAATGCTTATTTTGAGAGAGAGAGCAAATGCGAGCTGGGGAGGGGCAGAGAGAGAGAGAGGAAAAGAGAGAGACAGAATATGAAGCAGACTCTAGGCTCTGAGCTGACAACACAGAGCCCAACACAAGGCTTGAACCCATGAACCGTGAGATCATGACCTGAGCTGCAGTCGGACACTTAACCGACTGACTGAGCCACCCAGATGCCCTGAGCCCCTCCTTTTCCAAGTGCTGTGGAAACAGAGGAGGATGTGCCTTGGTGGTAATGTTTGAATTAAGCCTTTGACAATGAGGAGGTGGTTCCTAGGCAATGAAGGGCATTCCTGGTAGAAGGATCACTGAAGCAAAGACATGGAAGCTTGGGGTAGGGCCAAGATTCTGGTGTGTTCCAGGAGTGATGAACATAGGGCAAGTGACTTAGATTTAGTGATAGTCAATTAACTAATGAATTGATTGATTGATTAACTATTACAATGACTCCCACACAAGGTACCACATTATGTGTTTTAGCTTACTGATATGTCTTTGAAAGCAATGTAGGAAATAATGGCCCTTACTACATGAAGGAGAAATTGAAATGAGGTTTGGTGGGGCAAAGGACTAAGGAATTCTGTCAGAGGCTGTGCATATTTGGGCAGCAACTTTGAAGGGAGTTATGTTTAGGGGCCCCAGCAGCAAACCTTACCTACTACAGTGAGCTCCAGACTAAAGGAATTCTGTCCAGTTTTGTTGGTAGCAATGCATGTATACGTCCCCGCATCACGTTGAGTGAGTGGGTCAATGAGCAGAGAGTGGACTCCAGTCTCCCTGACCAACATCTTGTGGGAGGCGTCTGGTAGCACAGGTTGGCCATTGAGCAGCCACGTCAGCTCTGGGGGCGGTAAGCCACTCACCTAATAAAGAACAGGACAGCTGAGGCAAATGGCAGACCGATGACAGGCAGATTTATTTGGTGGCTGAATTCTTTATCCTTGTCTGGCACCAAATAGATAGTGAGAAAATAAATGGGTGTGTTTTCTACAGGGGCATCAGGACAAGAGGGGTCTGGATGGATGACTGCATTAATTTAAACTGTATAGTATTTTGACCCCAAATCAGGTCATGATTATATTCTAGATTAGAATAAATAAGAAATAAAAAATTAAATAAATAGGTAAAATAGGCCTGCCACGTCAGTTTCACAGATGGTATATTGCTTACATACTAACAAGCAAGAGGCAGCCAAGAAAAGGGCAGACCTTAAACTAGAGTTCTCAAACCTTGCCGTGTATTATGATCAAGTGGGGAGCATTTGAAAATCTTAATGCCCATTTACTATATCAAGTCAGAATCTCTGGGGACGGGAGCTGGAATGGGTACCTTTTAGGGTTTAGCATGGAAGAAGTAACAATCAATCCCGAATATTATTTAGGCAGACATTGGCAGAGCAAGAACCACCTGGAGAAGTGGATTCCATGAATGCTTAACCTCAAGCCTTTACTAATTTGCATCTAAAATTTCCACAGCATTCTGATCTTTGGGGTGAAAGAGGTGACTTAAGTTTCTCTTCATACTGAGAGATCTCCATGTTGCTCGACTGAATATAGTTTCTGGTTGAAGAATTAGAATGTAGAATAGTTAAAGGTGGTGGCTGTTGATTAGTATGAGAAACCGGCTTTGATTTTCATAAACCACCTTGGAGCCATCTTTTCATGACTATAATTTTTTTCAAAGTCTATATATCACAGCAATTCACCTCAAGGATACAAAAATCACAGTTTTGGCTTTATAGTAATAAAGACTTTCCGGGCACCACATGGAAAATGTCTAAATTATAGCAATCAATCACCTCTTTGGTTGTCTTTTACAAATTCAGAGTTAACTTGATACAATACCAATGTAATTTTTTCCCAATGAAATCTTATTAAGATGTAAAGATTTAAAAATTTCATGAAATTCTTTTGTCTGGTATTAAATGCTCTGTAAAAGCCTTTTGAGAAAAGAAGTGATCTATCTCCCTTCCCCAGTCCCCCTTTCCCAAAACAAAACAAAAACCAACCCAAAACAAAAAATAAACACAAAACAAATACAAACAAAAGTAAGTGCAAATGAACAAATGCAAAATGTGAACAGATCTGGAACCAAGGATGGCTATTAGAGTCTACCTTACAGTCCAGTCGACACAGGCGCCCCTCGTGAGCTACCATATCCCCAGGAGCCTGCAGGAAATGTGGCCGGAAAAAGCGTTCCTGTAGGGGCTCTTTGTCTCTTTCTTGTACTCGGGACCTTCCTCTATAAAAACAAGCATGTTCAGGCATTAAACATAGAAACCAATTTATAAACTTATGACAGCAGGCATTTAGGCTGGGCTATAGAGCCTAGAGAACAGATTTTTTTTTGGGGGGGTGGGGTGGGGAAGGAGGTCGCTCTACCGTAAACAAATAATAAATAACAAATAATAGTGTGGAGCTGAGGTAAAAAACAAAGTGGTAAGCATTTCATACACGTAGGATTATCTTGTGAGATCTGTAATCAAATAAACAGGCTTTAGCTTCTTTCTCTTTGAAGTCATCCTGGGTTAAGTGGCTCAGCTCTTCTTGCCTTGGCTTTGACCAGTTGTTCAAAAGTTTCAAAATAAACAAATAAATCAGTATTCAAGCTGAATCTCAAATGAGAGCCAAAAAACAAGTCCTGTTTATTACCCAGAACAAGGCAGCTGCAATCCCTGTGTCTCTAAGTAATAAAATTTAACCTGGCTATAAATTATGGCAGACTATTAAAGATGATCATGAACTTAAACTGGTTAAGACGGACTCACAGTAACAGCTGTTCTTGAAGAAAAAAAAAATGAAGAAGAAGGTATAGTTGCAGTGGTGATGAAATACTGTATCTGAAACGTGGGTCACTATTTTTGCTCCTTTGGTAAGTCAAATATAATTCATCCATGTCAGCAACTGTGGAATGCTCTGCTAAGACTTAGTGGCACCATAAGACTCAAGGGGAAGCCAGGCTCTTAATTCTTAGTGGTTAGTAAAATCATGGAGGAAGAAAGCCAGTTGCTATGTTAGAGGCAACTGTTATATTGGGGACAACAACAACAAGACTAATCAATCTATATGCATATAATCATTAACAGTTTATATATTATTAAGGAAAATATGGCAATTTAATTCAAAGACTGGTTTTACATATTACCTGTACTGCTACTACTAATGGTTACAAATTTTGAGCCATTAAAAGTGTGCCACAGGGGCGCCTGGGTGGCTCAGTCGGTTGAGCGTCCGACTTCAGCTCAGGTCACGATCTCACAGTTCGTGAGTTCGAGCCCCGCATCAGGCTCTGGGCTGACGGCTCAGAGCCTGGAGCCTGCTTCCGATTCTGTGTCTCCCTCTCTCTCTGCCCCTCCCCCATTCATGCTCTGTCTCTCTCTGTCTCAAAAATAAATAAACATTAAAAAAAAAATTAAAAAAAAAAAGTGTGCCACGGACCAGTGCTTCTCAAATATAATGTGCTTCTAAATCACTTCGGGATCTTATTAAAATGTACATTATGACTCTGTAGGTCTAGGGTGGGCTTGTGATTCCACATTTGCAACAAGTTCCCAAGGGGTGCTGATGCTGCAGGCGAGGGGCTACATTTTAGGTAACAATTTGTGGATCCAACACTTAGATGCTCATTGTGGTGGGTGGATGCTTGGGAAGGGCTAGAGAAGGGAGATTCTTACTGTCTTTACCTGTGAGACTGACCACCAGATGTTAGTCGACTACGAATGGGCAAACCTTGTACCATCAAGTGGCCAGAACAGCTGATTCTCCCCTGAGAAACAAAAATGAACAAGATTAAAAATAAGAAGACTTCCACATTTTTTTCAGTTTATATAAATTTTTCTGTGCCAGAACATTATGAACGTTTTGGCAAACTATTAGGAGAAAGAAAACTTGGGGGTGGGAATGAAAATAATAAAATATGACTCGTTAGATCACTGTTAATATTTCAGGGGGGATTTTTAAGAATATTGTGATGACTTTCATTTTGAGCTTGGAAATGAACAGAGCACAGATGTAAAAAAAATTGAATTCTTGTGCACTTAACATTATCTGCAGCAACATGCAGAGACCCTGGACAAGTATATTATACTTTTCTCAATAGAGATTATCCTCAAAACTAACATTTTAATAAGAAGAGTGGGTGAGAGTAGAAATTATAGTTGTATATTTTCTGTTCTAATAGTAGTTGAAGATATTTATTCTGCCATATCTCTTAAGGGAATTTTAAGTCTTGATCCTTGATCTCATTCAGAAAAGGAAAGTGAAAGATTATGGCTTTCCAACTTTTACCAAAAAAAAAAAAAAAGACATTATGGATTTGAGGAATATTTACAAGCCTTTTTGGAGTAATTTGCTTGTTCTCTAAAGAACAAAACAAATCTTTTGATAGAATGATTTAGAGACTTTTCAAGAGAATCAATGAGTTGATAAGCACAAGATTTAGCCTGATACATCTGGGACACAGCGAACAGATACTACTAATGTCCTTTGACAAAGTCTGAAGGGTTGAATGACCCATCAATGGTCATTTTAAGCTGTGATACTGTGCTCTAGTTACACACAATCACAATGCTTCTATTCATTTTCCTCAGCAATGCTTAGTAACTCGCACTTCTCAATGACATCAACTGCTCCTCCCTCAGAGTGCGGCACAGCGCAGGACCCTGCTTCTGCACCTGGGGGTTGGCAGCCATGATAGTGTAGTTGCCATCGTCGTCACTGGTGGTGGAGTCAATGTGCAGAGAGCAGGTGCCATCTCCTTCTCGCCTCATTTTGCAGTGCTCATTTCTCTTTGAAATCTGCTTCCCATCTTTGAACCAGTAAACCTGCAATGAAAGATAATCAAGGAGAATCTACACTGTTCTGTACATCTTTTAAAGTAGGAAGTAGGGTGAGGCAAGGTCAGATTGCCATCTCTACAAGTGACCCATCTCTTATAAAGCACTTAGAAAAAAATTATAAAATATATTCAAATGACTGTATAATATACTGCTGAATTTGTACATATACAGCGCTTAGGTCAAAATTCTGTATAACTTAGGATTGAGATCAAGCTTTTGGCTCTTTTTATCGTATTTCATAATTGCTTAAAAAGCCACCCCAAGGACCAGACATGTCTCCAGGGGCAAAAGAATGAAAACCAGGAGGCTGAATTTTTCCCCATTGTCCTATTTACAAGCTCAAGTCTGCAGTTTCAGATCTCAGGGTCTACAGTAGCTTACCTTACTTGAAAGGTTAGTATGGTTTATCATACCAAGTGGAATGAGGCCAGGATTCACTTGTGAAATTTCTCATCTGGCTAAAATTTAAATAAGTATCTTTTTCATGTTGGGTTCTGCATGTATCAAGGAGATCTCTCAAAGACAGGAGGGTTAAAGTACTGATTGCAGCTGTTCTCCTCTACATTTCCTGGTTACCTAACCATACATGATAACAGCATGCTAATGTTTGTGAAAGTAGAGTGGAGAGATCCCCTACCACAGCCACACCGGGTGTAAATCCTTCTTTCAGATGATTGCCAAAAAAATCTGGTGACTCATAAGATTTTTCAGCAGCCAGTGATAACGATATGACATTTTCAGCATTTACCCACCTAATAGTAATGATACAAATATAGTTCACTTTGTGCAACAACAGGCACTTTGTGGGTATTAGATAAATGCTAAAAAAAAAAAAAAAAGAAAGAAAGAAAAAAAAGAAAAACATCAATTTGGTGAGTTTGGTGGTTGAGGGAATCAATAACCCAAAATGGAGGATTATGACTAAGAAGTTTATTTTAAACTTTTATTAAAATTCTAACTTACTTATAAATCAGATTTATTTTTGGCCTAATTATTTAACGATCTTATCCATGACTATCTCTTTTTAGTTAAATTATCTGGGCCTTGTTAATTTTCTGATATTGATTTTTATTCCGTCTGTAGATACATCCCTAGAATCTGATAGGATTTTCTCAAAGGCACTGTCTACAGTTGTGTGCTGTTTGTTGGCCAACTGGCTGATCATCTTCCCCTACCTTTGGAACAGGTATCCCAACAATTTTGCAGGTGAATGTCACTGGAGAGCCTTCTGTAACACGGAAATGCTTGAGTCTTTTGTCAAAGATGGGAGCTATACACTTGCCCGTGGGGATCTCATCATGTTGGATTTCATCATCTGATTCATCAACAGGGGTACGTTCCAAGCGAAACTCTATTTCATTCATCAGCCTCTGCTCAAAGCTTGAAATTTTGTACTCCTGTCAAAATGGCAAATATGTTTAAATTTAAGTTCTATGGGTGAGAAAGAAGGTATTTATCAGTATAATTTACGGATGGAACTTTTTAAGATTCAGATTTATATCATGGAAACCCAATAAACCGGGCATGTTCCATTTCCGGTTCCTCACCATGGAGCACTAAAGGAGATGCCAATGTCTCTACTATAATCCCAAACTGCCTGAGTGAATCCTGATTCCTCACCTTGAGTATGGAGCCCCAGTAGCATCCTGTAGAGAAATGAAGATGGAATGTAATTTCCATTACTACTATTAATGTCTATTTCAATATGTAGAACTTCCTATTTGATAATATGGCAAAACTATTCTGAATTGCATTCTGATGTACGCCTGCATCACCAACTTCCTATCTCTACTGGACATTCCCATCTGCATACTTCCTGAAACCTGTCTTGAATAAATCTCCCTTGACACCATATCCATCTTCATTGCATCTCTCTACTCCCACCACAACAAAACTACTTGAAATAATTTTCTATTGTTACGGGATCATTTCCTTGTCACCCACTCTTTTGCTAATGTACTCCAATTAGGTTTATGTTCTCATTGTTCCACTGAGATTACTATTGTCAGGGTCTCCAAATTTGCAAAATCCAGTTGTCACTTATCTGTTCTTACCTTACCTGATCTCTCAGCAGCATTAGACAAAGATGGCTACTTTCTCCTTTTTGAAACATTTTCTTCTGTTTGTTTTCACAACATCATATTGGTTTCTCTTCTCTTTCTTTAGCTGCTCCTTATCAGTCTTTTTGCTAGCTCCTAATCCTAGGTAGGTGGTTTCATCTTATCTCACAGCTTCAGATACCTTCTGTATGCTGATGACTTCAAATCCATATCTTTAAGTCTGGTCTTTCCCCAGAACTCATATACCCGATGATCTGCTCTACATCATGAGAGTCATACACCCAGTGATTGATTCTATATCATGGCTTGGGTGCCCAATGGGCATCTCAAACTGAGCATGATCCAGACACTTGATTTCTGTCTCCCAGAGATGCACCTACCCTACTCTTCCCCATCTCAGGAAATGGTGCCACTGTTAATCTATTTAGTTAAGTAGTTAAACAGTGTTTCTCACACTGTCTTTGGTGAAAGTCAGGTTTTTAAAAATTTCCGATGTGTAGTTTTATAAAGTAAAATAAAAATGAATTACTAGCAAAATGAAATTTAAGACGTGTACAAAATTATTATATTCAATAGGTATAAAATTTCTCTTCCAAATTGCTATAAAAATTTCCTTTAAATTAAAAAAAAATTTTTTTAATGTTTATTTACTTTTGAGAGAGACAGAGACAGAGCTTGAGCGGGGGAGGGGCAGAGAGAGAGGGAGACGCAGAATCCAAAGCAGGCTCTAGGCTCTGAGCTCTCAGCACAGAGCCCGACGAGGGGCTCGAACCCACGGACCATAAGATCATGACCTGAATGGAAGTCGGACGCCCAACCGACTGAGACACCCAGGCGCCCCTACAAATTTTTTAAAAGTTTATTTATTTATTTTGAGAAAGAGAGCATGAGTGGGTGAGGGACAGAGAGAGAGAGACAGAGAGAGAGAGAATCCCAAGCAGGTTCTGCACTGACAGTGTCAGCGCTGACTCCTTCCCAATGCAGGGCTCAAACTCACGAACTATGAGATCATGACTTGAGCCAAAATCAAGAGTTGGGTGCTCAACCGAGCCGCCCAGGCGCCCACTATAAAAATTTCTTGATGGTTACACTCAGTTCCTGTTCTTATGTTAAGGTGGAGAGGTGATAGCTTGCAGACTGTCATGGGTCCTCAGACTATATTTTGAGTGTACCAAGTTAAATCCTAAATCTAGGACTTGTCCTGAATTCCTGTCACTCCCTCTCTCTGCCTTATTCGATGAAGCTTAAATGTCACTTCCCTAAAGCAGCCTTCCCAGTCCACTTCATCTAAATTAACTCCCCATTCTAATTCTCTACACAGTACTGGTTGCTATCTAGTATATTTCTTGTTTGTTTGTTGATTGAGTGATTAAATATCTCTAAGGATTAGAATGTTAGCCCCACAAGAGCAGAGATCTTGTTTATCTTGCTTCTCACTGTATCAGCAGCACCTGGAATAGTGGTCTGCCTCATGGCATGTGCTCAATGATAGTATATGAAGAATGAGTGAATACGTGAATGACATGGGAGGAGGGCAATCGCTTGTTCCATTTATGCATCTTTGAGGAATCCAGAGCCAGGGCTTGTGTTGAAAGTGAGACCTTTTGTTAAGCTCATGACTCTAATTAACCATAATTTTGTAATTTAGGTGAGCTCCTTGGAGATGGCAGTAGGATGCTCCTGAAATAGAATATGGAAGCACATGGCTGATGTACATCTGTCCTTAGTGTTAGAGTAATTGAGTTCAGGACCCATAAGGTGTATTCTTAAGCTATTAAATCACATTACTCATGTTCTTTTATTATTGTCTTATACATATTATCACCTGAATTTGTGTAGAATTGGAACTTAGGAAAAACACAGAATCAAATGTTTCTTGGTTTCAATTTCTTGAAACAAATTTTAAATCCTCTCTCAGCCACATCTCACCCTGAGTAAGCAAAACAAATCCACAGCTCTTTCAAGATAGAGAAAATGATTAATCTCCAGTTAAGCTTATTAATTTTCAATCAGATAGTTCAAACCAGTTAAAGTAAAAAATTGCTCACTTCTATTTACTTGAACCCTAGTTTAAAAGTATTAAGAAACCTGGTTTAACAGCATTAGACTATTTTCTACATTATAGGAGCTTTTAGAAAGTTAGTAATTAAAGCTTCCAACTATCTATTAGGTTGAACTATATGAAACTGACATTTTTGTAGGTCAACATGTAGAATTTTATATGATTCAACCTAATACTTCACAATGACTATATTTTCCATAAATATATTAAGTGATCCCCCAAATTTGAAATATTTCTTAGTCTTGCCAATTTAAAAATCACATGAAGAATACGTATTTCTTCTTCGTTGAATTGCATTTATGCTTCCAAATATATGTTATTTTTCTTTTTAGTAAATCTGTTTATTTTCTAGGATATTTAGGACTAAAACCAATGACTCATTTTATTCGATTACTATATGAGGTAAAGTGAGGTGTTAAACAGAAGCTTTTTATTATTTTATTTATTTTTTAAAAAAAAGTTTTATTTACGGGGCGCCTGGGTGGCTTGGTCGGTTAAACGTCTGACTCCGGCTCAGGTCACGATCTCACGGTCCATGAGTTCGAGCCCCGCATCGGGCTCTGTGCTAACAGCTCAGAGCCTGGAGCCTGTTTCAGATTCTGTGTCTCCCTCTCTCTCTGCTCCTCCCCTGTTCATGCTCTGTCTCTCTCTGTCTCAAAAATAAATAAACGTTAAAAAAAATTTTTTTTTAAAATGTTTTATTTACTTATTTTGAAAAAGATAGTGAGTGTGAATGTGTGCATGAATGGGGAGGGGTAGAAAGAGATGGAGAGAGAATCCCAAGTTGGCTCTGCACTGTCAATGCAGAGCCTGACACTGGGCTTGATCTCAAGAACCGAGAGATCATGAACAGAGCCAAAATCGAGTCAGACACTTAACTGACTGACCCAACCAGGTGTCCTGAACTTTATTATTTTAAAAATTACATTTAAACAGATCTCAAACCTCATACACACACAGATGCTAGGGTTCAGAAAACCCTAGAGTTTTTGTGAAGGTGGCAAGACTTCATGTTCTTTTATTAAAGAAGGTCTTAACCTTCTAAGGCTTCTCATCTTATTTCACTTAAGTCCCCAAATTCCCAGTCCATTCCATATCACCTCTAGCTACTTTTTCTTTCTTTCTTTTTTTCTTTCCCTATGCCCAGCGTGGAGTCCAACACAGGGTGTGAACTCACCACCCTGAGATCAAGACCTGAGCTACGATCAAGAGTTGGACACTTAACCAACTGAGCCACCCAGGTGCCCCTAGCCATTGTTTTAATGAAGTCCTTGCTCTAAGCTAAAGAACCTTCTCTGAAGCCTCTACTGCCTGAGCTGTAAGGGCTGGTAACTTCCTGGCTAAATATACTGTCAGAGTTATTTACTATGGGGAGAGATGAATTCTTGAAATTCTATTTTGAAAGTATGAAGTAATTTTCCCAAAGAAGTGTTATTGTACATGGTGGTAAGTTATGATTATACCTAACATTCAGGAACACAATGGATGGTATATATGAGGCCTAAGTGTCTGACTGAGAATATAAATAACACATTGTCTCTATGTATTCCAAACTTGATTTTACCAAGTTGGGGCCTGATTTTGTGGAATTTACAAGTGTTTGAATGGATTTGATCCAAGGAACTACAGAGGCAATATGACTAAAATATGCATATTTTGTTTTACTATAAATGTATTCACATTGGTTATGTATTTATTATTTCGTCAACACTGCTAATTGGGAGGTCATGAAAACAACACTCAATGAGTTACTTAAAAAATACTACTCATAATTAGGTACTGAGGATACTGTCGCAACCAGATCTTAACTGGAAGTTTTTATTGAGACACTAAGATGGGCTAGATGTCAGAAAACAAGTGGATTGGCAGACAAACTATTCTCCAGAAATTTCAAAGCAGGTGCTTACAGACAGGTTAGATGACTGAAACTCTTCACCACCATGGAGATACAAAGGAGTGAGGAGGGAGAAGATCCAGGGAGAGGTCTTTGGAGAGGGCTGTCTCTGCATCTCCTACCCCCACCTCCAGCCCAAGGGTTCCTGCCTTCATTTCAAGCTCAGCGA
Source organism: Panthera uncia (assembly GCF_023721935.1). Lineage (NCBI taxonomy): Eukaryota > Metazoa > Chordata > Mammalia > Carnivora > Felidae > Panthera > Panthera uncia. The sequence goes on along the minus strand of NC_064818.1, from coordinate 28,068,529 downwards.
GGGAGGCTAAATGGACCCATTTGGAGAGCTTGCTTTGTTGTTGTTGTTGTTGTTGTTGTTGTTGTTGTTTTTTACAGTGGGTTAGTATCTGACTCCTGCCTAAAAGCGCCAGAGTGAGGAGTGAGGCAGCTTTTTGTCAGTAGGCAAGCTGAAGGCTGAGTAACCTTCACTCCTGCATTGTGTCAGGGCGGAGGACCTGTGATGGTTCCCGTCACGCACGCGTGGGCCACATACAAGACAAAGCCACTGTGGGGTCAACTTTTGTCTCTCCATGGCTGGGTAAAGGAGTCAGGGACAGCAGTTGGTAAAGTGGGGGAAGAGAGAGCAAAAAAGAGAAGAAGTTGGCCACACTTCCCTTTCTGTCTTTGGATTCACCATTTGTAATAGTCCCTGGGTGTGGGGTATGGATGGGGGTGTTTGTGCGTGGGTTCTAATTTTTGAATAAGGATTGGAGTAGTTACTATAGGCTGGGAATATTGTACTACTAGATCAAGATTGTATTTTGCAACAAAGTAACCATAGAAGCTTATAGGAACTAAATGTAGTCAAAACTGTTTTTGAGATTGCCTTATATTTGAGATTGCCAGGAGCAGAAGAAATAGTCCGTCCCATTGAATAAATGTAAAGGGATACTGGGAGAAAAAAAAAATTCTTTTTAGACATATTTGCTTAATGTACCAGGTATAAAATGTATAAATTAACAATGAGCAACAAACTAAGAATACTGTAGGTCAGGGGTTTCCATGAAAGATTTCATGAAATATTTGGGAAATCAGAAACAGGAATAAGGAAACCATGCAGCTGTGTGGCAGGGGTAAGTGGCTTGTTGCTAAAGCACTGAATCTTTACATCTGAAATGGTATCAAAGAATACCACCCCCAAAGCAGAAATTGACGTCTGTTTGTAGTGCTTTGCAACCAAGAATTGGTATCCCAACTACCCCTATCACACATAAATCAAGGTTGTCATTCCACGTTATGACTGACGGGACTCAGATTTTGTAAAGAAATTTGTAAACAGGGGCGCCTGAGTGGCTCAGTCGGTTGAGCGTCCGACTTCAGCTCAGGTCGTGATCTCACAGCTCGTGAATTTGAGCCCCGCGTCGGGCTCTGTGCTGACAGCTCGGAGCCTGGAGACTGCTTCCCATTCTGTGTCTCCCTCTTTCTCTGACCCTCCCCTGCTCATGCTCTCTCTCTCTCTCTCTCTCAAAAATAAATAAACATTAAAAAAAAAAGATATTTGCAAACAAAAGCAATATGTTTTAGTTACATTTAGGTACTTCCTGCACTGTCTGCACAAAGACTGTACTGCTGGTAGATGCAGGCTTCGAATTTCCAGGGCTGCATTTATGTTGCCTTCTCCATTTTCTCTTGAGTTTTCTCTTTGTGAGTAAAAGCAGCAGTTTCTGCATTAGCTGCTTGTAAGTTATGTCTGTGCTTAAAGGAGAGAATTTTTTTTTGTGTGAAGCTAACATTCAGTTAACACCAGAGTTTAATTTCAGTGTGTTTTCATCTTTTTTACTAAAGTTTTTAATGTTTATTTTTGAGGGAGAGAGAGAGAGAGAGAGAGAGAGAGAGAGAGACAGAGAATGAGCAGGGGAGGGGCAGAGAGAGAGGGAGACACAGAATCTGAAGCAGGCTCCGGGCTCTGAGCTGTCAGCACAGAGCCCGACGAGGGGCTCGAACCCGCAAACTGTGAGATCATGACCTGTGCTGAAGTCAGATGCCCAACTGACTGAACCACCCAGGCACCACTGTTTCATCTTTTTAATCCATTGATTGACATGGATTATTATCATAGGGCAGTATCCACAATTAGGCATAATCAGAATCTATACAGTCAAGTGAATTACTTTCCATGGATAGGCAACAAATCCAAAATTTTCTATATGGTCAAAAGTTTCATTATCTTATCTGAAACTAATGTAAATCCTATAACTATGTCTGTGCCAGACATAACAGGGATGCAGCAATGATTAAGACATCTACGAACCCCAGCTCCCAGGGAGACTGTGACTGGTGCATCCTGGATGGGTCCTTGGCAGATGACCACGGACACTTCACTAGCCTAGGGTCCTATTATGCTCAAGGTAAGCAACCTGAGGTCAATGGCTGTGTGGAATTCTTATTAGAAAAGGAATGGATAGCAAGAGTCACAAAATAGGGATTTTCATAAAGAATTCATAGAAAGAGATGAAAGAGGTATGGTTTAAATAGAAGAAATGACTAAGCAGCTTAGAGAAGAAGGAGATTAGATGAACAAAAAGCATAGCAAGAATTAGGAACTTATTTTTTCTTTTGTCATACATTGCAGGATCTGGCAACCACAGACAGTTTTAAAGAGAAAGGAGCAGAAAAAAGAGATGGGAAGGTTTCCACAGAATGAGGTCAAGGAGGAAAGTTGAAATAAGACATTGAGAGAAAGAGAGAGAGAGAGAGAGAGAGAGAGAGAGAGAGTGTTTGTGTGCGTGTGTGTGCGCACGCGTGCACGAGTGTGTGTTTAGAAATTAACAATCACCAAATATTTACTGGGTGCATAAAATCATGTTAAGTCATGTGTGAATTAAGGTCATGAAACTTTCATTATTACATTTTGTGATCCTGGGTTCCTTTGACCTCTCAGATTCACCTTGCTAACCTAAACCGTTTAAGCTTTATTGATGTCCACTGAAGATCCACTGGTGGTGAATGACACTCTTCAAAGTAAGGAATGATGCAGCCTAAAATCTAGTACTTGGGCACCTTTCTTGGATTACCCTCAACTCAAAGAAAATTCACTGTCAGTTTAGAAAGCTAAATATTTTAATAAATATGAACATCGGAAAGGATGACACCTTTGTATCATGCAATGTTCTAGGAATCAACCAGCAAATGTTAATTGGTATTTACAAGTGTTATATAAAATGAGTAAGAAGGTAAATACTGAAATATTACAAAGAAAAATACAAAGTCATGGATATGTCAAATAAAACCCATTTTCTAAAACATTAATTTAGAAGTTCGTGTTCTGGGGAAGAAATTGTAGTCAGTATACATTGTATAGGACTTAAGATTTATTTTCATGCTCAGCCTAACGTGATAATTCTAGACCACACAAATACTTGCTATTCTTCATTTGCTAGGAATAAAGTAGGGCCTGAGAGTCCAGATTTCTGGACCTAAAAGTTTTCAAAGCAAAATAAAACAAACGCATATGCTTCAGAAGAAATCATTTGCTTCCCCCCCTCACATATGTAGGCTAATATGGGAAGGAGAAAAACTGATCATTTTGATTACGGGTCCCCAGACTGTGGATATAGATGGCTATCAATATGCAAGTGTTTCTTTATGATTGGTTTCCACCTTCCTAAGCATATTTTCTTAACCCTAGCCAGCAGGCCACGGTACATTGCAGACAATATTCACATCTTCACCATCGCAACAATGACAGTATTATAAAGTGGTCGTCATTTTATTCCCCAAAACTTGCTGTGAATCAAAATCTACCAACCTAATGCAAGCTTTCCATCTTAGAACCTTAGTTTCCTGAATTGCATTTATGCAGCTTGGTTTTCTTATCCATGGCATAGAACTCAGTCTAGGACCAATTCTGTAACTAAACCACCAAAGCAATTCTCAGAGTAATGATTCTCAGAAGAACACTGATGCATGTCACAGATATTCAGTAGTAAGATGCTTTTTGAAACCGTTTCTGCTATTAGCCCTGAGGTTATTTCATGATGGAAGTTTAATAATGAGTTCTGTTGGGTTTATGACACTCAACTCGTAGAAGTTTGTATTTACACGTTACTTACATTTCAGGTAATTAGGAGAAAAACCTACTTTGCCATGAGTTGGGTGGTGGATTAGCATGGATCTACCTACAGAGTAACTAAAAAAGTAAAATCAAAAAGATTGTGTGCTGGCCTGTTATCATTTTTACAGGGTTCTAATTGCTCCCTCTCTGAGTTGTAAAAGACATAGGCTGAACACAGCTCTGATTTCAGTGACACTTTGAAGGATTAACAACCCAAATGTGATGACAGTATTATAGGAAAGCAAATCTGTGTCAGAGCAACATTTATGAGACTTAAAGGTAATTGTCATAAAACTGAAAAAGGTTGCAGAGTTTCAGGGAAAATGTGACGTGTCCTGGAGACTAGGGCTCTAGTTCTAGTTCTGCCACTGACAATTTGACAACTGTGCCTCCGTTTCTCCATCTAGAAGATGGAAGAGAAGAATAGTTGCCTCCCAGAAACATATGTAGTTCGGTGGAATAATATGTGAGAAGCATACTCAATTATAACAAACTTAAATATTCGTCTTCAATTCAATAGTTTAAAGTCAATTTTAAAAGGATTTTAAGCAGTACATTTTCAAGAGAATCTACTTAGTAAAAATTGCCCAACATATAGCACAATTGTAAAATACTGTATATCCATGGCTCCACTAGAGGTAACAGACAGAAACACTAAAGAAAACAGCATATGGTCAGGGAAATCTGGAGCCTTGTTTCCAGGGATCACTTATGCCACAAATTCCACAATATTTGGCATATAGTTTTGACTGAAATCTTATGTTATATTTCAAAATAGATTTGATTAGTTCCCACCTTGGGAAATAAACCAAGAATTAGGTTATTAAAATATAAACCTACATTTAAAAATTAACCATGATATAAAATGTAAAAATAAATGGCTCAGGTAACAAAATAGTCTATTGTTCTTTTATCTGATGCTCACCTATGGCTTTCCTTTTGCTCCTCCAGTGTGAGCACTTACTAGTAAGCAAGGAGTTGTATGGGTTGAACTACAGGATATTGACTAATGTCTATTTCACATGATTCAACCTAATGTGAAGAATGAGGGGAACGGGTGAGCAGACCTCTAGCACGTTAGACTGTAGGAGTCCGATAAAGGACACCATGAAGTGCCAGAGCTCTTTTAAGTCTAGATCATCTTATATATTGAAATATTTCAAAGATGTGATGGTATTTGCCAATACTGAGCTAAGGATTGCTGGCATGGCCAACAGACTATCTAGTCTCTCTCCTTCTTTGACATATTCCATTCTACATAAACACATATAAACAGTTAAACTGAGTTAACTACTGGGGTAATCAAGAACTATAGATCTATGTGGATGACTTTCCTATATGACCATTGGTTAACTGATGCTCTACCTTCTAAGACTGCAGGGTCAGCCTCACTGAGGTTTGGTGACCTGACCATCCAAGGACTGAATTAAGTGAAATTATATTTCTTATGATGAAATTCCAATAAACCATTTGAGCCCGGCAATCTTACCTGCTGGTGTGATCTGGCATCATTGAAATTCATTTTTTTCCCCAAGTCAAGAATCACTGCATTCTTAGTTTCACGAATGTAATCATCATTCAGTGGTTGGGGAGACTTTGTATTTTTCTTCATTAGTCCCTGCGATGGCCTGTAAAATAAATTCACACCAGACATACCCATGAAAAACCCTGGCCTGTGTCCAAAAGCCTAGAAATCAGAGTGGCTGAAATGGCAATCAGACACTAGGAGTCATCAGGCACTTATGGAGGGCATCTTGTGTACAAAAGTTGAGCACTGCACAGAGAATCTGTGTTTGTAGAGGTGTTTTCAATACTTAAATTGTTAAAAATTATTTAAAGTAATCGTGCCCTTTGTTCTAAGGTGTTCAGTATCCATTTAGTGTCTAAGAGATAGGATTATCTGGGAATCCACTAAATGAGAGTCCTGTCCCAGACCAAGCTATTGTATACATAAATCCTTTCTTTAGTGACATCGTTTACATCAGAAACCTTAATGACACTTACACGGATGGTGCACTTCTAGGCAGCCCCATGGCATTGGTGGGTGGGATGGCAGGGAGAGAAGGCAGAACGGAGCTGAGGAAAGCCACTGGGTTCTGAATCCGGCTGGTGGGAGAGACGGGAGCTGGGGAAACACAGCGGGGCTGAAACTGGTTTCCACTGGAGATGGCAAATGTGAGTGGCGGTTGTGCTGGCTCTATTGGAGCTGGAGGGGGTGGCTCGTTTTGGATGGAAACTCCTCCTAGAGATTTGGTTTGCACGGAGGGGTGAGAAACTAAGAGGCTTTCTTTGCTCACTGTCCTCTGAATGGTTTGAGGAGTGCTGCTCAGGGTGAACACTGGAGAGCTGGAAGGGGACACAGTTGCTGCGGTGGTATTTGTAGAGGGGAAGAAATGCTTTGGCCGGGCCAAGCTGAAAGTCTGTGATGAAGGGGGCTTCACCTGCTTGCTGGACATTGTCACCGCCGGGGAAGCAGTGGAGTTCAAAACACTCATGTTGAAAGGAAACTCCTTAGGAGATGAAGGAGATGGGTTTTGCAACTGCTGTTGTTCCAGTAAGACTTGGTTGTGAAGCTGTTGTAGCTGGCTGGAATCACTGCACACAAGAATAGGGAAAGACAAGGGAAATCTGTCACCATCGGCTTCACCCATCAGAAAATGCATAGACAGGCTGTTTACAACTTTATGCTGATTCAGAACCAGAGTTGCCAGAAATAAGCTAATCAATTCCTTGCGAGTTGTTTCTCCTTTCTAAATCTGTTTTGTTCTAAGAAGGGAAAGAACCACTACAATGCACAACTCCAAAAGGCTTCATTCACATTGTAATCTCTGTGTTGTGACCCTGCAACATAGCAGCCCAATTTTAGAATGCTTACAAATCAGAAAAAAGAAATAGAAACAATGGTCCTCTGTTAGGAGTGCCTAAACTTCTGATAGGAGCAGGCTGTATCTCAGCTTTGGGACAGAAGACAGTGAGCTACACACTGATGTAAGTAACTGAATGTGTTGTATTCTTCATTTTGCCTCATTTTAAAACAAACCTTAATAAAGCCACAGGATGTGTCTTGGTGTTTCTCATCCTCTCTTGACAACAAAGCATCATAGATAAGGTGACCATATGACCCGATACATCCTGGGCAACCTTGGTTTATGCCTGTTTTTCTGGCATAATCATTAATCGTGCTCTTTTACTCTCAAAAATAGCATGGTTTTAACAGTAGATTATATGGCCACCCTAAAAATAAACATTGCCTTAGCCTTTTCTTGTTCCTAAGAGGACAAAGAAGATCAAGCCGGGAGTACTTTCTTCTTTTATAGGAAGCTGAGTCACAGAAACATTATATGATTTGACTTAGGTCTCACAGTCTATTTAGTCTATCTTCCGCCCACCAACTCCAGTTATACACCACAGCACAGAGGAAGTGCCCTGCAGGTCCTCACCACTCCAGGGACTATCCAAAATGACCAAATGGAAGAATTCCCCTTAGTCTATCTTAACAAAATGGTTAATTATTTTTTAAGAAAAAAACGGAAAATGAAAATCTCTAAAAATTGTATATGCATAGAGCCATCAGGACTGCTAAACTGCTGGTTAGAAGAATTGACTCTCGAGCGAGTAACCATAGGAAGATCCACAAAGGAGACTTTGGTGTCCCAAGTCCACCATGATTTTATGTTCTTCGGATTTTATGTTCTATGTTCTGGAACATAGAAGGTGATCTGCTGAACATGAGATCTATTAAAAATGAAAGGTCCTGTATTTTCCTACCGTGAGGAAAGTCAATACCAACAGCAATAAAGTTGAACCAGGAGGTTCTCCAAACCTTTTTTTTTTTTTTTTTTAATTATTGGAGTTTAAGACCTTTTTCCTTCTTTTCATTAACACTTCTGATACATGATATATGGAGAAGTAACTTCACAAAACAGAGTCCCATCTGCTGTTAGATGCTACATACTGTGAAATCCTTTGTTCATCTATGAAAATTCTTGTTTTGAGTTAAACTAAGAATGCAGAAGCATTAGCCACTTGGCACAGTAACTTCTCTCTCTCCTTTTTAGAAGTGAGTATATAAGCTGAGAGAATAAAGCAATATAATTAAAAATTAATTAAACCTTTCCGTTTCATCATAGATGATTCAGGCAATCAAGAGAAGCAGAAATATCTTTGTTAGATTATCCTTAGAAAATATAAAATATATACAATTAATATTGTTTCTGTTAGTGTTAATTTTCCCAATGGCATGAAAATACAAAAATCTTTACATTTTTAATAGATATCATATTTGTCAGGTCACATTCTGTGATTGCTATAGTCTGAAGATAATGCTATATGGTTTTCAGGACATCTCTGCATAGAGTAGTCTAAGTAGATTTTAGCCTTATGATATTGCAGAAATATTTTATTGTGGTTACAGAAATAGAAAAAGTAGTATCTGACAAGTAAGTAATCTTAGAAAGATGATGATGATAAAAAGGGGCAGGATGGCATTTGGTATTGATTGATTCTTATTTTCTTTTTGTTCCCATTGAATAAAAACTAAGAACCAGATTTTCACTTTATTTACTAAAAAAAATTTTTTTAACATTTATTTATTGTTGAGAGATGGAGCATGATCAGGAGAGGGGCAGACATAGGATCCAAAGCGGGCTTGGGGCTCTGAGCTGTCAGTGCAGAGCCCAAGGTGGGTCTCGAACCCACGAGCTATGAGATCATGACCTGAGCTGAAGTCAGATGCTTAACCAACTTGGCCACCCAGGTTCCCCCAGCTTTTCACTTTAAATAAGATTTCCAATGGCATGTTAGCCTTTATCATTCAATTCAGTATATTGGGTTATAGAGGGCCACAAACCTTAAACATAATGATATGTGAGATACACTGTCAAATTGTTTTGATTATCTACGTTTTGGGAAGAATTCATTTGAGAATAATGCCTCTTTTTGTTTGAACGGCGTTTCTTTTTCTCATTTTATTTAAGGTCTTGTTTCAGAAGGGATTTAAAACAGCTATTTGGATTAGCTTATTCATTACATCAGGTGTCAATTCCATTATTCAATGAATGTTTATTGAATTTTCTGTGTTTACTTTGCTAGGCACTTTAGGAGATATAAATATGCCCAAGATAGTATGAGCTATTCAGGGCTCAAAAATCCTACTCTACATACATATAACATAAATAACCACTGGTTATTTACAGATAACATGTGGAACTTACCTACTGCTTTAATAATGAAGGTACAAAGTTCAATGAAAGAATAAAGGAAGGGAAAATTAATTACAATGGCTACTAGTTCTAAAATCCTGAGTAACATCTCTAATTCAGAGTAACAACCTGTCGTAATTGCTATATGCTCAGCTGCTCTTTTGTTGTTGCTAATGAGGATTTTTGAAGTCAGGTTTAAACCCAAGCTTTCTTTTATTAGCTTTCAAGCTGACATCAAGCTTTCTTGTACCCAAGCAGATCTATCAGCTCTCTTGGGTTACCTGTAAATATCTTCTCTTTGCCACAAAATAATTTAAACACAATGCTCAAGAATATGGTTTCTGCAGACAGACAGACTTAGGTCCTAATCCTGGCTCTGCCACTCATTATCTGTGTGGCTTTGGGGAGTTTCTACATTTTTTCTGACCCCGATTCCCTTATAAATAAAACAGGAATAAGTAATATCTCAACATTGTTGTGAGAATTGATAAAGCACCTAAAACATAGAAGTAACCAATAAATGATGGCTATTCTTTAGTTTCTGAACTATATGTATCAATTTCAAGATGCCTAAGAATGAAGATTAGAGTTTCAGATATGTAAGAATGCTTCATGTTGTGGTTTCTGGGATACAAAAGAATTTCTTAGGGGTTTTGAACTGCTGAGATAAAAAGGCTTAATGACTAAACAACAACAACAAAAAACTTGGGATACTGTATCAAGTACTTTTGAAAGCAATTTTGGAAACAAAAATTTCAGGCAGTGTGTGCTGGACGGAGCTGGCTCTCGATTGTTCTGGAGAGCAGATCGTGCACATCTCATTCCAATTCCCAGTTCAATGACCTTGCTTTAGCAGCCTGAAATAGAACATGGTGGGAGAGAATTGGCAAACGCTAGAAATCAGGGCTTTCCCGTCTCCATCCGTTGTTAAAACATTTGCCAGCACATCACTGATTAGGATAACTAATTCTGAGTAAATATGTCTCTGCAACTGGCTTTTAGCTGTATTTTTACCAGTGGCAACCAAGCTGGGAGAATCACCAAGAGAATCACCAAGAGACAAACAAACCTCAATGATTTAGACACCATTGCTCAGAGGGTCAATTGGCCGGGGAAAAGATCCAGGCCTAGTTATTATTATCTTTTTAAATGTAGGTCAGTTGTTCTTATCTTAAACTTTAGTGAGCCTCAGAAGCCTCTGGAGGGCTTGTTGAAACACAGATTCTGCCCTCCTTGCCCCCACACCCAGCTTCTGATTCAAGGCTGGAGAGGGACCTGAGAGTCTGCATTTCTATCAAGCTCCCAGGTGATGCCAGTGCTGTGAATAGCAAGGCTCTAGGTGGTTCTTATATGCAACCGGGGCTGAGAACCACTGCTTTAAAAAAACACTTGTCTTCCAAACATAGGCTTTTCCAGTACATTCTGATATTTGTCTGACATTTTACTCACTTTAAATGTTAATTATTGTTGTTTCCTGAGTGTGGTGGGATGTGTGTATGGGGTGGGGTGGAAGGATAAAGGGTTGTAACTCAGACTCTCCAACTTTGGGTCAGTAGTTTCCAAACTGGCTGAACATTAAAATAGTCTGTGGAGGTATTCTGATTTAGTCGGGATGGAAGGCATAAATATTTTTTAAAAGCTCCACGTTTTATCTAGAGTGTAGCCAGCATGAAGAATCACTGCTCTAGACAGCTTGAATTCAAGTCGAAAATTTCAAAGTCTGAGTTATTTAGGCTTTGAAGATACAGTGTTTAAAAATGACAGTTTCTCTTTATTTTCCAGTTTTAATATCTGTAGGAATTATGTCTATTTCCTGTATGATGGCAAATTGAAGGAACAAACAGAAAATTGTATCCTCAAGATTATTCAGAGAGTCGATACATTTTATTGCAAAACCTAAAAGATTAAAACCAAAGAAGTCAAAACCAGTAAGAAAATATTGTAGACACAGGTGCACATGAACATATATATTCATACCTCTACGAATACAAGCCTCACACACAATTAAGAGAAAACTTAAGGAAGGCAAAAAAGATTAAAGAATTATATAGCCCTCAGGACTTGATTTATAGAGGGTGTTACTACATAACTTAGTAGAAAGAATTATTATATTTATTGAAAGTCTCATGTGGCAGATACTGCTGACTGACTACTTAATTCTTCCCTTTGTAAAAGAGCTTGATTTTATTCAAGGAGGCAATATATGCAGCCAAGGACTACACTTCCTAGTCTCTTTTTCAGCTAGTACACGATGTGACTGAGTTCTGGCCAATGAGATGCAAGCACAAGATTTTGGGTAAGACCTAAGAAGGTTCCTTAAAAGAAGTTTGACATCAGGACTTCACCCATTTGCCCTTCTTGCAGCTTGAAATCAGATGTGATGACTACACTATCAGCCACCCTGGACCATGAAGGGATCTGGAGAAGAAGCCAGTGCTGAAGGTGGCAGAGCAGAAGACAGGAGACTGGGTTATCAATGACTATGGAACCACTGTAACAGCCCTAGACTGTTCATCTAATTCCTTTATTTAAGAGAAAAACCCTCGGGGTGCCTGGGTGGCTCAGTCAGTTGAGCGTCCGACTTCAGCTCAGGTCATGATCTCGCAGTTCATGAGTTCCAGCCCCGCATCAGGCTCTGTGCTGACAGCTCGGAGCCTGGAGCCTGCTTCAGATTCTGTGTCTCCCTCTCTCTCTGCCCTTCCCCCGCTCATGCTCTGTCTCTCTCTCTCTCTCTTTCTGTCAAAAATAAAACATTTTAAAAAATTTAAAAAAAATTTAAGAGAAAAACCCTCATGTATGTAACCCACCATTTATTTGGGGTTTCTGCAACATGAACCTACACCTAGTCCTAACTGACATACCTAATAGCCCCTGAACAGTCTCCGGGTAAGAGCAGATCCTACAAAAAAGGCAATCCCCAAGGAAATTGTTTTGGGTTACCTGTTCCCAAAACTCCCTTTTCTGAAAAATTCCCCCACTCCCCACCCTGCTGCCCTTCACAGTTCTGATTCCATCCATTTGACTCTTCTTTTCTCCAAACATAAATCCTTTGCACCTGATTAGGCTGGATCAGCTGGTATTTGGAATTGAACTGCTATGAACAATTTAATTAGCAGTAGAACTTGACATAAATTGTAGAATGGGACATGCCATGATGGGCCAGGTATGAATTGATGAGTCTCCAAAGAGAGGATTGGAGAGGATATGCAAAGAAGCAAGGAGGTGCTAAAGACAGAGAATGAGTGGTGGACAGAGGCTTGGGTTATCCTTCTCCAGGCAGGGATTCTCCAGGCTGCCTTTTGTTTCCCATTCTTGCCTATTTCTCTACAATAACCCATTCCCTCTTTTTGTTTCAGTGGATTCCTATTTCCTGTGACCAGTAGAACTTTCAGGGGACAGAGACATTTTTGGATGTGATTTTCCAAGAGGCATGTTTCATAACATTTAATTTCATGCTCAGAATTTTGCCTTATGTGGTAGTGAGAAGAATATAAAACTAAACATGACCTGCTTCCAATGAACATCTTGTGTTTTGCACAGAGAAACTCATGAGGGGAGCACTGTTAGTATAAGTTTTAATGTTGACATTTAAAGGATTATGTAATTATAAATATAATTTTTATAATTTTGACGTGTGGATCAAACAGAACATAGGAGTAGTATCATGTTCTGTGTTTGCTTTATAATGGATAAGCATTAAACATTGCAGCATGGCTTCACTGGAGGCTCTCTCGGGGGTTAGGGCGACAGCGTATCAGTCCCCAATGGGAGTCTGAAGATCATGACTCCTCCATTCTTTCATCCCCATTATATTTATACAAAACCTACTGTGGTCACTACAGCATATCCAGCCATAGCAAAGAACAAGTACTAAATATGTTTTCCATAGTGACTACAAACGCTTTAGTTGAAGCAGAAATGGGAAAGGTAAGAATAAAATTACAGACTATAAGGAATATTAGATGCAAGAAAGGGTTTATAAAAAGAGTGTAGAAGTGCTTCAGCTGGAGCCCTCTAACATTAGACAAACATCTTTATCAGCTAGTTTAAGGGTAACATTAGGTGTAACATTTCTCAAAGGTAGAATATTTGACAGTAAGGATGGTGGTGATAGTACACTAACATTGATGTAAGGATTTATGGTTTGCAAAGCATTTAAAGTGTATTTTCTCAGGGTGTCTGGGTGGCTCAGTCTGTTAAGCTGTCTTCAGCTCAGGTCATGATCTCAGGCTGGTGGGTTAGAGCCCCGTTGGTCTCTGTGCTGACAGCCCAGAGCCTGGAGCCTGCTTCAGATTCTGTGTCTCCCTCTCTCTCTCTGCCCCTCCCCTGCTTGTGTTCTGTTTCTCTCTCTCTCAGAAATAAATAAACATAAAAAAAAATAAAGTGTATTTTCTCATTTCATAATTCCCTTTTTCAGCACCATTATTTTTAAGGGCACATTCAGAGAAGCTCACAGGCACCCTGGGTCATCCATTCTACTTCTTACTTACAGTTTGGGTTTGGCCAGAACTGGAGGGGGTTCTTTGACAGGCGAAGAAGGCTCAGGGATTTTTGCTGCCTGTCCATTGAATCTCTCTGGGAAAGAATCAGGCCTTGTCTGGTTGGTGGTCACCACGCCACCCTCAGAAGATGCTTCACTTCCTTTGTCATCTTCAGGCAGGTTGAAGTGCACACGGAGCCCAATCCTCGAGCTGGACCGGGGCTCATTATGGTTTACTAGAACCCCTTCAAGTTTGGGTTTAGGGGGTTGTTCCACAGAAGGAGGCTCTGGGTTGGGTGGGGATGGCTGTTGCTCAATAACAGCCAGGTTGGTGGTGGAGTTGGCTGGGTGAAGAGACCCATTATTTCTGAGGTCTTCATTTCCTGAAAGGACAACAACAGGACCTGAGCTGTTAGCCTCACTCAATAAGACTGAGATAAGATTATAACTGTGAGCTGGGGGCATGTGTCCAAACCAGATGAGTATGCTAATGGGAGAAGGCTTGTCAAAAACAATGACCATAATCTGGGGCATTAAAAAATGGTGCAGATACAGGAAAAAACTGAACTAAAAATCTAAGTACCATTTTGGAAAGAATATTCAAAGTTTATATAAGACCAAGGAGATGTTTTCTTAGGGAACAGAATAGATAGCAGTAGGATAATGGATAGTGGTGGTGGTCATAAGTGCAATAAGAAATTGAAAAAATTGGAAGTCGTTTAAGAACATTTTCCTTGACAATTCAAATTTCTTTTAGGAGAACCAAGCTAGCTTCATAAGAAAACCAGTAAAGAAGGATAATGCAAACACTCCCTACTCATATTCAAAGTCATGGTCTAAATTGTTCTGGCATTTCAAGGGCCCTTACCTCTTACGTCGAGTTGTGCGATGCTTGACACTGTGCCATATTTGTTGCTCGCCGTACAGGTGAAGCACCCAGAGTCTTCTGCAAACACCTCAGCAATGACCAAAGTACATATCTCCTCTAAATGCCAGTAAAACAGAATGGTTACTCACTCAATTATAGAAATGGAATTACAAAATTTACTGATATCAAGTGATCATTCTACAGAAGTCAATGTAAGAAGTAGATTCTATTAATTGTTTGAAAATAATTAGTCCAATTACCTGATTGAATTGACTGATGAGCAGGCTAAAGTGAACCCAAGGATGTAGAACAAAAAACTTCACATAGACTATTGGCAAGAGGATTTTATGATAATACGATATCTTAATATGTTGTCAATTCTCAGGTTATTTTCTATTTTTTGTCATCAGTCCAGATGACAAAAATAGAACTGAGAAACAATAAACTTAAAAATTACAAGAACAAGTTAGGAGTTAAAGCAGAAGGAGATTTGTGTGAAGTAAAACAATTAATAAAACATTTTTAAATCTAGGACTCTCATTATGTCTGTGGGGAATTTTGCACTGAGGTAATTTTAAATGAAGACCACAACTTTGGACAAGAAATATTTTGCTGAGCTAATAGTAATTAGCTGATGAAGTAGTTTGAAATTCTGGGTGAAAGAAGAGCACAATGCATTTTTTCCCCTTTGCAATGCTATGGCAATTCTTATGGATTACTTTAATATACAGCATGGACTCCCTTTGAATAACTACAAAAGTGATTCCCACAATGAACCATGTGATTATAGCCTAAAATTATTATGGTTAGATAATCCTTGACAGCTAATGAAGAGAGGTATAAGATGGTACCATAAACCATCGATTACCACTGAAAACAAAACTAACAAAGCATGGTTGTATTAGGAGGGACAGGAGGTCGCAGCAGACAGTGTTGAGTACCTGCTCCATAGCTCTTCATCTTCCTCCTGACTAATAGAATTCTGGCTTTGTCCACCCTCTTTGAAGTGGTCATGTGCTTCAGGGCAACTTGGCCTCTGCCAGTCTCAGGTGGTGAATCATGATTGGTCATGCTAAGCCAGTCATATTAACTCTATCCTTGCTAAGTGATATCATGCACCACACAATTACAGTCAGTAAAACAGGAAGAAAATCTCTTGGTGAGTTTATAGGAAAGTTTTCCTGCTCTTTAAAGAGAACAAAAGAGAGCATTGTTCCCTATTTTTGCCTGTGCAGTGGGTCATCTGCATGCAATACCCAAAAACTGTGGCAGCTGTCTTGGGTAGATGAGTAAAACAAGCCTAAACCTGAAGCTAGTGGAATGGGAAATGGGCCATGATGGCCTTAGAGATGCTAAATCATCCAATCTCAAGACTGCCATTTCTCAGGGCACCTTGCTATGTGAGAAAATACATTTTTCTTAATGCTTAAGCCACTTTTAGTTAGGTCTTCTTCATCGCTGCTCAAGAATCCTAAATGATGGAGAGGCAAAGTTTAGTTTTGGTGTCTCTCTGTCCTTTTTCTGAGTCCTCGGCCTATGCTTTCTTCTCTCTGTTCCCCTTCCCAAACATTTATACTCTCAGCTTTCAGGGATCACTTTCAGAAAATGATCTGATAAGTTTATTCACACTACACTGTATGTGCCTGATAAAATAAAGTATTTTGTGTCCAAAGGGTATTTGCATATATAAGATGGACAAGAGGTCTCTGGCTATGAAATGTAGACCATGGATCTGGGAAAGGTGGGACTTATTTTGGGAAGGGACCCTTTTGGGGTGACTCTGAAATGATTTTGTGTATGAGATTGCCTAGTGGAAAAGTCTGCTCCACTCTGAATGAAAGTGTCAAAACCTGAAATATTTTCTTTTATCTATCTATCTATCTATCTATCTATCTATCTATCTATCTAAGAGAGAGATTGGGGATGTGTGCAACGGGCAGAGAGAAAGGAAAAGAGAGAATCTTAAACAGGCTCCATGCCCAGCACAGAGTCCAGCTTGGGGCTCCATCTCATGAACCCTGAGATCATGACCTGAGCTGAAATCAAGAGTCAGACACTTAACCAACTGAGCCAACCAGGTGTCCCAAAAACGTGGCATATTTTCAAGGGGAAAAATACCACTTCAGTACAAGCAATGCAACAGTAAGGCTGCTCTGGTCTTTGCTATGTATCCCTAAGGACCTACTGTAGGGCTGTGCAACATGGATGTTCAAGGTCTACTTCTGGAATACCTTTCATTCATTTTTCACAAGAGAGAACTATAATAATAAAATCCCAAACCATCATTCTTACCCAGGGGTACAAATACAATCTAATTCTCCAGGGTAATTACAGAGAAGACTTTCAGATATTTCTGCTGTGGTTTGTGAGTAACTTGTATTTTCTAGAAGTAAAACTTCACCTACTGTCACTCCCATGTCATTTTGGTATCTTCCCAACCAAATCTAATAACATCATGAATAGGTTGCTTCTGCAAATTTCAAAATCTGGTGGGTGAGTTTTGAGCCACATAAGCTGTGAAGTTGGAATTGATCTAGCGTCATGGAAATTGCTCTGCCCAGTTTCGGGAGGTCACGTGTAGGAGCCAAAGAGGGAAAATATTCCCAAGAAACATCCCTCAATAACCAAGAACTAACTGCATTCATATTCAGTATTCGATATAAACTTCAAATTTGCATATGCTCCCCTCCTTTCCTTCTCCTTCAGTAATAGCTAGAGTTGGTTGGAATCTTTTTTCTAAAACCTTATTTTTCATTTTTTTCTTGACACCGGTGTAACTCCAATGTTTTATTATTTATATAATATATATAAAATCACTGATTTATGTGTATATATTTATATGTATGTAAAACCACAGATCATACGCTAACAAATTAAAATGATCTTTACCTGGTTCTGCCATGGATCGCGGTTCTAAAAGAAAAGAAAAATGAAAAGATTCTAAGCATTTATTTTACTAAGAGTCTATATTTTCATCAGAAGCTTCCTATAGAACTTCAGTCTCTTGTATATTCATGAGTGATCTGATAAGGTTAATTTGTAAATGTGAAAGTACAATGACCTAAGCACCAATGACCTCCACAGGGCCAGGGCAGCTGTCACAGCAGGGCCACAAGAGAGCTGCTAACAACATGATGTTGCTGTATTTCGGGACATACCTGGTTTTCACTTGGGACACATAAAGCCATAGGTGAGGAGAAGTTACTGAGTTAGGGTTTTAGGAATGACTTGCTTTTATTGGTACCCATTCAGCCTCATCTGAAACACAAGTTTCAAATTTGTGAAGACTGAGAGCTCATTCTTGGCTTTGGGTTCTCACATCCTAATGAAACATAGACTGTACCTCCTGCTCTAAGGTTTCTAATATTAAGAGCCTCAGGATAAATAACAAGAGGGCAGGGTCTTTGTCTTAGAATTCTTTGACATTCCTGAAAGTGCCAGCATGGTACTGAATACCATGGTGTTTAATTACAGGTATTCAGTAACAGTTGTTAAACTTAGTTATGACCTTCTACACTGATACAACTATTCAAGTTTTTTTTTCTCAGTTTAAATGGTATTCAGATTACATTATCGTTGTTGCTACTGCTGTTAAACTTGACAGCAGTTTGATTCATACATCAGTGATAGGCAGAAACAAATTAACAGAAAAGCAAATAAATTTCAGTGTATTTTATGACCAAAATGGGTCAAGGTGAAAGCACCACATGATAAGAAAAAGAAGAACTAACCACTTGAATATATAAATAATTCTTACTATAAAAAAGAACAGAACTTCAATATGAAAATAAGCAAAGGATATAACAGGTAATTTAAAAATAAAGAAATATAAAGACCCAATAAACATGAGAAAAAGTTCCACTTCACATCTAATTAGTGAAGTATAGATTAAAGCAATTGTTCCCATTTTGGGCCTATAAAATTAGTGAATATTAAAAAAATGTTTAATATCCATTGTTAGTGAAGGCATGAGACAAATGGCATTCCCATATAGTGCTGGTTGTATAGAATAAATACGGCTTGGACAACACATGTCCCAGTACATTTGGGATAGGCCTGTTTTATTCCTGGAATCTCTGTGTAACTAAGAGCAGTATCTTTCACTTTTTTTTTTTTTAATTAAAGATCTTATTTTTAAGTTATTTCTACACCCAGTGTGGGGCTCGAACTCACAACCCTGATATTAAGAGTTGCATGCTCCACTGACTAAGCCAGGTGCCCCTCTTTCACTTCCAAGGTGTCCCAGACTGGACGATCTATTATGTGATTATCCTCAATTTGGTTCAACCTTTTGGCATGGCATTTTGGCAATATACATTGAAAGCCTAAAAGAGGTGAATTTATACTAGCAATTCTAGTTCTCTTTATTCTGTAGATACTCACAAATATTTTCTGTTACATGCATTTAAGCAGTCTATAAAATTAAAAATTTTTGAACAATCTAAATGTTCAACAGGAGATTAAATAATATAAATTGATTGTACTGATTTATTTTATTTATTTTTGTACTGAGTTGTTTTTAAAAGAAAGTATATTTATTAACATGAAAGGATGTTCATGAAATGTTGAGTAAAAAATCAATTTACAAAAAAGTATGATTTTTTTATTTTTAAAAAACATATGCATGGAGAAATTTGGGGGGAATATACAACAAAATATTAATTGGGTTTAGTTCAGAGGATTATGATTACAAGTAATTTTTCTTTTATTCTTTTACTTATATTTCAATTAATTGTTAAAAAGTTATAGAAATAAATGAACACAATAAATTCATTAAAATTATCTGAAAAATAATTTGAAAGTATCAACTTACTTTTCTGTAAAATTCTAAAATCTGGAGAATCTTCTATTAAGGTCCCTTCTCTATACCACTCAACTTTAGGAGATGGAGCTCCTTTGACTCTGCATTCAAAGACAACCAGCTGACCTTCAGAGGCTGATAAATTTTGTAACATCTATAATGAAAAGAATATTGTTAAAACCAAAGAGTATACATTTTTGGAATCTAGTTCCAGTGCTGAATTTTAGAAAAAGATACTGTCGCCTTCACATTTGGTTTTTCTCCAAATCTTCTACATCTCCAGCAGCTCCAATTCTGTGGATATTCATTGAGTCTATTTTGGAAGATAGAATCAATCAACTGAGCCCATGTGAAGCTTTACCCTCATTATCCTCTTCCTTTTCCTCTCTGTTGTTGTACCAGACAACTTTATTAAATACTAAGTGAAACATTTTGAGGGTTTGCAAAAATGCTGATTTTTGGTAAAATACCTCTGTTCTTAAATGCCCAAGTGGAGTTTGTTTTCCAGAAATAATGACAATTTAAGAAATCTGCAGGAATATCTTATTAGGTGCAGTCAACATGGTGGTAATGTATTTTTCCACACAAAAATGTCACTGCTCATGAGGTGGGACATCTCTGTAGCTCAAGTAACTGACTCTATTTGCCTGGCTTTGCCTTGTTTACATACTGTAGTCCCGGAAATTGTCTTTCATTTTGTTATCTTGTTTTCCTTATGTGTTCTTTACAGTACAGTTTCAACGATCTATTGAGGGATATAAACAATGACAATCTCTTTAAAATCATAGTCACAAGTGGAGTCTTATGTCATAATAAAATATGTTGTAATTTTGTGAAGGCATTGTTAAATGCTCTTCCACACATCCATGAAAAAAGGTTTACAAAACCACTTTGAATGATAACATATCAATATATTCTATAATAGACTCTCTGGGAGAATGGAACTCACATTTTCCATTCATAACCAGCCTTTCAGTTGTGATTTGTGAGCTTAAAGTCACACATTCATTTGTGTAGCTGGTACTTCATTTGATTATGAAATTCTTTGGCGTGTGTGTGGCATATTTTTGTTTCTAATGTTAGCCCAAACATTATAAACATGGAAAGGTTATGATTAACTTCCTCCACAAGCTCTATTAGTAACAAATGCTGCAAGGCTTTCTATTATTACATTTTGGGGGTCTGTATTAAGGAAATACTGGCTCCTGCATCAGAGAAGGGGAAAGCTGGTGTTTTATTTATTTATTTTTGCTTTTGCCATTCACTATTATAAATATTCTGTGATTATTTGTAGCTATTTTATGTAAAATTTATGATATTTTGTACATGACGTGGTCCCATCATATTTATGGCATTTGTCTAAGGAATCTAGGGGTGGGGATAACCACACAACCTTAGCTATATATAGTAGATGACTTTTACCTTAAAGGTGTGTAAGTTGATATTTTGGAAGCCAGGGGGCGCTGTAGATCAACATTAGTGTTTTGTTCTTTATTCAAGATGAGATTTGCACAGAGGGGTCTCTGAATTAATGAGGAACTATTTGATTAAAAAAAAAAACCCTCATTATTCTTTGTATACCCTCAACAATATCTTCTAGTGACAAGAAAGAAATATTCTTAATAAGCAGGGAACATCAAGGAGTCTTGGGTGCTCCTGGCAAGCTGGAGGATATGCTCTCGACCCTGACATCTGAGCAAATTCTGGGCTAACGTGGCAGCTTTGAGGCCTATTGAAAACTCTAATGGCAGTTGGATATCTCCATGGGATTCATATAAAATAGTTTCATTTCTTGAGACAAACAAATTAGAAAACCAAACCAAGAAAAAAAAGGTAGTGGTGGCAGAAGGGACTGAATAAATTAAATATGACATCCCGTTTTTTTTTTTTAATGTTTATTTATTTTTGAGAGAGAGAGAGAGAGAGAGTGTGATCGGGGGAGGGGCAGAAAGAGAAGGAAACAGAGGATCCCAAGCGGGCTCTGCACTGACAATAGCGAACCCGATGCAGGGCTCAAATACACAAACCGTGAGATCATGACCTGAGCCCAAGTTGGAAGCTCAACGGACTGAGCCACCCGGGAGACCCAAAATATGGCATACTTTTTAAATGAAAGTAAGAAGAATGTTCTTACATGGCTTGCAGTTCAGTTCAGATACATCAGCCAATTCTCAATCAGTAGAGATTACACCAAAGCCCTGCTTGCAAAAGGATAGCCTTGAGAAAATACGTTGCTCACAATTGAGGACAACATTAATTGGCTATAATTATTCACCTGACATTGAAGGTCAAGACTTGTGTTCTATTTAAGAGGCCAGCCAAGATACCCTAGATACTACAGTGTATGTAATATGCCTGTTAAGTGTCTGTGATATGAGATGGAACCTCATTCCAGCTGATACATCATCAATACTCAGTAAGAGAAGTGCCAAGGGTCATCTTACAAGTCACTTAGAAGAAGCTGTTGAAAGTCATAGTTTGAAGGATGATGATAGTTATTATTGATGAAAACTGTGCTTTTCTACAAAAATATCATGAGAAGGAACTGATTCATATCAGGGTCCAAACCAATTACACCATTTGAACATCGTGCCGATGGTGCCATGTTTAACACAGGAGTAAGTCTTAGGCAGTTACTAATGGCAAAATGTCTACAGGCCTGATCATATTCATCTTGACTTCACTGAAGATAAATAAGACAAATGAGACATTCCCTAACTAGCAAAGATTAAGTTAGTCTTAACTAGGAATTATGGATTTGGACTAAAGTCACTAGAACTAAGGGTCTATAACCTCCTGAGGTAAACAGTATTCAAAGTGCAAATCTGTCTTGTGTGTCATCACCATACTGATCATCTTGGAAGACATTCTTTGTAGGGTGACTTGACAAATCAGAACCTCGAGAAGCATTTCTTCCACAGTCATTTGATACTCCTAAAGATACTCATTCCTCCTAAAGATACTCGGAAGCCACAATGCAATGAAAACAATAATTGCTTATTTAGCGGAAATAGAAATTATTCACTACAGAATAAATATTACCATGTGACTGCTTTGTACCTAGCACTGTACCAGGTGCTTTAAATGTGAGTCGAGAGGACATAGTTTCTGCTTAGTAGATTTATACCCACAAATATAATACAGGGACATCCTTAAGAAAGGACATCTCCCGGGGCGCCTGGGTGGCGCAGTCGGTTAAGCGTCCGACTTCAGCCAGGTCACGATCTCGCGGTCCGTGAGTTCGAGCCCCGCGTCAGGCTCTGGGCTGATGGCTCGGAGCCTGGAGTCTGTTTCCGATTCTGTGTCTCCCTCTCTCTCTGCCCCTCCCCCGTTCATGCTCTGTCTCTCTCTGTCCCAAAAATAAATAAAAAACGTTGAAAAAAAAATTAAAAAAAAAAAAAAAAAAGAAAGGACATCTCCCTTATTGGTGAAAAGATATCAGTGATAAGGTTCATACTGTCATTTTATTCCTTTTTTAATCCAGTGCACCTTGATATTTGTGTACCTTGGGAGAGAGAAGTTGCAAGTGAATGTGTATAGTGCTTTAGGCTGGATTTGGATCAAAGGAGTTTTTATGGATAAAGATTTGACTGAGGACACTCTTACCCCTTGATTGGCACAGGTGCCCAGAGCAACAGTTGAGTCAGAAAAGTTCCTGGAATTGTTGGGCTGGGGAGGGGGGGTGGCCCATGTAATCTTCCGAAACCTGGATCCAGCCACTGGCTCAGTTATTTCAGGGTTTTCCTGCTTCTGCTATTATATAATGAAGTGCTCTTCTTCAAATTCTCACTTCCCCTGCCCCCTTGCACTCTTCAAATTACTGCTGAAGCAGCTGGAGCCAGGGCTGCTGCAGCCTTGAAAGCCTGCCAGGGCAGCTGCTGTTGGAGTGTGAGCAACACAGCAGTAAGATTCTAATTTGATCATCTACCTCCCTTTGCACTAAAAAAGGGTGAGCGGTTCTCTCCCCCATATATAGAGTGGTTTTGATACTGTATAGAAGATGGAGGGTAGTCTAGCTCCATAAAATATTTTAAAATATAGATATCTCCTAGGAGTAGAGCAGTGAACTAGCATAGGGACCCCAGTCTCCTCTACCACTGTTTTGCTGGGCAACCCTCCTTTTCATTTTAACCTTCTTTAAAAAGAAACTAATACCAGTACTTCCCTATCACAAAAGGAGGCACAAAGAGTTAAATAAAACTCTGCTCTCTAATTTTTGTTTTTTAGTGGCTTCTTGCCATTACTGGCAAAGAAATGCTTTGTTGGGTGGTATAGAAAATGAATCCTAGGGGCTGGAAAGCCAGAAGTCATTAAAGAAGTAAATAGAGCAGGAATAACCCAAACAAATATATGCATATGATCGGTTATCATGATGCATGCCATGTGATTACCATCATCAGTGGCTCTGACTCAGAAATTTTCTGACACTGGCAATGACTATGACCTCAATTCTGCCCTCACTGGTGGAAACTAACGCAAGCACACTGTTGCTGATAAGTCTCTCTGGAATCTGAGCCACAGCCTATCCTTGTGCCCTATGTCTGAACAATCCCGATCCCATTTATGGAGGCAAGAGCACACATCCTGAGGGCTAAGAAAGCCTATTCAGAATTTGGGTCTTTGTGCTAAGGACTGGTTTCCCACCATATTTGGGACCTAATGTTTTTGGAGATTTATCTAAGAAACAGCTTACACAGATGGTCCCTGACTTACAGTGCTTTGACTTATGATTTTTCAACTTTATGATGGTGTGAAAGTGGTACACACTCAGTAGAAATCATACTTCAGATTTTGAATTTTGATCTTTTCCTGGCCTAGCAACATGTGGTATGATCCTCTCTTCTGATTCTGGACAGGTTCGGTGAGGCTCAGCTTCCAGTCAGCCATGTAGTTGTGAGGGCAAACGACCCATAACACCATTCTATACCCATATACAACCTTTCTGGTTTTCAACTTCAGTACAGTATTCAAATTGTATGAGATATTCAACATTCTATTAGAAAAGAAGCTTCTTTTATAGTATTAGATGATTAGATGATTTTGCCCAACTGTAGGCTGATGTAAGTGTTCTGAGCACATTTAATGTAGGCTAGGCTAAGCTATGGTGTTT
Organism: Panthera uncia; assembly: GCF_023721935.1. Classification (NCBI taxonomy): domain Eukaryota; kingdom Metazoa; phylum Chordata; class Mammalia; order Carnivora; family Felidae; genus Panthera; species Panthera uncia. Next base: position 28,044,274 of record NC_064818.1, on the reverse strand, counting down.
GGTAGGTTAGACATATTAAATGCATTTTTGACCTCTGATATTTTCAAGTTATAATGGGTTTATCGGGATGTAACTAATGATTAATTCATTTTCCCATTTGTATTTGTCAAAGGCAAATATGAATCTGCCAATTAGAGAATCTAATTGTAAAGAGGCATCGGAGTCACCACACAAAAGCAGTTAAACCTGTTGGCTTTAACCAGTCCATGAAAATTAAATGTAAAGGATAAGTGTTAAAGTCCTATTTGGCTTGCTATAATAAAAATAAAAATAGCTTATTTCCTTTATGGACTCCTATTTAGATATTAGAGATAGCCTTCAAGGTGCTTGGGAGAGACAGAAAAGCAAACAGCTTTATTATTGTGCTAAATGTTGTACCAGAGGTATGCACCAGGTGATAAGATGAAGGAAAGACAGAGCACCTGGGAAGATTTGAAAGTGAGTGGAAGGAGACCAGGACACCTATCTGGTGTCTGGCTGGGCAGGTGGTGGCGAGAAGAGAGGAGACTTCAGCTGAGACTGGGTATAAATTATTCTGTGGGTAGTTGCTTTTGAAGAGTCAGCACTGTCTCTAGGATGTCACAACAGGGCTTCAAAAATTAAAACATCCTGATTCTGGGGCACTTAAGCTGTTTTAAGGCTGGGTGAATTGGTAGTGAAGTAAGAGACAATTAGAGGTAGCTGTATTGGCTGTATCACACACACACACACACACACACACACACACACGTCCACTTATAATTCTTCATCAGAGTTGTATCCTCCAAGTCACAAACACATTGCTTTCCTACCTCATCTTTGAATATAGCAAGGCTAAAATTCCAAAAGCAGATTACAAGAAAAGAATCTGAAAAATTGAGAGAGATCTTGCTTCACATAAGAATGTCTACTCAACTGATATAAATATGGATAAACATGTCTCACTCTTGACTCTGTTGGATTTTGGGAAACCATCTTGGATGAGTTAATAGGATGGAACTCTCCTAAAACTGATGTTTCTGTGGAAGTTGCACATTTAGCTCTTCCTTTAGGATCAATACTCATTGGAAAATATGCCATTTTTGCCATTTTGCCCTCAACCATGATTTCTCAGTCTCAGGACTACTGATAATTTGGGCTGGATAATTCCTTGCTACGCGTGGTGTAGAGGCTGCTTTTAGGCAATAGGCCTGAGCAATGGAAACTTGAGCAAGGCAAAAAGGCCCATGGCAAGCACCAAGCTTAATTCAAACAGACCCATTAAGACATAGCCCCTAACTGGCCAATGGGCTACTTACCACCAGGCACAGTTCCTAAGAATTACCAAAAAAGGGAAAATTCCGTATGTCCCCATACACCCTTACCCTGTCCTAGAGCTAAAGCCCCTCACCTTGGCCTCATTGCAGACAGTCTTCCTTTGTTGTTTGACCTGCAGCTCCCTTGTGGTGTATTCAATATACTTCTATCTTCTTTGTTCTGCCTTGGATGAATTCTTTCACCACCCAGCAGGTACCCCCACCTGATCAGGACACCCCATGGGGGGCTGTCATTCTACGCATTGTAAGATGTTCAGCAGCATCTCTGGATGCCAACAGCACAGTCTCCCAGTGACAACCAACAGTGTCTATAAATATTGCAAATGTACTTTGCGGGGTAAGGAACCCTGACTGCTCCAAACTAAAGCATACCTCTAAGAGGACAAAATCTCTTTGGGCCTAAGTTTGGCATTCATACAAACAATGAACTATAAATCCAGGCATAGATTTCATCCATGTGGCCTTCATAATACAAAAAAAAAATCAAATGTGACTAAATTTTCACCTTTAAATTTATTGCCTTGGCAATAAAGTCTATATTACATAAAGGAAGGAATAATAGACTGAGTATTAGGAGAACTTGTTTCTAGTTTGGATTCTGCCACTAACTAGTTTCGTGACCACAGATAAACTACTGAATGTCTCTGGCCCTTCCTTGTGTTTTCATTTGGAAATCAAGGTGCCTGGGTAAATTTTCCAGTTCTAGATACAAAGACTATAAGATCAGAATTTGATGCCGCCTCAATAGTTGATACCATGGAATAGAAAAAGAAAACTCTTTGTCCCGGTGTGATTCTTTATGTTAAGCCTCCTAAGAGCATTTATCTCCAACTCCTTGAACACTAAAGACATGTACCTGCAATTTGATTCTTCTGTAAGTCCAGAGAAACCTTTGGAGTAGTAAGTGGCTAAAAACTTATCGCCTGACCCCTATGTGTGATGATGGCTGCATTTAACAGCAATAGGATGGCCATAGAGATCAATGTGGTGCATGGGGAAGACATTCTTCTTATTATGCAAGCTGTTATTAGATATCTAGGACTTCAAATGATATGGTAACAACTAGAAAAAAAATCTAAACCCTATCCTGTACTCATAAAAGACCAAAATCCTGAGCTACATCAGTAAATCTTGGATCCTACAATTTTGTGTGGGTACTGGGGTATGTTTAAAGTCATGACAGAAAGAAGTAATATTTTGATTACCTTTGTAAACACAGGAGCTGCAATGATAGGTTTTCCATCCAATCCTTGTAGATAGTTGGTAGGGCTCTGACACTATTAGAAGGGAACCAACAAAAGATTCATCGTCACTATGATTACTACCTAGATAATGATAGAACAAACCTACAGAATTTGATGTATACAATTAATGTAAAACCAAAAAACTGACTTTTTCTAAATCTATGAATCAGAGACTTCAAATTTTATATTGAATTGATTGTATTCTTTCTAGGTCATGGTGGTTGGAAATATGTGCTGCCCATCCCCACCTCTTCAACATATAGAACAATGTAATTAGTCCTAAACCCCTGAGGAAGTTCCATAAAACCTGAGTCTCCCCAGATCATAGCTGGATTAGAACTAAAATGTAACCTGTCTGCATTACTAAATGGGTTAAATAAGAAACTGTTTAATTTTTTTAAGTTGTAGATCAATATGTTTACTTACACATAAATATATCAAAAACATGTTACAAATATGTTTAGATTAGTATGATTTCATATTGTTAAAATATTATATATATTCATATACATGCATAGAAAATGTCTAGAACTATATGCTAGAAATTATTGGCAGAGTTACCTCTGAGGAGTGGGGGCATGGAGGTAGTACTTTGACCAAGGTTTTTATTGAATATACTGTACCTTTACAATGTTTTTATTGAATATCTGTATCTTTTCAATGTTTTTATAATAAACAATCATCATCATCATTATCATCAACTTGAAGGATGAGAGCATTTAATGCTTTCTAAAAAATCATTTCATACTTGTTCTATCTTAGAAAGTAGAATTATTTGCAGCTCCATGAAACTGAGTTTCATGATATAGTGTCCTGCCTGGGCCACTGTGAGAGCTGGCAGCTCTTTGTATATGTAATCAATGCCCTTCATTAAGCTGGAATATCAGACTAATTTATAAAGAGTTTTTTTTTTTCTGTGAAATTTGCCTATGAAGCTAGAGAATATGTTCCCAAAACAATATCAAGTGCTGATATCCTACATCAGAGGTACGAAGCGATTATCATGACCATGGAAGCATGTTGCCAAAGTCATTATGAAGTTGCAACAGAGGAGAACACAATCATGCCTTGCAAGATAGGCATGGTCACAGTGCCTGCCCATAAGTCCATGGCACTTGTGTTTCACTTGGACTCTTGTACCTGTTGGATGGTTGACACACTGGGCTGGGCCACCACATGCTGGGCTTGGGGTGCTGCTGAAGGAATGGTTGCAGAAGTAGTGGGAGTAGATGATACTTCTTTTGGCTTCTGGATTCTGAGAAATGATTAAAATATAGATTTTAAAACAGACCTATCACTGTGAAAATTCTTTCAGAAAAGCTAGTAATGTCATCATTTCTTACAGTTAGATATAATAAAAATCTTTGTTTAACAGTATTCCACAAAAACACTTCTTTTCTACATAATTTGATAGACAATGCAAGCAGGAAGATGATAAAATGCCACTCCTGTCCTTGAGTTAGTTATTCTTAGCTGGGGACTCAAGTATATTCATAACTAACTGAGATTCAAGACAAGTGCTATGACAGAGCATGTGCAGAAGATAATTTTTTTGAGATTTTTGTTGTTGTTGTCCTCTGTGTTTTCCCTCCCCCTTCCATTCCAAGTAAGAGGCCAGGCTTTATAAACCTTTGATTCTGGAATTTTGGCGTGGCAGAAAGCAGAAATAGCCTGAGTCAACAAGCTCTTCAAGTTTACATAAATTAAATTAAAGAGCTTATTTGAAGGGCAAGAAGTATTCATGAGAAGACTGTGGAGGGGAGATTATTTTAGTCTTGCTGTGGAAAGGGGGAAGTCTGAGGATATTGCCAGAGAGCCTGACAAGAGGGAGAACCAGAGTCCAGAGGGGAGGGCAACCCCTCTGGTTAAAGGGATCCCACTCTTACTAAAGATATCAGTACCCAAGCATGTCAGAAAGCAAACAAATGCTGGACTTGAAAGGATCTTGAGGTCTGGGACATAGGCCTCCCTCCCATATCCTGTAGGGATAGATGACCAATGACAATATGGGCTTCCCTTTTGTCCAGATGTTACTTCTCTCTGCCTTATCTCTAAAATGGCGAAATAAAGGGCACCTGGGTGTCTCAGTTGATTAAGCCTCTGACTCTTGGTTTTGGCTCAGGTCATGATCTCAGGTTCATGAGATTGAGCCCTGAGTAGGACTCCATGCTGGGGCTGGATATGGAGCCTGCTTAAGATTCTCTCTCTCCCTCTCTCTCTCTCTCTCTCTCTCTCTCTCTCTCTTTCTCTCTCTCTCTCTGTCTCTTTCATTCTCTCTCACTCCCTCTGCCCCTCCCCTGCTCACACACTCTCTGTCTCTAAAATAAATTAAAAAAAGGGGGGAAATAATAATTCTTACTTCAGAGGGTTTTTGTAAGAATTAAATAAGGTAATTCATGTAAGGCACTTAGAAAAGTGTTTAATGTCAAATACTATGTGTCTATGTCTATATCTATCATCTTTGTACAGCCATGGAGGGAGAAACAGATGCCCAATAATGACTGATTGAACTTTTTTTTCCAGCCAGGAAGGATGGGGTCGCAGAAGCAGAATTATGTAGTGATACATAGGCTATCAGTGTCCCCTAAGCATCTGTTTTCTTCTTCTACAATAATAGAATTCCTTATTTCTTTACATGGCTATTCCAAATAAAGACTGAATTTCCAAACGTTCATTAAGCCACATGTGGCCACATGACTACTCTTTGGTTATAGGATATGAAGGATAGTGATGTATGTGATCTAAGAGAGATGACCTTAAAAGGGAGGGGGCAGGGAATGCCTTTTACTCCTTCCAATCTGAGACTAAGATAAGGCTACTCCTCAGAATGAGATGAAGTTGGAAACCAACTGGAACCCAGTGAAATGTGGAGCCATTCTATCAGCCAAATCCATATGTTTATGTAAATGGGAAATAAATATCTGTCTTATTGAAGTTACTGTTATTCTTACACAGAAATGTAAGCTAAATCCTAACTACTAAAAGTAGATTTAAAGAAAATAATCAAATGAGATATTCCTTGCTTATTTAAATTTGTATATCAAAATTCTTCCCTATTAGCCTTGTATACCATGTTATGAGAGCCTTGAGGAAGAAGTGATGAATGTGCAATGGAGGAGGAGTTTATGAGTGAACTTAACTGGGTCTTGAAGGGTACATAGGAGTTTTCTAGGCAGAGGAGACAGGGCATTCCTAGCAAAGTGAACAGCTTGAACAAAGGGGTGAAAATAAACTGTACATTGTTTGAGTGAAATGAGAGCAATATGAATAGCCTGAGGTGACAGAATGGAGGAGGAGGGGGCAGGAAAGCCTGGTTGATACTCTACTGAATCAGGCTTTGTATGTCATGTTAAATTTTTTTTTAATATTGTTCATTTTGTGCTTGGTTTTATTTTCCCATAGATAATTTTTTTTAATGTTTATTTATTTTTGAGACAGAGAGAGACAGAGCATGAACAGGGGAGGGTCAGAGAGAGAGGGAGACACAGAATCCGAAGCAGGCTCCAGGCTCCGAGCTGTCAGCACAGAGCCCGACGCGGGGCTCGAACTCACGGACCATGAGATCATGACCTGAGACGAAGTCAGACGCTTAACCGACTGAGCCACCCAGGCACCCCCATGATAATTTTTTGTTAGTCAAGAAAGTGATACGATCAGAATTATCTTTTAGAGAATAACTGGTTGTAGTTTGGAGACCATAAAAGAAAGAAAAGGGCTGGAGCAACTGTAATGAGGTAACTGGCATAAAGAGTCAGGAAAGAAGGAGGAATTGAACCACAAGAACGAAAAGGAAGACAGTTAAAGGAGAGAAATCATTCAATCTGGTTATGAATTGTCATATCTACACAAAAGCTAAAAGCAAAGTATTATTCCAAGGTAAGCACACACAAAGGATTTCAAAGAATAAGGCATGATTTCTAAGGTCAGAAATGTCGTTAAGGAACTTCCCCTCTGTAGGGGAGGACAGAATTTACAAACATAGTTAACAACTGTAACCAGCCTTCCAAATGTCACCCTTCGTTTCGAGTAATCTCAGGGAATGGCTGTTGCATCTGTTTTCAGGTCCCATGCCTTCTGCCCAAAGCTTCCTCTGCCTAAAAATGCTCTTTCCTTCCTTGTTTGGGGGTGTCCACCAACTGTTATTTTAAGACTCAGCTGAAGGTCACCAACTCTGTGAAGTCTTTCCTGATCTCTCTTTCCATCCCCAATGAATTAATAGTCCTTTGTGCCAAGTCCTAACAATCCTGCCCATGGTTATATCATAGTCTATTATACTTTATTACCCTACTGTCTATATGCTTGGTATACATCTCTTGCTATATTTACCATGTATTTCTCTTTAGTACACAGTGAGCTTCTTAAAGGTAGGAAGCATCTGGTTTTTCTTATTACCCATTATGTCTAATAAAGTCCTTGGTGTAGAGTAGGTGCTTAGTTGATAGTTGGGGAAAGTAAAGAATGGATGGATGTAACTTTGTTCAGGACTCAGTATAATTGTTTAGCAAAAAGGTTATGACTTACTCAGATCACTCACTTGTATAAATTAGGATAACCAGGTTTTGTGTCCTTGTGAATACTATTATTTAGTCAGAAAACATGAATTTTTTGAAGTGTTGCACTATTTGTTTTTTACTCTGTAGATATAAGTACAATGATATTTCATAGGTGATATCTCATTTTTAAAATATTGGGAATATTAAAATTCATCTACTAGGCAAGATTTAAAGCTCTCAAAATCTACCCAATATATATTTTTGGAGGTAATATCCTGGAGCCACCCTCTTCAAGTTCTACTAAACCAATTAGTAGCTTTCTCAGAATCTGAGAAAGCTATAAGATAGAAAATAGCTAAAGCTATAAGATAGAAAATTAGAATTACCGATTCATCTCTTCCTTGTTAGGGTCCCCTTCTGAGTCAGAAGAAGAAACCCCTGGAAAAGTAAAAACAAGACATGAAATGTTTAAGATGATAATTTCTTAAACTAGTTCCTAGGCATTTGAAGACCTATAGGATTTTAGACCTAGAAAAGAACTCAGGGATTTCCTACACTAACACCCAATTTTATAGATGAGAAACAGACCCTAAGTAGTTGAAGGACTTGCTCAAGGTCACATGGCTAGTTAGTGACAGAGTTCAAATTAACTGGTCCAAATGCCAAGTGCTCTTGTGTATTAAACACCTGCTGATGTCTTTAACAGAGCAGACGTTTTATGCTGTCTGTAAATCCTCTTGCTCTTGGCCTACACGGATTAAATAAAAGGAGGGATTACACTGGATTCTAAACATTGTAGGTGTAGGTGGATACTCTTCCGTCCACCCCTAATATTAACAAGGCATACTTCATTTGGGAGTGGGGGTGTTTGAAGTTCTGTTGCCACAAATTAAAAAAATCAGTAGTCCAATCTCAGCACTGTTAGCAAAGCTTTGATCTCAGATTTCCTTTTCAAGATAGTGAATTCCAGTAAGATATAACTGAGCTAAATCTGGAGGTATTTATTGTATTCCAAAAATTTGAGGATAAAAACATACAACACATTTCTACCATGCATTATTCATTTTTATCATTATTCATGCATCTATTCAATAAATGTTTATCAAATATCCACTATGTACTTGGTACTACATAAAGTATTACAGATATAAAAAAGAATGAGACAGTCCCAGTTTTACAATCTGGTTGGTGAATGAGCACTTACACCAAAATAATACAATGTTTAAGTGTTAAAACCAAGGCATACATAAGGTATTATAGATGATAAAAGTGCTAAAGAATGGTCCTCAGAAAAAACCCAGAGATGAGATAAAATGGAACAAAAATTTGGTAGATATATAAAGAAGACAAATTTATTTCTCCCCTAAAATTAGTCATGTAAGTTTGGCGTGGACGTAAATGCTTCTCTAATGCTCCCAAATGGTCTTCCTGCTTCTACCCTTGACTCTCTGAGGAATATTCTCAACGAGGAACCAGAGTGATTCCATTAAAAGCTAAGTCAGATTATGTCACATTTCTGCTCAGAATCCTCTACAGCTTCCCATCTCCCTCAAAGTAAAAGCCAAAGGCCTTATAATGACCTACAAAGGCCTATACAATCTTCTCACCTGCCTCCTCCCACCTCTACCCATCTGGAACTTCTGACTTCATCTGTTACTTTCTTCTATGTTTCCTCCATTTTGGCCATATTGGCTCATCTCTATATCTATACACAGACTCACTCCCTCCTCAGGGTTAGTGTACTTATTGATTTCTCTGCCTAGAGTGGTTTTCCCTTGACTATCCTTGTGGTTCACTCCCTCATTTCCCCCAGGTCTTCACTCATATGTCATCTGGTTAGTGAGGTCTTCCCTGACCACCCTATCTGTAGAGCTGAAGCCTACACACACACACACACACACACACACACACACACACACACCCATATACACACAGACATACCCATACACATACCCATGCATGTGTGTATTCACACAAATATACATATGCATACTTCCTATCTTCGTGCTTTCTGTTTTTTCCATAGGGCTTATATATACTGTGAGATACAGAAAATATATCTGTTGGTCTCTGCTCCCAGTTCTCAGCATGGAGCTGCTAACACTTGTAATTTCCTAAGTTATGAGCATTTCTTGTTCTAATATCTGTCTTTGACCCCCACAGGGATCCTAAAGTCTTATAAATTCCTAAGTGATTAGAGTGCAAGAGCATTTTTTGTTCTAATGAGGTGACTCTGGATGGCTCCTAAATGGGGGCTGGTCACCAGAAAGACTAAGCCATGATTAGAAGCTTGGAATTTTCATCCCTGCCCCCCATCCTCCTGAGGAGGAAGAGGGCAGGAAATGGAGATAATAATTGATCATGCCTACATGGAGAAGCCTCCATAAAAATTCCAGTGGTACAAAGAGCTTCCAGGTTGGCAAATACATCCACACTGGGAGAGTGACACACCCCAACTCTATAGGGACAGAAGCTCGTGCACTCTGGACCTTCTCAGACCCCACCCTTTGTATCTCTTCATCTGGCTGTTCATTGTATCCTTTCTCATATCCTTTAATAGACTGGTGAATGAAAGTGTTCCCCTGAATTCTATAAGCCACTCTAGCAAATTAATTGAACCCAAGGAGGGGATTGTGGAAACCTCTGATTTGTAATCAAATGAGACAGAAGTTGTGAGTAGCCTGGGGACCTCATACTTGTAACTGGCATCTGAAGTGAGGTAGGAGTAATCTTGTAGGACTAAGCTCTTAACCTGTTGAATCTGACACTATATCCAGGTAAATGGTGTTAGAACTGAGTTAAATTGTAGGACACTTAACCCCGCACACTACACACATGTTGGAATTTATTATCAGAACAATTTCATAAACATATCATATTACATACTTTATTCATTTATCTCATCTATTTTTTTGTCTCTTCCACTAGAGTGTAAATTCCATCCATCCAAGAACCGTTGTCTATTTGGTTCACTACTATTGTCCCCACTGCCTAGAAGAGTGTGTGGTACGGTAGGCCCTCGATAACTATTTATTATAAATATATGTCTTACTAGTAAGGGCCATACTCTAAGAGCATTTTGTTTTACCTTCTATATAAATCTCAGCAGAGGTTGAATCTGTCCCATAGATGTTAGAAGCAAAGCAGGAATAGCGTCCTGTGTCTTCCTCAAAGGCTTCAGCAATGGTCAGTGAATGCAGATTTCCTGCCTGGGCGATATGAATGTCTGGCGAATTTTCAAGCTCCTTGCCTTCACAGTACCACCTGTGAGGAAGGGAATATTACACATGACTGAAGTGTGAAATTGCATAGATGCTTCAGATGTTCCCTAAGAAGAAAACTGCGACAATTTAGAATCAGAACATTAAATGGTATTTAGAAAATGGCTCCTATTAAGAATTACACAACTGAGAGAAGATGGATTAGAAAGCAAATATAGCCAACCACAAGGAGCAGAGTCTTTGATGTGGAGCTTGGCTTCTCCTAAAAAGATGTATAGCTTTCTATACTATGCATTAAGTAAGTGCTACTTTGTTTATTTGGAGAGAATCTAAGATACTAAAAGATCATGACATTGGCATGTCTGAGTGGCTCAGTTGGTTAAGCATCTGACTCTTGATTTCAGTTCAGGTCATGATCTCATAGTTAGTGAGTTCGAGCCTCATGTTGGGCTCTATGTTGACAGCACAGAGCCTGCTTCAAATTCTTTTTCTCTCCTCGCCCCACCCCATCCCTCCTCTGTTTCTGCACGCGCTCTCTCTCAGAATAAATAAATAAACATTAAAAAAATTAAAAACAAATAAACAAAAATTTTTAAAAAGTTCATGAGGTTGAGTGTACTCATTCCCTACTATGAAATTGCATCTAAATTAGCTAAATGAAAATTATTTAGTTCAGTTACTTGAATCATCGGAGTAAAGAGGATGGGTCACATTCTTCAGTAGTGGTCCAATTTTGACAAATGACCTAAGTAAGTTTTTATAGGTTATGATATTTTATTTTGATTCTATATATTTGAAGTTAGAAATTTTTATTATAGTTTTTTTGGCTAAAAGTTTACATAAAATAATACATAAAATAATGTTTAAAATGTGGAGGTACATAGTAAGAGAAAAAGACATCAAAACTACACAAATAGGTAGGCCTGAGTGGTGCAGTCAGTTGAGTGTCCGACTCTTGATTTGGGGTCAGGTCATGATCCCAGGGTTGTAGGATCAAGCCCTGCGTTAGGCTCTGTGCTGTTTGTGATTCTCTCTGTCTCCCTCTGCCCCTCTCCCCTGTTCTCACTTTCTCTCTTTAAAATTAAAAAAAAAAAACACAACTACACAGAAATACAATATCTCATGTAACACGTTGGCAAAAGTCTAAACGTTTGATGACTCATCCATTGTTAGGAACGTAAAATGGTGCAGCCCTTATGAAATCAATACAGCAATATCTGCCAAAATTACAGATGCATTTATCTTTTGACCCAACAATCCCACTTGTGGGAATCTATCATACAGATACACTTGCATGCATACAAAATGACAAACATTCAGGTTACTAATTTAAATAGTGAAAGATTGGGGCACCTGAGTGGTTCAGTCAGTTAAGCATCTGACTCTTGGTTTCAGCTCAGGTCATGATCTCACGGTTTGTGAGCTCGAGCCTCACACTGGGCTCCACAATGACAGTGTGGAGTCTGCTTGGGATTCTCTGTCTCCCTCTCTCTCTACCCCTTCCCTGCTTGCTCTCTCTCTCTTTCAAAATAAATAAACATTTAAAAAAATTGTGAAAAGAGCGCCTGGGTGGCTCAGTCGGTTGAGTGTCCAACTTCAGCTCAGGTCATGATCTTGTGGTTTGTGAGTTAGAGCCCCGCGTTGGGCTCTGTGCTGACAGTTCAGAGCCTGGAGCCTGCTTCGGATTCTGTGTCTTCCTCTCTCGCTGCCTCTCCCCCACTCACGCTCTGTCTCTCTCCTTCAAAAATAAATAAACATTAAAAAAAATTTTTTTTAATTGTGAAAGATTGGAAACCATCTAAGTGTCCATCCTCACACTTAGGAGACTCACGAAATAAACTATGGTACAGCCACATAATGGAACACTATGCAGCTGTAGAAAGAGTTGGAGAAAGATCACTATGCATTGATATGGAAAGAATTCCAAGATATATAGTTAAAATTTTAACAAGAAGCTACAGAATAGTGAATATGGAGTGTTTATGTAAAAAATGTGGGTTGTTATGGGTTGAATTATTTTCCCCCAAAGGCTGTGTTGAAGTCCTAAGCACCAGTATTTGGGAAAATGACCTTATTTGCAAATAGAGTCTTTGCAGACATAATCAAGTTACAATGAAATTACTAGGTTAGGAAGTAATCTAGCATGAAGGAGGTTCTTTAAGAAGAGGAAAACCCTATGAGAAGGCAGAGACACACAGAGAGAATGGCATGTGATGGCAGAGGCAGGGATTGGTATGATGCAGCTGCAGGTCAAGGAATGCCAGGGATTGACAGCCACCTCCATAAGCTGGAAGAGACAAGAAAGGACTCTGCCCAGAGTCTCAAAGAGAGCATGGCCCTGGTGACACTTTGGTTTTGGACTTCTAACCTCTAGAACTGTGAGAGTTTATTTCATCCAGTTTGTGGAACTTTGTTACAGTGGCCCGAGGAAACTAACACAGGGGGCAAAAATAAGATGTAGTCATGTTGTTTGCATTTACATAAAGAAAACTGGAAAGATTGAAATGAAAATCTAAAGTGGTTCCCTATTGAGAATGAGGGGAAATAAGGTGGATGAAGACAGATAGGAGTGAGATATCTCAGTGTACCCCTTTTTATATTGTTTTCATTTTTTGAAATAATTATTAATTAACATCATAATAAAAAGTAGTTAGGTGGAGAGGTGTTACCATTATTCAGAAATTAAAGGAGTCCAAGCAATTGCTAATCTAGACTGTAATTCTAACCATTCAGTGTTTTAATCCCTCCCTCCAACCATGAATAAAGCAATTCCAAATCAAATTTGCCCATTCAACTACTTCTCAACAGTCAAGATTTTCTCTACTCTTCCATAAATATGTCATATTTACCTCAACATTCAAGTCTCTGCTCATGTTTTCCTATCTGAGATTCTCTTTTTCTGCTTTTCAGCTACTGCACATATACCTCATCTCTCAGTTTGGCTCAGATATCACCTCCTTTACAGAAAACGTTTTACCATTGATTCTCAATGATTGTTATTTTTTCTAACTTCACTTAAAAAAACCTGTACTATGTCATGCAAGGCTTGATTATACACTGTCTTTTATTATTCTCTATTCTGGGGATTTGTCTTGTCCCACAAATGTCACTGGATTGGCAATTCTTTGAAGGTAAGTACAGTGCTTTATATGCTCTTGCAGCATGCACAGAGAATATAAAGTTTTCTGTGTTCTCTCCTTTGGCCATCTTATCTCATCCCATAGTTTCAATTAATCACCTCCAATGTGCTTTTCCCAGCTCTGACTTCTAGATACCTTCTCCTGCCACTCTCCCTTCACTATGTTCCAACCACACTGTGTTTTTTTTTTCTACTCTGTGAACATATTAAACTATTCTCCATGTTAGAAATTTTGTTCTTTCTGAAATCCTCTTCCCAAGATCTCTACAAAGATAGGTCCTTCTCATCCATTGAGGCCTCAGCTCAAGTGTTATCTTAACCTTAGAGAGGCCTTTCCTGACCCTCTTCCTAATGTAGCCACCTTAACCTCAGATACTCTATCATGCTATACTATTTTGTTATCTTTACAGTACTTATTATCTGAAACTGTCTTATATACTTGTTCACTTTGCCATTGTTTGCTCCACTGTAAAGTCCATGACAGGACCTTATTAGTCTTATTCACCAATGCCCTGGTGCATGGTAGGTATTCAGAAAATAACTGTTGGATTTGTTGAAAGACCAAATGATGGAAAGGATTGATAGTTAATATTTTATAAGAATTTTATTACTAGCTTCATCAATTCTATGCCAGTTTTTGATCTCTTGTGACAGTAGCAGTATATGTCGTTGCTGAAATGGGTCCATAAATCTCCCAAGCCATCGATCTCAGTAATACCCTGAGGAGCTTGTATGAACTGATCCTCAGAGCATGCGTAGTTTAAATACAAACAGTGAGCATCCAGTCAAACTAGACGTATTAAGCACATGTGTTTATCTTTACTCCCCTCTTGAAATGCCCCTAAAATGAGGATAAAGGAATTTTTAAAAGGTATAAAAGTACAAGAACCAAAAGAATGAGAAGGGAGACAAGAGCAGACCTGAGACCCCACAAATTTCTGGAAGGTGGAAAGCAAATTGAGGAGCCGAGAGAGTTGAAAAATCTGAAAATCAAGTGCCTGTTTGGGGATGTCAATGAAAGAAGCCAATTTTTGCTGCAGAACCCCTACCAAGTTTCAGAATTTGGAAATACAACTTTGGAGTGTGGAAACAGCCTAATAATGGGGAAAAGACACAGAGCTTAAAATAGGGTGACTGATTTCAAGTTTGGGAAATAAGCATTGAGATCCCCATGGCAGGTCACATCCTCTATTCTGAGCAGTAAGGGGATGCCCAGGGGTGACGACTGAGTCACTGGCTGCATAAGCACCTGCTTCATATTGGAACAAGGAGAAGGGATTCTGGAGAGATTTCTCTACAGAGAAACAAATAGGCCTTGTGGCTCAACTGAATGAAACAGAATATTTAGGAGACATTTTACAAATATATTGGAGAATTGAGACAAATTTGTGATAGGACTGCTGAACTAAGCACATAACAACAACAACAACAACAACAACAACAGCAACAACAACAGCAACAACAAGACAGTAATCCACTCCAGCTTCAAAAAAAGAAAAAGGTTGTACAAGCAAGGAGACATCCATTTTACCCTACTTGTATTGTCAGTGAATAATACTTACCTAGTAACAACAAGGTAAACATGAAATATTTTTTAAAAACAACAGTGTGATATGATTATATAGAGACAACGAGGGGGAAAAGGTGCTGGGTTAGTAAAGACCAGACAAGAGTGGTGCAAGCATATTACAGTGGTTCTCAAAGTATAGTTCACTTTCTGCGAGGACAAAGCTACGTTTATATAATACTAAAATATTGTTTGCCTTTTCACTGTGTTGACATTTACACTGATGGTGCAAAAGCCACAGTGAGTAGAATTGCTGGTGCAGGCGCAAGTTAAGGCACTGCCAAAAGTTGACTTGTGGTCACTGTGTTTCTCAGTCCCACACTTGCAGTTAAAAAAAAATTCAGTTTCACTTACAAATGTCCTTGTTGAAGCAGTACAAATCATGCCCTTTATTAAATCTCAACCTTGAGTTTACATCTTTTCAACATTGTAGGTGGCGAAATGGGAAATAGCAGAAAGCATTACTACTGGATATGGAAGAGCACTGGTGTGATTTTTTTGAGTTGAACTGAGCATTAAATGCATGAAACAATAGTTGAACTTGAAACAACTGGCAAATTATGATTATTCAGACCTGGGTATCTGGCAAATGTTTTCTCACAAATGAATGAAATAAGCCTGTTGTTTGCGGTGAAAAGATAACCAATACCCTTGTTGCCAATGAAAAAAAATATTGGAGCTTTCAAGGAAAAATTAAAGTTTTGAAAACTTGTATCTCTCGTCATAAATTTAGGGCTTCCCAATATATAAAGGCTTTTTGATGAAATCAAATGATGATATTAACAGGTGTGTTTTTTTAATATTAGATAATAAAATGTGTCAACATTCAGAAGATCGGCATTACTCATTTTCCAAATTACCAATGCATGGTATTATCTGTTCAAACTTCAGGATGGACAAAGGGTTTTAGTAAAGCGGAGTACAAAAGTTCATTGGTTAAAAAAACCCAAAAAACACCAACACAAAAGTTCACTGGTGTGGTTTCAGATTTCACACTGCAACTATGCTTTAAGAAACTACTGCTAACTGAATTTTGATGTAGTACCAAATAGGAATATCCATGTTACCTGAAAGGCTATTGAAATATTCCTCCTGTTTCCAATCACATATCTCTGTAAGACCAGATTTTAAAAGTTTACTTCAACCCAAACAACATATTACAACAAACTGAATGCAGATGCAAATATGAGACTCTAGCTGTCTTCTATTAAGCCAGACATTAAAGAGATTTGCAAAAAATGAACAACAATGTCACTCTTCTCACTAAAAAATTTTTTGGAAAGTTATTTTTCATAAAATTATTGTGATTTTTTATTTCTGAGAAGGGAATGAGGGGCAGAGAGAGAGGGAGACAGAGGATCCCAAGCAGGCTCTGTGCTGATGCGGGGCTGGATCTCATGACTGTGAAATCATGACCTGAGCCGAAATCAAGAGTTGGACGCTTGACCGACTGAGCCACCCAGGCACCCCTCAAAATTACTTACGTTTACATGTTCATTATTGTTATTTAAAAATGAATAAGAAACAACTATTTAAAAATTTTCTGTTTTATTTCTAATATGATAAATATAGATGTAACTTATAAACACAAAACCTCTTTTGGGCCTCAATAACTTTGAAGATTGTAAAGGGGTCCTGAGAACAAAAAAATTGAAAACTACTGGCATTTAATTTAGAAATCTAGAGGTAAATAAATAGGAAACTGCAAAGCGAGTTGAAATGGTTCTATTCTTTAATATTGTTTGACTTTTTAAGCAATGTACCTGTATTAATTTGACAAAGCAAACAGAAATAACTATTCAAAACAAATAAACAAATATCTTCCCTTATATAAACATTATAAGGTTATCTCATTTCTTTAGTTAATGTTGTTCTTCCTTACCAAAATGAGAGTGGAAACATCTAGAGCAATTGGACAGCCAGAAGTCAATAAGTGAAATGATTCAAATACCCAAACTCCCTGTCAGAAACGTTTTTGTTCTTACTCAGATGGCAGGATAGCTTCAGCCAGTCCCACAGAACAATCAGTAACCGTCACTCTGACTTTAATACCATGACCCACTCAGAAATAATGTGCCGGTCAGGATGCCTTCAAAAAAGTATTAAAATTTACTTGGCTATCCTGAAGACTTCTGAGGGTAAGAAGGAAACACACGATCTTCCAACATCTATCCATGTTAGGGAATGTTTTCACAGAAATGCCCTGCCCAAGGTGCACGTTTTAGAATGCCAAATCCTCATGACACTTACAGGAGGACAGGAGTGCCAGACGTGATTCATGGCTTAACAGAAATGAGTCAGTTATCTGGGAAAATAAGGCAGGTCCAAATGAAAAAGAAGGACCCAGTTTTAAAGCACTAAGCGTAGCTTGCCAGATCTGCTAATTTGGCTAGCTACCAAGCCTCGGAATGAAAACGCTGAAGAGACACGTTTTCAGATTTAACTGGATTTTTGGTTACTGCTGTTAGGTTACTATTTTATCAAAAATATGGCTTGGATAAATGTTATGACTCATTGCTTTAGCACATTAATGACTTTGAAACGTAATTTGCATGTGTTATTCTGACTCACCAGCAATAATGCTCATTAAAAGAATGATTACTCAGAACATTTCTTTAGCCCTGCCCCAGCCCTTCCAATGTCCCTGTCCTACCTCCTATAATTCCCTTTTCATGTTTGTTTCCTTTACTTATAATTATACATTGATTTGTAGGTTTGTTTGTTTAATATTGCTCTCCCTTACTGCTCTACCTTACTATGGTAAACACCATAGGGCAGAGATAGTCATGTTTGTTTTGTTTATCATTTGTTTATCTGGTTCCTAGCACAGTGTATGGCACATCACAGCTATTCCAAAAAAATGTTTGCTGTATGGATGTTAAATGAATAAATTCAAATTAGGATTATTATAGCCTCAAGTCTGTTTTGTTTTCATTTTTCAAGAAGGCTTGGGGGCTAGAAAATAACTTTCTTTGAATTGCCTTAAACCAGCTTTGCCTAACAATGCCTGATCGCTTATGTGAAATGTACAGGGCCTAAAATAGACAATAGGTAGTATGTTTACTTCATGACATCCTCAGCTCTCTCCATGCATCAGAGTGACTCTTCCCTAGACAGACTGCATTGGACTCTGGAATATATGGGACAATAAGATAATTGTAGACGTTTCCTAACAAAACTCCAAGTTTTGTTGGATTTTGTGACACAAACTGATGTTTTGTATGTCCTGTTTGCTACTGAGTTAACAAATTTAAGTGTTTATGACCAATGGCTGTATTTCAGTCATTGGGAGTACAAGGGGAGGATATGTTTATGCTTGAAATTTTATTAAAATTTATTAAGTTCTTCCAGGTGGAAAATTCTTGGTAACTTAAGAAAAACGTAAATAAGCAGTTGATTAACATCAAGATATCAAGACCACTTCTTACCACATAACCAATTTTAATAATAAAAGTGAGGATTGGGGTGCCTGGGTGGCTCAGTTGGCTGGGCGACCAACTTTGGCTCAGGTCATGATCTCGCAGTTCCTGAGTTCAAGCCCCACGTCAGGCTCTGTGCAGACAGCTCAGAGCCTGGAGCCTGCTTCAGATTCTGTGTCTCCCTCTCTCTATGCCCCTCCCCTGCTCATGCTCTATCTCTCTCTCTCTCTCTCTCAGAAATAAATAAATATTTAAAAAATTAGAAAAAATAAAAGTGAGGATTAATAAAGTGAAAATGAACACAAACCCTAAAATAATTTTTTAAAGGACATTACTTTGGACAGGGCTGACTAGAGACTTTTTATTGTCTGCTTCTAGAATTCTTACCTTTTCTTTCTCTCATAGTACTTATTACTACATTACTATACAATTTACTTATTTATTGAATTTACTGTTTATCGTCTATATCCCTCATGTCAAGTAGAATAGAATTTGGCAGGAAACTTTGTTTTATTTACTAATGAATTTCAACTGCCTGGAATAGTTCCTGATGTATAGTGAGTGCTGAATGGATTTTTATTGAATGAATGAACAAATGAACATATTGAATTTTCTAGTTCTGTTGATGCAAGGTACTTGAATCTTTCTACTGTTATATATTTTAAAGTATCATTTTTTTTCCCCTTTCTTCTGTTGACTATGCTAAAATTTTGTTCAGAAGAAATTCTTCTATTTGTTGAATTTGGGACCACTCTGATGGTGTTGATTTTGTTTATCCTAAGAATTCAAGTTTGGCTTAACATTATGAAATCACTATTCTTCACTATATCAAAAGAATAAAGGGGAAAAGTCAGATAATGATCTCAATAGATGCAGAAAAATGTTTTATAAAATCCAACATCCATTCATGATTTAAAAAAATCTTAATTTTCCTAAACAAAAGAAACTTAAAACAAAATCTTATGTAGTGGTGAAAAATGGAAAGTATTCCCTTTAAGATTATAAATAAGACTAGAATACCCAGTGTCACCATTTCTTTTTAACATTGTAGAGAAGGGCTTAGCTAGTTCCATAAGTCAAGAAAATGAAATATAAGACACAAGATTGGAAAGGAAGAATACCCTCTCCCCCCAAAATTTATAGAAAATCTCTAGAATGTAGCAAGTTTACATTGGTTAGAAAACCAATGTACAAAGTCGATTGCATATCTATATATAACAAATATAGAATCTAGTTTTTTAAAAACCTATCACTTATACATCATGAAAATGAGGTACTTATCAATAAATCTAGCCAAGGATTTGTAAGACTCAGAGAAAAAATTATTCAGGCTTAATATTAGGTAACCTAAATAGATGGAGAAATATACTATACTATGATCCTGAATATGAAGCCTCAATATTTTAAAGGTGTCAAATTCTTCCTAAATTGGTCTCCAGATTCAATGCAATCCCCAAAATCTTAATAAATTAAAAAAATTCTTATGGAATTTGAAAAGATGATTCTAAAATTTATATTGTAGAGCAAAAGGTCAAGAAGAGCTAAAAATTCTTAAAATGAAAAGGCTGGAAATAAAAATGATGAAAACTCTATTGCAATGCAGTAAATAAACCACAGAAAAAGAATAGAAAGCCCTGAGCTAGCTCCACATGTTTATGGAATTTTGACCTACGATGGAGCTGGCATTATAGATTAGTGGGGGGACGATATACTTTTCAATAAACTAGAGATTAAACAGTTGGTTATCCAATCTAAAAATAAAAATAATTAATAAAAATAACCTAAAAATAATCTGAAATGGATTCTCTGCTTCATACCATACACAAAATCACCTTTAAATGGATTAAAAACTTAAATGTGAAATACATGATTATAAAACTTTTAGAAGACAATATACAAGAATATCTTACTTTGAGGTTAGAAAAAAAATTTTTTTTAATATTTTAATGTTTATTTTTGAGAGAGAGACAGACAGACAGAGAGTGAATGGGAGAGAGGCAGAGAGAGAGAGGGAGAGAGACACAGAATCTGAAACAGACTTTAGGCTCTGAGCTGTCAGCACAGAGCCCAATGAGGGGCTCCAACTCAGGAATAGCGAGATCATGACCTAGGCTGAAGTTGGACGCTTAACCAACTGAGTCACCCATGCGCCACTTAGGAAAAATTTCTTAAGCTAGCATACTATAAAAACCAAAGCCACAGGGGCACCTAGGTGGCTCAGTTGATTGAGTGTCTGACGTTGGCTCAGGTCATGATCTCACAGTCAGTGGCTTCAAGCCCTGAGTTGGCTTTGTGCTGACAGTATGGAGCCTGCTTCAGATTCTCTTTTTTCTCTCTCTCTCCACCCCTCCCCTGTTCTCTCTCTCTCTTTCAAAAATAAACATTAGAAAACCATAAGAAATGTAATTAATTTTATACTAAAGTTAAAAATATCTAATTATGAAAGATACCATAGAGAAAAGATAAAGGCCAATCAAACCCAGAGAGGATGTTTTCATAACACATATGACATATGATTAGTATCTTAATCAGATTTTTTAAAAGTCTTACAAGTCAATAAGAAAAAACAAACAAACAAATTGATAGAAACATGAAAGATATAAAGAGGCCCTTCGTAGAGGTGAACACTGAATGGTCAATAGACATGCTTTTAAAAATCTCAACTTCATTAAAACCTGTGGAAATGAAAATGAAAATTACAATATACCATTTCATACCTATCCGACTGGCAAAAATTTAAGTCTGATAATACGCATATTGTCAATGATATAGGACAACCAGAACTGTTATGCGATGTTGGTGGGAATGTAAGTTGAAACAATTCTTTTGAAAAAAATTTGGTATTACTATGAAGTTGTTGTACATATTCCACCAGCAATTCCATGCCTAGACACACTCATGCACCAGGAGAATATATTAGAGTGTTTATAATAACATTGTTCATATCAGGAAAAATTGTACATCAATAATACAATCTTCTAGCCTTACAGTAAAATGCTATATAGTGATGAAAATGAGTGAATTAGAGTTACATGCAATGTCATGGATATAGTTTTTAGAGAAAAGATTCAAACAGCAGAAGAATATGTATGTTACAATTCCACTTACATAAAAAATACATGTGAATTTCACTAAGATTACTTTTTAAAGCTGTTTATTATAGAAATTTTCGAACAACACAAGTAGAGACGCTGTATAATGAACCACCATACACATATCACTTAGCTTCAACAAATTATCAACAAACGGCAAATGTGTTTCTTTTATATTCTCCATTTTTTTCCGCCTTGAATTATTTTAATGGAAGTCTAGGATTTTGTGCCATTCACCTGTAAATACTTCCATATCAATATTATATAGAGACATAAAGATATGTTGTAAACTACGAAGAAAAACCATTAAGAAAAATTTAAAGAGAGGGGTGCCTGGGTGGCTTAGTCAGTTAAGCATCTGACTCTTGATTTTGGCTCAGGTCATGATCTCATGGTTTGTGGGATCGAGCCCCACATCAGGCTCTGCACTGACAGCGCAGAGCCTGCTTGCGATTCTCTGTCTCTCTATCTCTGCTCCTCCCCAGCTCGCTCTCTCTCTTTCTCTCTCTCTCTCAAAAATAAATAAATAAACATTAAAAAAAGGAAAAATCTAAAGAGAAAACACAAGATTGGATCTCATGGTTATTCTGAGATGGGAGGAAGGGACAGCATTAGGAAGACAGTGGTCTTAAAAATAATGGATATGTGGACACATAGACATCTATGCTATTATTCTTATATTATGCACATATATGTATGTAAATATTCTTCAGTATCTATTCAAAATATACTTTAGAAAACAATTCAGACAATTCAGTCTGGTGATCTTTGTCCACTCTGGGAGTGTATATGAAGTCAAGAGACTGATTAAAGAAAGTTGGTAGGCAAGTAGCAAGGACTTGGAGAGTTTCTGGAGTTTGTGGGGATAGAGAATTTATACCAAACTCTTGCCTCAAAAACATTTAAGGTGAAAGGATATTTAGTATTGCCCAAGAAGGAAGGACAAGGAGAGAGGACTTCAGTGGAAGGAGCCTAAATTTCCAAAGTTTACAAGGGCAAAGATGTCTTCCCATGGGCCAAGTGGACACCACAGAAATTAGCCTGGTTTTCCACCTCAGAACAGATCTTGCCTCAAAGCACCACCAACTAAGGTGAGGTGACTACAATAGAAGTCTGTGAGGAGTGTGCTGTTGGAATAAGAACTGAGAAGCAGGTGCTAAAGTGTTACCAAAGAATGCAACATGGGGAAGGTCCCTCCTAGTAAGGATGCCTCTGAAGAAATTGCAAAAATTCTCAGCACGGAGACAAACAGCAGTTTGTTAAAACACAGATGTCTAGGCCTCACTTTCGGAGATCCTGATTCAGTAGGTATAAGGTGGAATCTGCGAATTTGCATATTCACTGAGGTCTCAGATCATGCTGACCCAAAGTGTTCTAGGAGGCTCTCAAAATGTCACCTCTGCCCTTCTCTGGACTTATCCCAAACCATTTCCTCTTCTCTCTTTATGTTCTAGGGATACCAGTTCTTTTAATTCATTAAAGTCAACAACGGTCTTACAAACTCAAGGCCTCCAAATTTGCTATTCCCTCACCCTGAAACACTTTCCCCAAACCCCACTTTGCTGAGCTAACTCCCAGGGATCTTTTATTTCTGAGCTTAAATATCACCTTTTAAGAAAACCTTTCACAGCCTACCCATAAGGTTTTGTGCCTTCACTATATGCACCATGCTTTATAACATTTATCATAATTGTAATTATATAATAATTTTGGTGAATTTTTGTTTATTGTTTGTATAACAGTATATGGCATTTAGTATTGGTTGGATAAATGAGTGAACGAAGG